>NW_027457555.1:1731095-2032191 GCF_050624435.1 Tenrec ecaudatus | reverse complement strand
AAGGGCCTACCCGGATGTGATGGCCAAAAGCAGTAGTGTTCACCCTTGGTCATACTTTGGAATCCCTTAGGAGCTTTCCAGCCTCCCATTGGCCTGGCCCCATCCAAGACCAATGAAGCAAGGCTTAGTGGA
This sequence comes from Tenrec ecaudatus, assembly GCF_050624435.1. Taxonomy (NCBI): domain Eukaryota; kingdom Metazoa; phylum Chordata; class Mammalia; order Afrosoricida; family Tenrecidae; genus Tenrec; species Tenrec ecaudatus. Next base: position 2,032,059 of record NW_027457555.1, on the reverse strand, counting down.
AGCAGGATTCAGGTCACGGTCAGTGAGAAAGCCCCGTTGGCAATTCCAACGTACAGCCAGTGCAGAGTCGAACTGGTCAACGACTCCACATGATTCCATATACTTTGGTGAAGCCAGCTGTTTGGGCAAGGTTTTCAGAGTTACCACCCATGTAGACTTGTTGGTGATAGTGCATTAAATAGAGCACATGCAGTGCATTGCATGAGTGGCCTATGTCATGCAACCACATCAGGGGGATGTTGAGCCAATTTCTCTGGGAGACCAAGGGTGTTGGCTCCATCCTGAACGTTGGCAGGGTAATGGACTGACACAGAGGAAACTCGTTCTCTTTGTGGCGGTGCATTAATGGGTTCTTCAGAGAAGGCCAAGTCCATGGCTGCAGATGCAGATGCTCATGGGGCTGAGGGAGCAGGTCAAATCCTAAGTCCGAGGTGGGTGTTTGCATATTTACATGCCCTCACTGCCATCAAGTCCATTCCAACTCACAGGCCCATGGGACTGAGTAAAATGGCCCCCGTGGGTTTCTGAGACTGTGATTCTTTAGAGGAGTAGAAAATCTCCTCTTTCTCCAGAGGAGCCGTTGTTCATTCAAACTGCTGACCACTCTTGCTGTTAGAATTCTATTTATATACACAAGTATATATATATCCTTTCCCAAAAGAACTCCACATTTTCAAATCATTCTTGACACTCATGGCCTTTTTTCCTTTATAGCCATGCCTTTGGTTGAAACACAGATATAAGAGAAATATTTATGTACTTATAGGGGTACAAAAGGAGCTTTGGTGGCATAGGGTTTGCATGTTGGGCTACTAACACCAAAGTCAGCACTTTGAAACCACCAGCCACTCCGTGTGAAGAAGAGTCTGTCTACTCCTATAAAGAGTTACAGTCTCAGAAACTCACAGGGACAGATCTACTCTGCCTCATAGGGTCACTATGAGTCAGCATCACCTCCCTGGCAGTGAGGTAGATTTTGGTTTCATAGAGATACAAGTCAGTCCTGAGCTGCTAAAGACAAGGTTGGCAGTTTGAACCCACCAGCTGCAGAGAAAGAGGAGGCTTTCTATACCCATAAGGAGCTACAGTTTCAGAAATACCCACAGGGGAAATTTTAACCTCTCCTGTAGGATCAATATGAGTCAGAATCGACTTATCGGTGGTGAGCAAGTGGAGGGGACCCTAAAGAGGTTCCGGTGGACCTTAAGAGTTCTACCAATTGTGCATGCTCTGTAAAATGTAAACCAAGATTTTACTTTTGCAAACATTATTTTTTCTAAACACGTCTAACTGTGAAGCTATACTCGCATGCGGGTCTTTGAACCTGGTCAGTGGTCTGGGGAAGTGAAAGGCCCTGACATCCTTTGTTGTTGTTAGTGCTGTCCAGTCATTCTGACATTACAGGGACCTTCTTTGCAACACAAGGCAGCACTGCCCGGTCCTTTGCCAGCCTCAGGGGTAGTATGTTGGAGCCCATGGTTTCAGCTACCGTGGCCTCCAGTTCACCAAGGAGTTTCCTCTTTGTGCTGCTTACTAAACCCGTTTCTGAGGAGTCCATTCCTACTCACGGTGACGCCGTGTGGGTCAGCACCACGGGACCCCACAGAGCTTTCAAAGGCTGGTCGTTCTGATGTCAATCAGCAGGCCTTTCTCCTGAGGGGCCTTGGATTTGAACCGCAAACCTTTTAATCAGCAGTGGTTGAGCGTGCTAACTGTTCACATTACCCGGGGACACCCAATCCTTCTTACCCTCATCGCTTCATAGGTGATCCATCTCCAATCCAAGAGGGCAGAGAAGATAGATAATACAGCCTGAGCTGCGTATGTCAGGTCCAAACTTTTCAGTGTCATGGAACAAATAGCCAAAAACCTTGATGAAATGGCTGGGAAAACTCAGTCCAAATCATTCCAAAGAAATGAGTAGCGGTGCACTCTTGGGAACTTGCGCTGTGACAGCAGCCACCAGGAAGACCCGGGTAGTCCAGAGCCTTGCCACCCTAAATATGGTCACAGACTAGCAACATCAGGAGCTTGTTAGAAGTGCAAATTCTCAAGCCCTACACAAGGTCCACTGAACCAGCGTGTGCAATTTACCAAAACCACCAATGGATCGGGGTACCTGTGAAAACCAAACCAAACCCATACTCACTGCTGTCCAGTCGAGTCAGACTCAGAGCAGCCCTATGGGCCAGGGTAGAGCTACCACTTTGCATTCCCAAGAGTGTAATTATTTAAAGGAGCAGACAGCTTCTTGTTCTCCTTCAGAATGCCTGCTAATTTAGAACTGCTAGTTTGGTGGTTACCAGCCCACTGCCTAACCGCTAGGCCACCAGGGCTCCTTTTGTGCTTGTGAGAGGTCGAGCAAAAACCATTAGTAACTAGAGAAGAACCTGGAAGAAGAAGAGCAGGGTCGGAATTGTGAGTCAATTTGGTCAGTAGCACATTTCTGTGTTCACTTATTCTGTTCCTTTCCTTGTATATTCAGTCAACAATTCTTCTTTGAACATCACCTCTGAGCCAGGATCTGTGATATGCTAATTAAGTTGGTTTAGGAAAGGGGTCTGCCTAAGTGACTCCTGCTTCCTGGCTTTTCCTGCTTCCAAATCCCCTCTCTTTACTTCCTTCCACATTAGAAGCACATCCTTACATGTGCAGCTGATCCCTAGTTCAGACCGGAAGTTACGTTTTGACATGCATGCTCATAGCTCGCTAATGGGAGTGCAAAAAGTCAATTCCTTCAAGAGCCTAGCAAAGTCTGCAAGGTTGGGATGGTGTTAAAAGTGGTGGGTTTGGTGTTAGTTCCCGTTGAGCCCATTCTACATAGGATGCCTTCATGTGACAGAGTAGAAATGTCCCCATTGGGTTTCCTAGTCTGTCATCGTTACCAAAGGAGCCCCGGGTGGTACTTTAAGGGAAGTGTTGGACTGTCAACTGCAAAATCAGGGGTTCACACCTACCAGCTGCTCCACAGGAGACAGATGAGGCCCTCTGCTCCCATGAAGATTTACAGCCTCAGAATCCCATGATTGGGTCTCTATGAGCCAGGGTTGGTTCCATGACAGACCCAAAGCCCACTTTCTATCGAGTTGATTCCAACTCATGGTGATATTATATACTTGTTGTTGTTGCTGTCAGGTGCCATTGAGTGGTTTCTGACCCAAAGTGACCCTATGCACAACAGAACCAAACACTTCCAGGTCCTGCACCATCATCACATTTGTTCTCTGCCTGAGTCCATTGATGCAGCCACGGTGTCAGTCCAGCTCATTGAGGGCCTTCCTCTTTTGTGCTGCCCCTCCACTTTACCAAGCAGGATGTCCTTCTCCAGGCAATATGTCCAACATATTTGGAAGGCAAAATCTTGCCATATATGCTGTCAAGGGCACTCTGGCCTGACTTCTTCCAAGACAGATTAGGTTGTTCGTTTAGTAGTCCATGGCAGGGTAGAATTTTCCCTATAGGTTTCTGAGATATTATGTCTCTATAGGAATAGATAGCTTCATCTTTCTCCCACAGTGAAGCTGGTGGGTTAGAACTGTTGACTTTGCATTTAGTAGCTCTGTGAGTAGCCCGCTATGTCACCAGTGGTCCTTTGCTTTTGTTGGCAGTGGGGTGGAATGTTTACAATGGCAAGACCTTTTTCTCATGTGTTGCTACTGACCGCGGTCTAAAGCCCAAGTGCTTAGCCATTGGGCCACCAGGATTCTAGGTGGTAAGGACGTGTTCCTGCCAAAGTTCATGAACACTACACAGCAGTGGGGTTTTGGAACTGCTAGGTAGTTTAGCTTGGGGACTGACGCATCCATTACGCATGGTCAGAAGTCTGAGCCTTTTTCCCATGAACGAGTGGTACACTGCACATGCTCAAGGGCTCAGGTTCCCAGCCAGGAAGGGGAGGTACACCTGGCTGTGTCCTTCACCTGAATTGGCCCACCAAGGCCAGGTGAATTCAGTTCAGCCAATGAGTTCAACCAGGGTCACCAGCACTCCCCACCTCTGGGAGTAATTTAAAAGGCAGGAGCACAGAGCAGACCTCGTGACTTTCAGGGAAGCTTCTAAGGAGATGCACATTTCTGAAGAGCCCTGCAGGTGCCTTTATAAACCTGAAACTTCTTCTAATTCTCATAAAACTCACTTGGATCGCAAACTAGGCTTGGAGGTGCATGCTTTTTCGTGTGTAGCAAAGGAGCAAGGTATATCTCTATCCTGAGAGATCTCACAGAACCATTGATTGCCCTGGCATGTTTTGGAGTCCTGATGGTGTCATGGTTATGCTTTGTGCAACAGTTTAAAACCACTAGCCACTCCACAAGGTAAAGATGGGGCTTTCTATTCCTATAAAGAGATACATCCTCAGTAACTCACAGGGGAATTCTACCCTGTCCTATAGGGTTGTTATGAGTCAGCATTGACTCAATGGCAGTGAGTGAGTGCCCTGGCACGTAAGCCTTGGGTATCTACATTGACTCTCAGTTTCTGGTTAGCTTTTCACCACTTCACCCCATGAACTTTAACTGCAGTGGATGAGGGTTGGGAGCTCTGGCTCTGGGGCTGCTTGCTTGAATTTTCACATCATGGCCCTGCCCGTGATGGGACCTTTGACAGTTGGGCAAATGAGCTCAAGCTCGAGTTTCCTTTTCTGCAGCATAGGCTGAGGAAGGAGATGTGTTCTTTCTTGGGTGCTAACTGACTTTTACCAGTTAGTAGGAATTAGATCTTTCCACGAGGAAGATCAGGGAGAAGGGGGAAGGATGAAGCAACTTGGATAGAGGTGAAGGCAGCGTGAGGGGTCAGAGAGAGATGAAAGGACCACCATGTCACCTTTGACTACTCTTAGTGAGGCTGGCTTGGAGTGCAGGAGACGGGGAGAGTGAGGACACGGGCTAAAGGCAGTGCTCATTCATTACTTCCGGGCAGAGTTCAGCCTTTGGCATGTTTGTTGGATGCTGGCGCTGTGTTCATCCAATGAAACTTCAAACTTCTGTCCTCTCATTAACCCTTTGTCTCTACTTTGTTCACGATTTAGAACTTCCATTCTCGGGTTCTCTTTAGAGCCCCAGGAAATCAGAAGTCACAAGTCACTTCTGTTTACAGAGAGGCCCCCAGCATGCAAAGGCAGGAGGGTGTGTTAACAGCACACCGGTCCAGTGGCTGGTCACGCCCATGCAGTACATTCTCCATCCCTTAGCTCAACAAAAGGAAAATCACCAAAGAAAAAAATTTTTCTTTTTCATGGATATTTACTTTTTCAGTTCCCTCCCTCACCCATAATCTGTGTGAATTACAATAGAACACGCACACACACACATACACACAATTTTCTGCCAGAATGTGTTACTCCAGTACATTCTACCCTCCTCCCTCACTGCCTCCTACCCTTTTTTCTCCTATCTACTCTCTTCCCATGACACCCAATGGACAGGTAGGGGAATTCAAATTAGACCACAGTCTCAAATGTAGTTTATAGCTCACTCACGCACTGCTATTGTGCCAGTTGTGACTCATAGTTACAGGATACAACTGTCCTTGTGGATTTCTGAAACAACAATTCTTTGTGGGAGTTGAAATCTGCCCTTCCTACAGGAATGCAGCAGGTGCGTTTGAACTGCCAACCCTGCAGTTAACAGGCCAATGTGAAGGGATTTTGCCACTTTGCCACCAAGGATCCTAGCATGAGGAGAACATTTATTAAATCTTCCATGGTACACAGGCAAGGGGGAGACCTGAACTACAGCTCTCGGGATTCTTGGTGCCTCGCAGTGGACAGTTCCAACAGCATCGGATCCAGGCTTCCCAAGATTTGCAGAGCCACCAGCATAGTCTTTGCTCCTCTCCAGGATTCACAATTGCTTCCTGGTTGCTCAGGTATGTAGGAGTTTAGTGGTTCTCTAATGCAATCATCCCATTTTGCAAAGAAGATGCTGATGCCCAGACCGGGGAGAAGATTATCTGAGGCCACTGAGAAGGACCATCACCTCAAGTCCTTCTGACCCCCCACAAGTTTCTGCCAACAGCACTGAGCTCTGGGTTACCTACTCAGTCTTTTGAAGCCTTAGCCAGCTGATGCAGCTGCCAGTTGGATTGATCAGGGTATGTGACCCAGAGCTCCTTAGAACGCGCTCCCCCCTAAATGCAAATTTACTGCCATAGAGTTGATACTGACTCATAATGACCCTATAAGACAGGGTAGAACTCCCCTGTAGGTTTCTGAGACTAATTTCAGCCTTTCTCCTGAGAAGTGGCTGGTTGTGTGGTGGTTTAGATCTTGCAGTTAGCAGCCTTTTAGCATGAGAGGTAGGGTCACATTTCTGTTCTGTTCTGATTATGCTCCATTTTCTGAGATGCCAGTGCCGAGGCTCCCCCCCTGCAGGTAGCAGTGAGATTTTTCTCACTAAACTGCGCTGGATGGGAAACTTGGGGCAAGTAGTGCATCGCAGCCAAGGAAGATATCATTGACAGTGCAGTACTTGAATAAGGCAGGAAGACACAGGAGTGGCCATGTGGCGGTGGGGAAAGTGTTCCAGGTAGGAGACAGTCAGTGCAAAAGGCCTTGTGATTGGGTTCTCCAAGCTTCTTCCTGGAACAGCAAGGAGACCAATGTGAGTGGGGCATGACACTCTGTGTAGTGAGGAAAGATGATCACTGTGTGGGCCTCCTGTATGGTTGAGAAGCCAAGGGGAATTTTTAAACCCTAAGCCAGATCAATGCTCAAGGAAGCATCAGTCAGGACATCAAATGACACGTTGCATTGGCTAAATGTGCTACAACAGATCTTTTAAAAAGACTGAAGATCAAGGATGTTACTTTGAGGACACTGCCTGATCTTGTGCCAAATCTCGCCATGGTTGTTAGGTTGGAGTCCATTGTTGCAGCCATGGTGTCAGCCCATCTCCTTGATGGTCAGTCTCTTTTCTTGTGGACCTTCAGTTTTACCAAGCATGATGTCCCTTTCCATGGACTGGTCTTTCCTGATAAAATGTAGTAGCTACCAGGTTGAATGTCATGCCTTTAGAACAGTGGTTCTCAACCTTCCTAATGTTGTGACACTTTCATATAGTTCCTCATATGTGGTGCTCCCCCCAACTATAAAATTATTTTTGTTGCTTCTTCATAACTATAATATTGCTACTGTGATGAATCGGATGACCCTTGTGAAAGCATTGTTCGACCCCCCTCCCCATGGGGGTCGCGACCCACAAGTTGAGAATCACTTCTCTGGAACATTTTCATCATAGAAGAGAGTTCGGTTGCACAGCTCTGAGTTAGAGGGTGAGACGGGTTATTTGACATTCATTTGCTGATGTTTTTGCGAACCCAGTGGAAACACTCGGGAATGAGCATCTTCTTTAGTCATATTCCTGGATCATTCAAATGCCATCTCCCCTGTGAATGACTCACTCCATCCTTGGCTTTCCATACTTGCCATATGAAAACGGGATAATATTCAATACTTAGCATTATATATAACCCAGTATTTGGTAGTCTGCCTCAAACAGATGCGAGTCTCTCTCTTTTTCTACTAATATTTAATTTTGATATGTGAAAACATACAAAGCAAAATCTGTTCCATTTCAACCCTTTCTGGACACAATGTTCAGTGACATTGGTCACACTCTTCATATTGAATTAACATTCTTGTTCTTTCTATTCTAGGTGTTTCTTTTTACTTAATCTCTCTGCCACAACCCTCTCACATATATTTTGAATTATCTGTAGCCCATTTAGATTTGTGCTGATTTTTAAAGACTGCAATACTCAAGGATGCAATCCTTTAAGAGCTAAATTGTTATTTAGTTTAAAGATGACTTCAGGGGACAGTTTCAATTCAAGGTTTGAAGAGTAACTCAGGGTCATAGTCTCTGGGACTCTTCCAGTTAAGTAAGTCTAGATAGTTAAAGAATTTTAAATTATGTTCCACAAGGTTCTTCCTTTCTATCAGCATCCTTAGGAATCATGGTGCTATGGTGCCTGCTAACCTCAAAGTCAATAGTTGAAACCACCAGCCACTCTGCAGGGGAAAGAAAAGGCTTTCTGTTTCCTTAAAGAATAGCAAGCGAGGAAACCACATGGGGTGTTCTATATTGAGTCAAAATTGACTCCATGGCAGTGAGTTTATGTTGTTATCAAAAAAAGAACACATTTTAATGGGGGCTCTGACAGATAATATAACAATCCATAAATCAATTAGATCAAGCAAGTTTGTACATATGCTGCCACCATCATTTTCTAAACACTATCATTCTACTAGACCCCTTTGAGATCAGCTCCTGTTTTTTACCTCTTTCCTCAACCCTCACACCCTTACTAAATTATATATAAATTAATATCTTTATACACACTGTCTTCTGTGTCCCTCTACCCATATTTCTGTTAATCGGCCCCTAGGCTGTGTGTGTGTGTGTTCTAAATCCATCATTGTTATAAGTTCCCTTTTCCTCCCATTCCCTACACAGCCACCCTGTGCCCTCATGGTATCTGAGTCAGTTCGAGTTGACCAGAGAAGCACATTCATAAACACTCATGTGTCCTAATAAAGCTTTATATAGAAGAATAATTGTATATTAAGAAAACATCCCAGCCCAGTCCAGACCACGTCCATAAGTACGAAATTAACCCATATATCCAATAACAGTGTGTAATTTTTTTCAGACTTATGCAACACATGCAATGACACCAAGTGCTGGAAGATCACAGGGCAGTCAGTGGAATGTCTTATGGACCCAGTGGAGGTGGAAAGTGGCATGGGTCTCCACATGACTCCTCCCCATTCAAGGCTCTGGCTGCCGTCAATGTAGATCCATGTATCTTGTCAGCAGGAATTTCAAGTCATGGGTGTCTCTCACCCCCAGGAAAGAATACAGGAGTTGCCAGAATCCTCAAGAGAAGGCCATGCCCACATTGAGACCTCACTGGCTATGGCCTGAGTGACAGTCTGGACTCCACCCCTATGCAAGATGATGGGAGAGTAAAAAGCTACCACTGTATCGCTACTCCCATTGCTGTTCCTGAGGATTTTATCTGTCCTGGATTCCGTGCGTGGTTGCTATTTTTTTTTATGATTTTTCTTTCAGCATCTATCTGTGGTGTCCCTGATCTGAATGCCCTGATGCAGTATCTGTGAGTCTCCTGTGAGCAGGGACTGTGTTCTCTACATCTGGGTCTTCTTAAAGCTTTGCAAAATGTTGTCATTTGAATAACACTCAATAAATATTTGTTGAAGGAATGGCATTGCAGGTGACAGTCAGTACCTATTCTCCCATCAGTTTTATGGTTGGCGGTCTTTTTCCTCTCAGACATATAGCTGAATCATTACAATGTGAGGGTCTGAGCCTGGTTATATTATTGGGACATGTAGTCAAAAGACAAAATATGTTTGCCTAAAGCACCTTTTGAGTATGATGTTTCAATTAAATGAATTGGACAGATCCTGGCAGCAGACATGTTTAAGCCGCTCACAAGCTATGTGGCTTTGAGTAGTGTACCCTAAGCTCTGAATTCAAGGTAAGTAGTTTCAATGGTCAATATGCATGTGAGTACTGGACAGTGAGTAAGGAAAACTGAAGAAGAATCAATGCATATGAATGATGTGCAAACAATACCGAAAGTCGTCTGGGCTGTCAGAAGAACAAGCAAATCCCTCTTGGAGGAAGCATGGTCAGAATGCCCCTTAGAAGTGAGGATGGCAAGTCTTCATCTCACATCCATTGGACATGCTATCAGGAGAGACTGGTTCTTAAGAAAGGACATAATGCTTGTTAAAGTACAGGGGCAGCAAGAGGGAAGAAGACCCTTGATAAGATGGATGTCCACAGTGGCTACAGCAATGGACTCAACATGGACCAACGACTGTGGTGATGACACAAGAGCAGGCAGGGTTTCATTCCGTTGTACAGTTCCGGTCTCTGGTACAAAGGAAAATAAGTTGCCCTATCCTGTGTGGTCGAGGCTATTGTGCCTGCTCTATATTTTGTCCTAAGGTCTTGCAGTGTTGTTCTTTATACAGTGTTGTTGTTATTAGCTGCTTTTCGGTCCATTTTGACTCATAGCGACTCTCATGCATTTCAGAGTAGAACTCTTCCATAGGGTTTTTAAGGCTGTGACCTTTTGGAAGCAGATTTTCAGGCCTACCTTCCTTAGGCACCTCTTGGATTCTGGGTGGGATTTAACTGCCGACCTCCTGGGTGCTAGTCAAACACTACCCAGGGAGTCCTCCCACTGAATAGTGTGAGTGTATTCCCACCTAGGGTGCTCCTCTTCCAGTACTTGTTTGGTCGGTATTCTCTTTTGATCCATAGGGTTCCATGGACTCATTCTCAGTAGTACATCATCAGGTCTTTCTTCCCAGTGTGTCCTAGCTTGGATGCTCTGGTGAAGCGTGTCCAGAGTGGCTTGCTCTGGTTATAATCGTAGCTGGTGACACCGCTTACAGCAATCACAGCTATAGACAAATGACAACATGTTGACAAACTGACAGATGGGTGGCAGCCTAGGGAAGGAATGATCAACACAACACAACCTGAGTGGAAATCGAGCTATGGAGTCTCTGAGAGTCCAGGCTCTTCGTCCTGGCACAGCCTGGGGCAGGGCCTGGAGCCAGGAACTGTGGCTGCTGAGGTGAGGACCCCCAGCTTCCCCACTTGGCATTCCCTCCCCAAACACAGCTGGCAGCCTGTGGGAATTGTCTTTCCCCTTGCACATGACGGCACTGACGAGCATAACGCAACCCTGCTGGTGGTTAATGACTGGTGACATTTTGAGGCCACTGCCCACCTTTGGTTGAGGGAATTTGCCAATGCTCGGAAGTTGTTGGGCTCTAACGAAATGCAACCCCTGCAGGCAAGCACTGAGTCAAGTGCACGAGGTGTGGGGCACTCTGACATCCCCGTGTGACCGTGAAAAGCAGGCTGCGGAGCAGTGGTGGCTGCTGAGGCTCCTTTCTCCTGGCAATACTGGCGTGCTGAAATGGCGGGCTGATTTGCCATGGAAAGCAGGGTTTCATGGGAACTTGAGGATTAAGAATCCACATGCCTGCAATCAATATTGTATGTTCATCGTATAATTTACTTTGAAAGGGAGACGACACAGTTCTCCGAATTTTTGGGTGAAGTAAACCACTTTTCCAAAGGAGTAAGTGGATTTCTGTGTTTATAAATCATGCCCACCACTTGGGAGTGCAGAGGAGGATATGGGAGGATGGTAAAGAAGAGCAGCAGGAGAGGACCTGAAGACCTCATGTTTCCTCAGGGTCAGGGGCCAGGCGAAACCAAAGTCCCTGGAACACCACTGTCTCTCTGGAATGGTATTAGCACAGCTTGTTATTTGCATACTGTACTGAGTTCATTCTGACTGGCAGCGCCCCTATAGGGAAGCGTAAACATGCCCCAGTGACTCTCTGAGACTATAATTCTTTACTCAAATAGAAAGCCTCATCTTTTTTCCATGGAGGAACTGGTGGATTCAGAACTGCTGACCTGGTGGTTAGCAGGCCAACACGGAACCTACTATACCACCAGGACATTTCTGTTTAGCCTAGAGACTTTCAAATGGATAGAACAAGACCCATCCCAACCCTGTTCACAGCTATTAACCCCCCTTTCTGTGAAGTCCCCACTACGTTCTGTGAAGTTCACCACTTTCTCCGTGTGTGTGTGTGTGTCTGTGTGTGTGAGAGAGAGCTATAAAAACAGGAACTTTGACCTCTTTTTAGAACTCTTGCAATTCCAGGGCTTGCTCAACAAAGCACGAATCCACAGTGTCTTCAACCTGACTTGTCCCATGTGGAAATACACATTGGGTTTCCAGACACACTGAGCTAATGAGTGAGTGGACACTACTGTGCTATCTAAACAAACCCTGTGTGACAGGGCTGCACCTGCCTTACTTAATTGAATAACCAGAACCGTTTTCTAAAATAGGTAATATCAACTTAATCTCCCTGCCATCGAGTAACTGCTGATGCATAGCGACCTTGTAGGAGAGGGGAGAATTGCCCCCATGAGTTTCTGAGCCTGTAACTCTTGACAGGAGTAGAAAGCCTCATCTTTCCCTCACTGAGTGCTGCTGTTTTCGAACTGCTGAGTTTAAGGTTAGGGACACAATGTGTAACCCACTACACCACCAGGAGATGCTTGTGTCAACTTTCTATATACAAAAATGAAATGTTGCCAGGTCTGATGCCATCTTCATGGTCACTGCTGTATGTGAGTCCAAAGTTGTGGGCCAATACATCTCAAGGAGAATCGCCTGCATATCCAATGACACATCCCCGCACCAAACCCAATTTCCTTTTCTACTGATCAGCCATGCATAATGACTTGGCCAAAGTGAGCAAGCATAAATCCTCCCAGCCTCCCTTGCCAGGCACAGTGTGGTTTCCGAGAGCAGTGTTTCTTCTACAATGGGAGTGCTCATGCTTTTGCCACACTCGGCAGATTCTATGAATATTTTGACTTTTTTTTAACTTATTTGATCATAGAGCATGTTTCCCTTTTCCCTTTGTATGAGATGACAAAATTTCACTCACTTCCTATTCATCCAAGGAAAGAGTAAACTTCCCTGCCCTGCCAGCGAAGGGTTTGGCCAATAGAATAAAAGTGGAAGGAGTTGTGTGCCACTCTCGATCAGAGGTTTTAAGAGAAATGGTCCTTTTGTTGCTTACCTATCCTTCAAGAGGAAGGAAACCTGGTAATATAGTTGTTATGCGTTGTCTCTTAACCTCATGAGTCACACACATGCAAGTCTTTCAATTTCAAAACCTGATTGTTCCCCTGCACAAAGCTGACAGAGATAAGCAACAACTGCTTGTAGGCTGGAAAGATTGCCCGAACATAGTGTACTTTGGGGATTTCTTACTGCCAGGAGAAATACAGGCGATGTGGCAGGTGACGGTCCTAGTATCTCTCAGCTGCCAATCAGAGGCAGGTTCTGAGCCTTCAGTCAGGGCCACTGGAGGAAGTGGCTCATGGTGATGCTGCCATAGTCCATCCCAGATCAAGACATCTGAGGTGCTGGGTTACAGAGCTTTGGATTGGCACTCAGTGAGGGCTGCTTCAAAGCTCCTTCCTTTCTTAAACTTGCTCCTGCAACCACATTCTTTCTGAAGGTCCTTGTCAGTAAGCTGAAATCCCAACCAATTTGCTAAGTCAGGACAAAATGCAAAATTGATGGTACCGAGAGACATTAAACCACCTACAACCTTTTAGACCATGTCAACAGATCATCTGTAGCCTCAACTGCAGAAACATTTCACTAAATCCTCTGTTTCTCCACAAAGATTAGGAATGCCCTTCTATCTTTTAAAAACAGATATTGGTCTGGCACCACTTCGGTTCCAGCTGAGGTAGTGGATTCCCCTGAGCTAAGCTCTAGAGAGGATCACTTAATCTTCATTCAAGATATATGTCATGAGGACTGTAGATCATGCAGGGACTGCACAATCCCTCTGTGTCGGCAGCGGCTGCATCACGGCCTGGCCCATTGGGAAGAGAGACGGACCCATGGCAATTATAAGGCAAGATGCTGAGGGTGCTGGGGTGGTCTAGGGATACAGGAAAGGAACTATTGGGCATGGAGGCAATTATGAAGGGTTCTTTTTTCCCATGGACCAAACCCATGCCAGTTGCCATGAAGTTAACTCTGATTCATAGGGACTCCTTTGGGCCAGTGTAGAACGACATTCTGTTGTTTTTTTCTATAACTGATTTTGTTGTTGTTGTTTGAAATGCAGCACCAGGCCTTTCTTCGGAGACACTTCTGGCTGGGCTTGAAGCTCCAACCTATGAGTTAGTAGCCCAGTATGTTAACCAACTGCACCACCCAGGGACTCCTCCATGTGACTAAAGAATGACTTAAGGACTTCCCCCACAGACCCAAACCAAAACCAAATCCACTGCCATGGGGTTGACCTCATATATGGCACAATAGACAGCCTCTGCTGATTTTCAGAACTGCACATCTTTACTGGAGCAGAAAACCCTCATCTTTCTCCCAAGGAGTAGCTGGTGGGTTTGAACCATTAACTTTGCCATTAGCAGCAGCCCAACTCTTAACCCAATATACCACCAAGAGTGGTTCAATTTGGAAAAATAGTATGTGATCATCTATCTATGAAGGGAAACCCCTCTCATAGAGTGCACTTACACAAATGAGAAAGAAATGAGTCCCCAAATGCCCGTCTTAATCAACAATCTGGGGAAGGGTGTTCTGGGAAGCAGCTTTCAAATGTGGCTGGAGATTATAAAATTAATCAACCTAATCCCTGTTTTAAAGAGCGCTGGTGGTACAATGGCTAAGGACTGGGTGGCTGAACTAAAGGCTGGTAGTTTGAACCTACCCATGGGCTCTAAAGGGGAAAAGACCTGACGAGCTGGTCCCATAACGATCTCAGCCTAGGACACCTTTGGGGGCAGTTCTACTCTGTCCTGTAGGGTCACTATGAGCTGACATCAACTTAAAGACACACAGCACATTTGACTCTACGTCATTTGTTGATAGAGTTTGTGCAGAGCTTTCTGAGTAGAAAACAGACTCAGGGGCATCTGACATCAACCAGCAACAGTCTCTTTCCTTGAGAAAGACTGTGGAAAGGGATGAGGAGGGAGCTTCCAAAAGTGTGTGGAAAAATGATACGAAAAAATAATGGAATTTTGCTATGAGCTTTTTGAAGCTCTCTTCATGAGAGCTAGTCCTCCATGGAGCTTTCTAGAAAAGTGAAACACGAAGGAAGAGGCTGGTAAGTCCCACTGAAAAATTCCAGGGGAGAATGGGTCTTGACTCAGAGTACTTGAGCATTCTGGCTTATTCCTCCAAATAGCAAATCAGACTAGACCAGGTTCTGAGACTCAGGGAAGGCAAATAAGACACACCAGGCCCATGATTCAGACTTATGGGGAAAGTTACACTGGAGAGGGAAGGCCTCTTTACCTTGTGTGCCTGACATGTGTCTCATTTGCCTCATCTAAAACCCAGCCCTGGAAAAAAGGCTAACAGTACCAGCTTCAAACTTGTGTTTGAATCTTGTCTCTGTCACTTATTAACTTAGCCACCTTAAATCCCTTCCTCTAGTTTTCCATCTGTAAATGAGGCACAGTTCCAATCATAGGGCCTTCAGTAAATGGCTATTATTAGCTAGGCATGCACTCCTGTTTTCTAGGCGAGAGTTCTCAGCCAGGTTTTTGTGGGAGCTTGTTCTTCAGGGTATTGTCATAGATGAGTGTGTCACCCAGATTCCTCTCAGGGCCAAGAGACTGATTTCCCAAGCTGCTGAGAGAGCCACTGATAGAAAAGGTCCCAGCTGTCTGGCCCCTTTTAGGATTGCCTCAGCTGATGAGAGCTCATCCAAGGTCTGCTCCTTCCCCAAACTAACCTTCATCCAACGACTTGTCAATGTAGGGTTATAAATGGCATAGTGGAGGCATTTGACCCCCCTGTAACTTCACAAAAGGCAATGGAGGAAAATCAAGATAAACAGCCCAACGCTGATTCCTATGAGACAGAGATCAAAATGCCTCCACCCTCCTTTCTTTTCACAGTTTTGACACCAACCATCCCTACCATGACACTCTCTTCTTCTCTGCTGGGCTTGATAATCCTTAAGTGGCCATTGGCCACACAGAACTTGCAAACAATACTTATGTTTCTGGGGTTAATTGGGGACCTAGCAGGTGACAATTCAGGATCAGAAATGACTGGGGATATAGTTCTTCAGTCAGGACAGTCTCTTCCCAGTGGTGCCCAGAGGCAGAAACTTTTTCTGGTCCTTGGCCTCTGCCCTGCAGCTCCTTGACCTCTGCTCTGCTTGGGACCGTGTACAATGTTCTTTCAGCTCTGCTGATAAGTGCGTTGAGGCAGCCCGCTTTTATCTGGAAGCCTTGGCCCAAAGACACTCAGCTTTCTCATTCTGTGTGCTGGCGAGCTCCCTGTTCTGGGATCTTGGTGCTGCTGCCTCTGCTTCCATGAGCTATTTATCTGCCACTATTTTTCATTGTCTCCTGATGCATCCAGTGTCAGGGATCTCTGTCTCCTGGACAGAGGTGGTGCTCAGAGTAATAATCCTGGGTCCAAAGAACACACTCCACTGCTGGCTCGTCTTTCTCGGTGCTCTTGAAACTCCACTTTCTGTTTCTGAGTTAACTCACCCAGGATGACCAAACCGACCAATCCCTACATTAGGGCTCTACAGGTCTTACTTGAATGGTCTCACCTCTTCGAGGATGCCATGCACCTTACTGATATTATTAGCATGCTGTCTACTTCCCTCGGTGGCATAGTTCCACCCTGTCATTGGTAGGAGTTACAAAGACTATAGCTAGAGGAGAACTAGTAAGCAATTCGCTGCAATGTATTAGGCTACAAAGTCCCAGGCTACTGGTCACCACTTGGCCAGGTCCCAGTTACAGAGCTCCCTGTGATGGCTCCTTTTGCATATCAATGTGGCGAGGCTATGGTGCCCAGTTTTTGGGTCAAACAAGCATTCATCTATTTGCTCTTGTTTTTTAAACATTTTATTAGGGGCTCATACAATTCTTATCACAATCCATACATATACATACATGAATTTTATAAAGCACATCTGTACATTCTTTGCCCTAATCACTCTCAAAGCATTTGCTCTCCACTTAAGCCCTCCGCATCAGGTCCTCTTTTTTTGTCCCCTCCCTCCCCGCTCCCCCTCCCTCATGAGCTCTTGATAATCCATAGATTGTTATTTTGTCATCTCTTGCCCTTTCCGGAGTCTCCCTTCCCCCCTTCTCTGCCGTCCATCTCCCAGGGAGGAGGTCACATGTGGATCCTTGTAATCAGTTCCCCCTTTCCAACCCACACACCCTCCACTCTCCCAGTATCACCCCTCACACCCCTGGTCCTGAAGGTATCATCCACCCTGGATTCCCTGTGCCTCCAGCTCCCATATGCACCAGTGTACAGCCTCTGCCCTATCCAGTCCTGCAAAGTAGAATATGGATCCTGGTAGTTGGGGAGAGGAAGCATCCAGGATCTGGGGGAAAGCTGTGTTCTTCATCGGTACTACATCGCACCCTGACTGACCCATCTCCTCTCCTAAAGCCCTCTATGAGGGGATCTCTAGTGGTCGACATTTGGGCCTCTGGTCTCCACTCTGCACTTGCCCCTTCATTCTCTATGGTATATATATATATATATATATACCCATATACACACAGAGATATGTATACATATATATATTCTTTTTTTTTTTTGCATGATGCCTTATACCTGGTCCCTTTGGCACCTCATGATCGCACCGGCTGGTGTGCTTCTTCCAGGTGGGCTTTATTGCTTCTGAGCTAGATGGCCGCTTGTTCAACTCATCTATTTGCTCGTATAAAGGAGTTGGTCTCAAGCAAAATAGAATACTTTCCATAATGTGGGAAGGGGTAAACCTCTCAGCCAAAGGCCTTCAGCACAGAAAGGGAGTTTCCCTAGGTTGTGTTCTGGCCATTCTTATTCTTGTCTTTTCCCATCACCTAACCTATGGATTTTAAGATGAACATCGACAGAGCTCTTTAGGCTGTTGCCTGACCTATGAATTTGGAACTTGCCATTCCCCTATGTGAGCCAATTCCTAGAAATAAGCCTCACTCTCTGGGGCTCTGGTGTCGTAGTGGGTGGCCCATTGAGCATCCAACAGCAAGGACATCAGTTTGAAAACACCAAGGGCTCCTTGAGGGAAAGATGAAGCTTCGTAATCTCCTGAAGAGTTACAGTCTCCAACGCCCAAAAGGTCAGTTCTATACTGTTTTACACAGTCACTTTGAGTCCACCTTGATGGCAATGAGTGGCCGGTGCAATGGTTAACCATAGGAGCCCTGGTGGATATATCGATATCTCCAGTTTCAGCTATATAACTGGTTTGGTTTCTCTAAGGCACACTGACTATGACACTCTCCATAGGCAGGGCTGAGACCTCTGTTGAGATTTCCCTCCTGTGCCCTTCCTTGATTCCCCCCACAGGTGCTTATTCCCTGAGCATTCCTCAATAAATGTCAGGAATCCAGAGCTAATTCCATCACAGTGTCTCCTTCTTCCAGGGAGTCTGAATGGCTTCCGGGGAGTATGAACTGCAGTCTCCGTCCAACTTCCTCCTTCTATTTCTATGATCTGGACCTTATTTGGGGCTCATTTGGTTGTAAACAGGCAAAGAGACCAATACTTGGAAGAGAGAATCCTAGGAAAATGGAAAGGTGGGGAGAACAAGAGGACAGCTGGCTCTGTCGACGGTTCCTCACCACCACTGGCATGTTCCTGTGTTCTTTGTGTCTGTCTATCAGTGCACATGCTGTAATCTCGCAACATAGACCGCCTCCTCCACGTGGCGGGACATGTGCTTCTGAATTATGCTTCTTAGATGCCAGGCCACTTGCAAAAGCGGGACTTTCTTTTTCATTTTTTGGTTGGAAATGCTCCAGAAAAAGCGTCTAGTTGACCCATCTTATGTCAGTGTCTCCACTGGGCCAATGAAAACAGCCTTGTGACCGTATTGAAATGTGGTGTCTTCCCCAGGGAAATGATGTTTCAGCCAGTGAGGTAGTTCACAGGGACAGATAAGAAAGGGGGTTGGGACAGATTAAAATACTAATGTCTATTTTCAAAGAATAGGGCCTTATTATTTTTCGCATGCCCCCATCTGAACACCCTACCACTGAATATAGGCAGGAGGTAGGGCCCACCTGTCACTCAAGCAGCTAAAAATGTACAGCACTTGCTGTAGAAGCTGCTAATGTGCCCATGTATTAGCACTTAGCACCCACCACTCCCATAAATGCCAATGGACTCACAGGAAGCACATGTAACTCCCCACACAGGGAACAGTCATTGAGCAGACAGGGGAGTTGACATCCTCCAGGACCTAATGCCACTTTAACCAATGACACATGAGGATAGGTGGAGCCACACTCCAGTTCCCTCAGCCTTTGGGTGGGACAAGTACAAGAGGATTTATACTGTCTCTGGGAACCTACTCAATGACATTTCTTTATCGGCCCCTTCCCTTTGCTCTATCAGTATTACCCTTCTCTACTGGTCCTTCCTGGAGGCACCTCCCAAGGAAACAATAGTCTAGCTGCCATTCCAATTCTAGTGGATTCCAATTCTTGGTGATCGCATTCATGTGAGTCAATCAGAACTGTGCTTTCTGCAGATTCTTTCTCTCCCCTTTTTAAGAGTAGTTTTAAGGACACTGTGAAAGCTTCCCACCATCCAGTTCCAGAACATTTTCATCGGCCCTGCAGCCATTAAGCAGTCATTCCCCATTGCCCCTCCCACCCCACCCTGGGAAACCACCAATCTACTCTATGGCTCTACGGGATTTACCTGTCCAGCATTTTTCCTCTAAATGGACTCACAATACATGGCATTTAGTGTTTGGTGTCTTTCACTTCATGTCTTGCCTTCACCTGTGTTACAGAGTCTGTCCGAATCAAAGGCCTTAGTTTTCTTGTGGCAGACTATATGTATATCCCACTCAGTGTAGATCATATTTTCTCTATTCTTCTACTGATGGGTATTGTTGGCTTATTGTTTACCTTTTGCCCATAGTGATTAGTGCAGCATCCATCTGGGTACTCGTCTTTCATTCTTTTAGATATGCACTTGGGAATGGACTCCCTGGATCAGCTGGCAAGGGTTCATGACCAAGTGGGTTATGTTGGGCTGCTTACCGTAAGACCAGCATTTTGGACCCTTTAGGTACTGCGAGATAGAAATGCTCTCATAATTATCCACAGCCCCCCAGACCCACCAGCCGCAGTTCTACTCTGTCCTTTCGGGTTGCTGTGAGTCAGAATCGACTCGATGGCAGTGGTAGTGATGAAGCCAGCGACTTGAGAGTGGAACCAGGGACCGTGGAGAATTCTGGCAGTAGCCATGGTGTCCTCACTACCCAGATGACAGCAGCCACCAGTGAACACAGGAGGCACAAGCAAGGTTCTCGCTGCCTTCATGCTGGCGACCCGGCTGCCCTGCTTCCTCAAATGCCATTTCCTCAGCTTTACTGGCAATGGGGTGTACTCCCTATTATCATATCACCAACTCTTTCAATGGTCCACCTAGCCAGGTGTGATTCCAGACACTCACTGTGCAGCCACCATCAGCGAAGGTTGCTGCCCACCTCATTTGTACACATGCAAAGAATGTGATCATTCTTGGCACTGGTGTCCTTAGTCATCCTGGTTGGTATATTTACATCCTTGGGGAGCTGGGTCAGTGAGCAAGCGCTTCTCAAGGTGCCCATATGATCTGTTTACTGAGAGTGCCAGCCCAAGGATCTGACTTGCCACCCACAGTGAACGCACCTCTGAGGCAAAGGGGAAGGCTTCTTTCTAACTGGGAGACCAGCAGGTCTTCTGCAGACATCACTCCCCTGCAGCACTCTGATCCGAGGCCTTTCATATTCCAAAGAGCAGCATTAAGATTCCCATCTGTCACCCAGTCAGACTCACATGTGCGAATTCTCTTTTCAGAGCAAGACAGCCAATGCAGTGAGCTGGGTAAAGGGGCAGTCTCACTCTGAGGAGACTCAGCCAGGAGTGTAGGGACAGGGAGGGAAATGTGCAGTTTCCAGCTGCCACCCAAGCCTCCTTAGTGCAGTGGCATGAGAGCAAAGAGATAGTCCTTTGTGACTCTTTGACCTCCTTCCTGGCCTTGGTGGAATTAACACTGCTCAGTGCCAGTCTCTTCTGAATATACGGAAAAGATAGCTCAGAAAAGAATAGAGTTAAATAAGAGCAGGACAGAGTAAGGTGGCTTCATGGTGTTGCATTTGTGTGTCTCAGAGCCCATCCTGGCTCACAGTGACCCTCTGTGACAGAGAAGAACTGTTCCACAGATTTTTCTAGGCAGAATTTTAAGGAAATGTACCTAGCAGCACAGTGGTTGCATGTGCGGCTGTAACAGAGAGACTGGCAGTTTGAACTCACTGATCCCCATCGAGAGAGTGAAGACGTGACTGCCTGCTCCCATGAAGACTCCTAGCCTGTTGTTGTCTGTCCATTTGTGGTGCTGTGGTAAGTTGTGTGTTACTGTGATGCTGGAAGCCACGTGACTGGTATTTCAAATACCAGCAGGGTTACCTCAAGTGAAGAGGTGTCAGGGAAACTTCCAGGCTAAGAACAGAATACAAAGAAGTGTTCCACTGCCCACTTCAGAGGAAGTAGCCGCTGAAAACCCTAACCCTATAGCACAGTGTGCCTTTCCTTCCCATCACAGGGAGTCAGAATCGCCTCAATGGCACATCACAATCAACAACACCTTTGAGGAGGGAAGTCTCCTTCAGTAGGGCTGGGTGAGTTAAAACTGGGTGGCTTCTTGGTTAGCACTTGAGCTCTGAATCATCTCACCACCAGGGCTACCATCTTCATGATGCAGGCAAATAAAACCATCTTGGTCCTGCTCGGTATTGCCAGCGTCAGCATGCTCTTTCTCCCATAAGCACATGTCTGGTGGCTAGACCACAGAAAACCCGGTTGACACTATTTCCTCATCACCCCGTGTGTGTCAGAGTAGAAGTGAACCATGATGTTTTCTTTGATTAAAAACATTTTTATTGTGATTTGGGTGAAGGTTAAAGAGCAGCTCAGCTGTCCATTGAGCAATGCATACACATTTTGTTTCATGTCATTGATAGCAATTCCCACAATGTACGATCACTTCCCCCACATCTTCTTGTTTCTTGTCTCCAAGCTTCCTTCATTCTCAACTTTTTTGAACTTCGTTCTTGGGGGAATGCTGTCTTTTGATCTCATGTGATTTATTATTCTATGGTATTTGTATGTCTCTAATGTCATTGTTCCCATTATAGACCTGTCTATTGTTTGGTTGAACATCGAGCCATGATGGGTTCAGTTCCAGATCTGCAGGGTAACTAAGCACCATAGTCTTGCAATTTCACCAGCCTTTATCCAAACAGTAAGCTTGGTATTTTATCATGATTTTGAGTTTTGCCCCACATTTCCCTTCTACTATAATCAAGCCCTGCTAATGTGATCTCTTTCATAGCAGTCGATAGTGGGAGCTAGGCACCTTCTAGTTCTTCTGGTCTCCAGTGGTGGAGGGTGATCGTTGCTTGAGTCACTAGTCATTGATTCATTGTGCCCAATCAGTTCTCCTCTTCTGCTGTCCTCTGGACGGGGAGAGACCAACTGTTGCCCCTGTCCTGATTGCTCAGGAACTTTGAAAATCCCAGAGACGATGGTCCTGATCCCCCAGGCTCAACAACTCATTCCCTCACAGTTTTTGCATCTGTCTCAGAGATTTTTTCCACCCTCAACCCGTTTTATGACATTGGTCCCTGTATGCTCCACCATATACCTGGATCTATTTAACAACCAAGGTCAATACATTCTATAAACTTCAATGGCCGAGGATTCTGAAGAAGATTGCCAGCCTTCTCTTTCACAGCTCCTCTAACTGGGTTGGGAATGACAACTTTTCCCTTAACAGCAGAGCTCATTAACTGTTTACACCCCTAGATACTTCTTACTCTTAGAAAACTCACTGCCATCGAATCCATACTGACTCACAGCCAACTTATAGGGCAGCGTAGAACTGCCCCTGGGAGTGTCTGAGACTCGAATTCTTTATGGGAGCAGAATGCCTTATCTTTCGCCCACAAAGCAGCTGGTAGTTTCAAACTGCTGATATAGCAATTAGCAGCCCAACTTGTAGCCACTAGGCCACAAAGGCTCTTTTTCTTCTTAGCAAAGAGAGGGAAAATAAGCAAACGGAACATTCCCCTGGTGCTTCCCGTGGATGCTGCGATGGGAGCTGGATCCCGAAGGCCCGGATTGGCTGAAGCTCCATTTACACCGGAACACATGCCTCCCTTGTTAGTATTTGCATTGGGCAAGCCATTTCCTGCGCTGACATTTTGCATCTAGTTAAATGCCAGCAACTCCAGAGAGACGTAGCTTTTACCTGTGGCTCTGCCCTTCTGGACAAGCCTTTGGTGCTCGATGGGGATACTTTCAGTCTATGATCTTACATGTCCTTTTGGATCCCTTCGTCTCTTGTTTTTGTTTTGATTAACACAAACTGGATGAACAGCTTCAGGCTTCATATAATCGCTGCTGAATATTTCATTGGGAAATGTTGTTAAGAAGGCAGTTGGCATCCATGATCTAAGTGTATGCATAGAGATTTCTTTTCAGATGGTAAAGTGGCTTTGAATAATTATTGTTATTATTAGTGAATCAAAGACATATGTGCCTCAAAATGTGAACATTAGGTGTGTGTGTGTGTGTGTGTGTGTGTGTGCATGTTTTAAAGAGCACATGGCTTGGTGATAGAGAGGGCGAAGCACTGGTGAGGAGCACATGACAGTGTTCAGAGAGATGACAAAGGGTAGTGATGAAACAAAACAGATTCCAAGCTCACATCCTCTGCTCCCTGCCTCAGAGGGAGGTTGCAACAAGGAGCAGAAAACCCAAGGGCATTTCCTGCCCTCTCACAGCTGGTAAGCGCCACAGAAGGCACGGGGTTTTAATGCCGAGGCTTTGCTGCTGTGAGGCCGGGAGGGGGGCTTGCCATAGTTTCCACATGCTGACATCACAAACATACCGCAAGTGGGTGCCGTTAACACAACAAAGTCAATGTTCTCACAGCACCGGAGGCTGACAGCATCATGCCAGTGCACCAGCTTGATGGGCAGGCTCTCTTTGTCCATCCCTGGGGGCTGAGGGCTGGTGGGCGGTATTCTTGTTTTGGCTTCAAAAACCTCCATGGTTGGTGGTCCTTGGAGCTCTCTGCATGGCAGCTGCCTTCTTCCCTTGGAGTTAGTTTGCTTCAGTGTTGAATTGAATCCTTTTGTATCAGCCAAGTGATTGGTGTAAGGTACAGCCTCTTTAATGTCACAAAGAAAATCTCTGCCCAGGTGGGATTACATCCACAGTAAAAATATCCCACTCCTGTAGAGCTCACTCCAGCTCATCATGGCCTTCTCCAGGCGTGTTCCATGGCTGGGCATCTTTATGGAAGCACACAGCCACAGTTTTTCTCCAGAGAAACAGCTAGTGGGTTCTGAACTACCGACCTTGATGTCAATAGCCCCCTTCTTAACATGTGCGCCAGAAGCCCTGCTCTGCGGTTTGATGAGAAGCCCTTCTGGCCATTGCTAAGGGCTACATGGCAAAGCCATTTGGTACAAGCAACGTTGTCATCAGCAAAGAATGAGTTTAGCTGGCCTTAGTAGGATGCTCAGCAGGGAAGTGATAAACTGCTTGGCTTGGGTTTTATGCAGGAGAACCATGGGAGCTGAGATGTGCAGTCTCTTGATTTGAACCCAGACACTTTATCTCCCAGCCTGAACTCTGACCATCATACTCAACTTTTGGGGGCCAAATGTTTGACTCACCTGAGAGATGTGCAGGTGAAAGCGTGCCCCAGAAATATCTCCCTCTCATCCCTGTCTTCTCGGAGAGTTCTCCAGATAAGGACTGGTGGTTCATGTGAAGGGACATATTGTAGCATTTTCCTTGCACTCCTCAAAGGCAAGAAAATGACCCACAGCACCTCGAGTTGCCAGCAGTGTCAAAGGGGATGTGCTCCTTGAGACTCAAGCTGAGTCCCCAGGAGATGAGTTCTCAACTGTGGAATTAGCGCTTTTGAAAAGGGGCAAATCTTCCAGCAGTTCTCTCTTCAGAGGCCTGGCCATACGCTCTGCAGACTTGTGGGCACGCTCACTCTGGTGAACCCAAATTCTTGGGAGAGGCTGATCTGTCCCTAGAAAACTGGCCACATGCAAAAGCATAGAGACCAATATCTGCCTCCTGCTGGAAGGATCTGGAAGGAGAAGGGTGGCTGGAGTCCTCTAGGAGGGAAGTTGAGAGCCAGGAGAGGCAGCAAAGCCACAGTTCCAGCAGGTGGTGTCCTAAGGCCAAGGGAGCTTGCCAAGGACCAAGTGAGTCCTGGAGGTGTCTGCAGCCCATCTTGCTGAGGGCCTCCATTTATTTCATTTATCTATGGATAATGGGAAGGACCCCCAAGGCCCGCTGGCTGACCTCATATGATACGCCGTGAACTGTCCTATTTGGCATCCTCCAAAGTCTCTGAATGCTGCAGCCGCTCCCACCCACTGGCAGCCTTCTTGGACAGGATCTCCTCAACACTGCTGCAACCATGGGCTCACACACAAGGACCATTGTGAGGACGGTGCAGGACCAGGTGGTGCTTCAATCTCTTGTGTGTACTTTTGTTATGAGTCAGGAGCTCACTCAATGGTATCTAACAAGTTATTGTGAGATGACATAAGAAGACTTCGTGGAGGCCCTTCCAAGAGAGGGTTGGAAGATAGCATGGTAAGAGGCCTGGTCAGGAATGTGCTCATTGTTTCCATCCCCTTCTCCGGGAAGCCAATGCTCTCTGGAGAAAAGCCAGGCCCAGAGACAGGGAAGGACTAGGGAAGAGGGAGCGATAGGAGAGCAATAGAAAAGACAGGTTACTCTCCCTCATTCCCAGTATAGCTCCTCAAACCTCAGGTAAAGCCTCTGATTCTGAGGCTGAGGCTTATAATAGGAGCAGACTGAACATTTAATCCCTCAAGCTGCCTGGAAAGTGTGGGAGCTGATGAAGATGCCAAGAGATGAAGAAGGAAGGAATCTACTGGTTACAGATGTGAAAGCACCTGTTAGTGAAGCCTTCTCAGTTTCTTATTGCCTTATCAATGTCATCAGTCCACTTAATGTACTCACTTTCCAAATGCCTATTAACCAATTGTACATACCTTGAGTTCTTTCTAGGAGGCAATATTAATATTCTCATTTCCGAGTTGAGGCCACAGAAGTTTGGACAACTTCTGGTTGTTGTTGTTACTGGCAGGTGCTCATCAAGTTGGTTCCAACTCATAGCAACCCCCATGCATACCGGAAGGGAGCATGGCCCCGTCCTGTGTCCCCCTCTCTGGAGGGCACTTGCCTCAAATCTTTAAATTCAAAGCTTCATGTTTTGTCAAATGAAATCATTTCTTCAGTCAATATCAGAAATCTTTATGTAAAAACGTTGGAAACGCCTTTCACTCAAGGTCTAGGGAGGCTGAGTAAGGTGGGAGGGGCTCCAGGAAAGATGGTGGGAATCACTCCTGCAGGTGGGTGGTAGGTTGGCGAGGCCAGTCTGACTTGCCTCCCTGGTGACTGACCTCAACCAGCAATGGGCAGCTGGACACATGGCATGAAGTGACCTCTGGTCTTCGTGGCGGTGGATGCCAGTAGACCGTCAGGTATGGGAGACCCATGAGAAAATAGGTTGCTTTTCTCTTTCTCTCCAAGGATCTCTGTGATCTCTTTATGCTGCCTGATCCCGCATGCATACTGACAAAGGCAGACATGTGCACACACATGGCAAAGTAAATAGAGACGCCCACATTCACAGACGTATCCATCCACGTGCAAATAGGCACATATGTGCACATGCATGCCAAAGCAGACACAGACATCCATGAATGCACATGTATTCGTGAAAGCCGATTTTCATGGGGAAAAAGATCAGCTCTATCACTGTCAAGTCCACTCCAACTCAAAGCAACTGTAGAGCACAGAGGAGAACTGCCCCATTGGGTTTCCAAAGCTGTCATCTTGTCAGACACAGTCAGCCACCACTTTCTCCTGCAGAGCAGCTGGGGTTTTCCAACTGCCGACCTTTCACTTAGCAGCCGAGCACTTGCTGATTTTCATAGGAGTCTGGAAATCAGTTTCATTGCCTGCTAATCACACCTCCTCTGTGAGTTAGCACAGCCTGGTAAGCTTGGCAGGAGTCAAATCTTCCTTCCCGAGGTAATTGAGTGATTTTCCCCTGAGGAAATGGTTCAGAAAAAGATTTCCTTCAAGAAATCAGAACACTCTTGAAGAGAAATTTCCTGCCAAAACATTTGTTTGCTTGACACTGAGACAATTGAAGCAGCCCCCTGACTTCCCCCTTGGGTCCTCTTTCTCATCATGACTGCTCTGCTCAGCTACAAGGCTCCAGGTCCTGGGAGCAAGGGTGCCCTTCTATTTGGAACCTCACAGGGCTCCACTGTGAGTCAGGGAAAGACCTGGAAACTTGAGCATCCTGAAACGGGGCCTGCATAGCAATATCATCTGTCATCAGGCTCATCGTTTCTCTCATTTTTTGTAAGATCATTGAGCCCTTGGAGCCCTGAGAAGTTCTCTCAGAGGAAGCCATCCTCCTCCCATGAATCCAAGAGGACTGCTTAAAGATTGTTGTCTTCTACTTACAGGAATACCAGCAACCAATTGCCATTGAGTCAACTCGGACTCATGGAGAGCCCAAGTGTGTTAGAGAAGTCCGGTCCCTAGAATTTTCCATGGCTGGGGTGGGTTTTTTTCCAGAGGCATATCACCAGGCCCTTCTTGGTAG
This sequence comes from Tenrec ecaudatus, assembly GCF_050624435.1. Classification (NCBI taxonomy): domain Eukaryota; kingdom Metazoa; phylum Chordata; class Mammalia; order Afrosoricida; family Tenrecidae; genus Tenrec; species Tenrec ecaudatus. The sequence goes on along the minus strand of NW_027457555.1, from coordinate 2,004,699 downwards.
GCACCTCTGGGTGAACTCAAACCTTTAACCCGTAGTTCGCAGCCTAGCTCATGAACAATACCATCCAAGGACGGTACAGTTACTTGCTAATGGTCACCTTCAGTAGATGAACCAAGGTCAAGTAACTGCTTGAGAAACATCAACCAGCGGAAAGCAGAGTGAACCCCAGGGTTCTTGGGAAGAGGGCCGGAGAGAGAAAAAGGAGAAAACAGCTTTCTCGGGACATCAGAAAGTAAAGGACTCCACTTTGTGGATGCCATAGAACAATCCCAAGCCAAGCATGGGTGAGAAACAGACCCCACCCAAACCCAGGGGGCTGGATTCTGTCGCCAAGTGTTGAACACCAGACATCGATATGACAGAGCCGCTAGTCGTCCGTGGAAAGAAACTGTTTGCCCATTGTCTGGTAGTTTTGCAGCATTTGAACAACCAGGCCTCTGCTGCCTCTTCTGGCCTGAAATATAATTGCAGCCATAACCGCCCAGTGTTTCAATGGGTAGAACTCCCTGGGGAGGGCTAACTACCCAAATCATTTGGGAGATCATTTTAGGATTGTCCAGGAGATCTTTGGCTGTGTCTATTATATGAATGATGGTGTCTTTGTTTTAAAAAAAGAAACTTTTTATTGTAAGGTGGGTTAAGATTTACAGAGAAAATCAGCTTTGCACGTAACAATTTATACACGTTTTGTTATGTGACATTGATGACAATCTCCTGCAATGTAATATCACTCATGCCATTGAAACTCTGCTTCCTGTTTTCATTCACCCTTCTCCCCTAACCTTGCCTGCCTTTTGAATTTGGCCTTGGGCAAATACTGCCTATTTGCTTTTGAATGGTTGATGGTTCTGAGGAATGTGTGCTCCTCAGTGCTATGATTCATTTTGGTGTAGTTGTTCTTATCAGGTGCCATTGAGCCAATTGCAACCCACATTGACCCTATGCCAAACAGAAAGAAACACTACCTAGCCCTGAATTATTCTCCTAATTGTTCCCAAGCTTGAGCCCCTTGTTTCAGTCACTGTCAATCCATCTCCTTAAGGGGCTTCCTCTCTTTCACTGTCCCTCTACTTCACCTGGCATGATGTCCTTCTCCAGGGACTAGTCTCTCTGAATAACATGACCAAAGTATGTGAGAGGAAGTCTCACCATCCTTGCCTTTAAGGAGCCCTCTGACCATACTTCTTCTAAGACAGGTCTGTTTGTTCCCTTGGCAGTCCATATTACTTTCAATATTCTGCACCAGCACCACAATTCAAACACATCAATTCTTCTTCAGCCTTCCTTATTCAATGTCTGACTTTCACATACTTATGAGGCATTTAAATTACTATGGCTTAGGTAAGGTGCACCTTAGTCCTCAAAGTAACATCCTTGCTTTTTAGCACTCTACAGACGTATTGTGCACCAAATGTATCCATATGCAATGCGTCATTTGATCTCATGATTGCAGCTTCCAAGAGCATTGATTATAGACCTCATCAAGACAAAAATCCGTGACAACTTCAACAAATAAAAAAAAAACCAACAAACTTCTCCATTTATCATGGTACCTATTGATCAAGTTGTGAGGATATGTGTCTCCTTGACATTGAGTTGTAATCCATACTGAGGGCTGCAATCTTTGATTCTCATAAGGTTCACTTTATAAACCTGTCTATTTTTCAGGGGGTTGAATTCAGTTCCAGACCTGAAGGGTGATGAAGGACCACTAGTCTATCTAACCAATAAACCTCATCTTTTATCATTATTATTATTTCTATTGGTAGTAGTAGTATGACTTTCAGTTTTCTTACACATTACTCCCCACTCTATCTAGGATCATGTACCATGATCCCTTTCAGAGCAGCTGTTTGTGATAGGCAGGCACCATTTAGTTCTTCTGACCTTAGCATCATAGAGGCTGAGGTACGCATAGTCCATTACTGATTTGGACTAATTGTTGCCAGGCATCTTGATTTTCTTCACTGTTATTTGCTCCAGACAGGGTGCAATAGTTTATTGTGTCAGCCTGGCCGATAAACACAAGTAGGATTAATAGAAGGGCAGAGGGATAAATGGCTTTGTGAGCCTCGCCTTGCTTGTTCTGTGCCTCAATTTAAAGGGGTACACTCCCTGTGGGATGCCTAACTTGTGGACTGTGTTGCTGTAAGTTGAGGTCCATTTAATCCCACAGGATTGGAATGTTCGTCTCTGGAGCTGGGGACCGACAGTTGGTGACTTGCCTTGCTGTTTGCTGCCTGGGTATATATAGCCCAGCTCTCTCTATAGAAAGGGACTGGCAACTGGCGGCTCTCAAGCCTTAAAGGACTGCTAGTGTCTCACTGTTTTATAATTTAACTGTTAGTTTCTTGTGTTATCTATCTGTATATAATTTAGTGGTTCATTTATTGTATTGTATATCTAGCTTTATAAATATATTTATATATAATTACTAGCAATATGGTTTTGTCTCTCTAGAGAACCCTGTCCAACACATAGGATGAGACCAAGAACCGACTTTTAGTTTGCTACTCACTAGCTTTTGAAGACCCCAGTCACTTCCCTGATGGATACAGAACATTGTCTTTGTGAGCTAGTTTGTACCAATTGATATTGAGGTCTCTCAGATTTGTTCCTGATCCCCCATATTTAGGACACGCTCCCTCAAGGGGTTTTGTTATAGCTAAGACATTTTCATAACTATGCCTCCTGGATGCACTATTATATTCATGGACATATTTGTAGTATATGCTAATATGTATATAGAATTATTCTCTGGCAAACCTATACTTATTCATGGGGCTAGTCCCATTCTCCTTCCCACAACTGCTCAGATTTTGTGGTTTTTCTATCTATCTATTTATCTCTCTAGCTATCCTTGTATGTCATTGTAATTTTTGGAGTATTTATCTCTGTTGCCTTTAATGCTTGTAGTCTACTGAGAAAGGATAGTGTTTTGATGTTCCAAATGTTTCCCCATTTTCTGGGTTACATGACACAAACCAATAGAAGAAGAGAAAAGAAAAAAATTTAACCCAAGTAATAACACCAACAATAAAACCAATTTAGTCTTTTGGTTAAGAATTAGTCAGACTTTCCAACTTCTAGGCTAACCCTTGAAAGAAAAAGAATGAGATAAAAGACCATAGGGAGGAAGAAAGGAGAGTGGGAGGCAAGGGAATAAAGAAAGACGGTGGCAGGGTTGTGTGAACAATTAATGTGGACCTTCTTTGATGTGTGTTAAAAATAATATTCACTGGTTTTATCAATACTCACCAAAATTATTTATATCAATCAAGAAAACCTCACTACCCTGGAATCAATTCTGACATATAGCAACCCTTTGGACAGAGTATAGAACTTCCCCTGTGGGTTTCCAAGACTGTAAATCCTTACAGGAGTAGAAAATCTCATCTTTCTCTTGTGGAGTGGGGGTGTGGGGAGTTTTGAACTTCTGATCTTGCAGTTAGAAGTCCAACTCATAATCTACTTCACCAACAGGGCTCCTCCTTTCAACATTAATCTAGACTGTTTGACCTTCTTGGCTTACTGGATTTTATTTTCTTGCTTTGGAAGACGTGGTACCAAAAAACACACCATTTCCTAGCCCCCCCCAAAAAATCAAAAGTAAGCAAAAACAAACCAGGAAAAACTTGCAACCCAATCCAAACCAACTAACCTATTTAGCCATATAGATAAAGGATACTTGTAGCCAACCTCTGTGTTGGGGGCAATAGGGATGGATGGGGACTGCGGTTAACAGGCTCGTGTCAGCTCATCCACAGGGGACATTCAAATTCTAGCTCTAGACTGTTGTTGCCTTGGGGAAATGCAAGGATTTTAAGGCCTGATTTTCTGTTTGTAACTGAGATGCTGAGAATATAAAATTCGATGTGAAATCATCAACTTTTCAAATATTGGATCACATTAGTTAAAACCACTTTTCAGGCTGCTCATCATCATACTAGCACATCATTAGGCTAAAATCATATCAAAGACGTCTGGTTTGTCCCCTGTGCCCTTTAAGGACAACTGAAACATAAGGACGGGAATGTGACATTCATTCTTCCTCTAGTCCCTCACCCTTTGCCTCCATCGGCTGGCGTTCATAGAAGAGGCAGACGGTTTTGTTCAACTTCAGCATAATCAGAGTCCTGAGAGTTAAACACAATACATATATAATTTCATACTAGTCGTTTTAATATTAGCCCAAACAAAACCAACAAAAACCCAACCCATTGCTGTTATGTTGGTTCTGGCTCCCGAGGACCCCCTGGGTGCCAGGGAGAAACTACACATCACAGGATTCTCAAGCCTGTGGGCTTCTAGAAGCAGGCCATTAGTTATTTTTCTGAGGGGTGCAAATGCCCACCTCTTGATACGTTGAGTCCTTAACCATTTGTGCCACCCAGGGTCTCCCAGTCTTCGTATGTGACCCCCAAATTCCTTGACAGGCTACCTATAGGAAGGTAGAGTCTATGCCCTTTCCCCTTAAATTGGGATATTTCATGACCTCTGTGACCAATAGACTATGGAGAAGATGACACTGTGACATCTAGTTTGGGCAACCCCCTTCCCTCCCCCAAAGTGCTTCACAGCTTCTGAAAAATCCCTTCAAAGACTTCTTCTTGAGTACTCACCCTTAGAATGCCCAGCCTCCACGTGCTTCCTCTCAGGACACTTCTCAGCACCCGGACACTATGCTGAAAGAAGCCTGAGCCACCTGGAAAGGCCACGTGGAGACACTCCAACCAACAACCCAGCTAAGCACCCAGCTAACGGCCAGCTTCAGCTGCCAGCCCTCTGAGTGCACGTGTAGGCACTGGAGTCACCAGAGGCCCCTGCCCCAGCTCCCACGTGACTGCCAACTCATGGGAGACTCCAAGCACGACCCAGTGGCCTCCCAGCAACCACCCGATGATGGTCCTTGTTTGAAGCCACTGCGTTTGGGGAGGGGGCGTTTCTTGCCCAGCCACAGGGATGAGAACCTGCATCTCAACAACATGCAGGTGGGTGAGGGGGCCGTCTCTCGAGCAAGGCAGCCTCCCTTCTTGTCAACTCCTGGGGATTTTTGTTGTTCTTGCCACTGCTGCCCCAATTCCCCAGGAGCTAGAGGAAGACAGGCAGCAGGCCTCAGGTGGCCAGGAGGCAGGAGCCTCTGTGGGATGCAGTTACAATGGGAGACATAACCTTAAAGGCAGGAGCCTGACTTTACCTTTGCCTCCTGGAGATTTGGGATGCAGAACACCTGCCAAATCCCATCTTCTGTCCAACCCTGATCATATGTCTGTCTTATGTTTGCACACAGGACACAGACTTGTGAACACCCAAAGAACAGGGTCTGGCGCCAAGAAACCAGCGCCACAAGGAACTGATGTTTCTCCAGCAATGGGGAGGGGTGGGATGAGAGGAAGAAAGGAGTATGAATCACTGGATCAAAACAAGGTGGGGAAAGGAAGGAGCAAAGGGAGAGAGTGAAGGAGGGAGACTGGGAGGCTGAAGGGAAAAGGCAGGGAAGGAAAGGAGAAAGGTGGGGGTGGGGAGAGATGAGCGAAGAAGAAATGGAGGAGTGCGGGAGGGAAGATGGAAGGTGAAGGCAGTCAGGAAGACGGGAGCAAAGGGAGGGAAGGAAGAAAAGAGAAAGAGAATGGCAAGAAGAAGAAAGGAAGGTAGGGAAGAAAGGAAGAAAACAAGAAACCTAATGTCAATGGCACCCTCTATGTTTTTATTTCCTGTTTTTCTGAGGTAGCCTCTTCAGCAGAAGCAAATGGGCTGTATCGCCTCAAACTCCACCTAGGTAGAAAGCACGGGTTTCATTTCGCCAGGGCCTGTGAAAATGTTTGAACTGAGCAGCATTAACACGGAGACAGCGATTACCCCACGTGGCTGTTGCGCTCTGATGATACCAAGGCAACGGGAATGGGGGCTCATTATTTCACCAGGTGACAAAAAAAATTGTATTTTGACGTTTCACCCTGAACGTGGGGAAGGGGGGCGTGGGGGAGGAAGCAGGGGCCCTTTGTGGAGTCTCCTCTTGCCATTGTGATGCCCCTTGGCCTGCCAACAACCTAAGGTCCTGCACGCTGCCAGTGAGGGGCTTGGCTGCAGGCCCTAGCCCAGCATTTCTTATCAGATTTACTGTGACAAGTGATGGGAGAAAAGCAAGATGCTGTTAACAGCGCATCCGTTCAGACCCTGCTATTTAGAAATTTGGATTTATATTTTGTCAGAGAGAAGTAGCACTGATGTTAATCTTTGCACTACCGTGGGAAAAATCATTGATAATCTTATAACAATAATCCATAGCATTTGTGGAGCTCTGAGAACCAAGGGATGGTCAGAAGCATTTTTAGACAGATGTCTCATTTCAACTTCAAAGCAACCCAGTGAGGAATAAGAAAAGTTGGCTTATGACTTCCCTTTTGGAAAGTGAGTCTTTGGAAGCACAGAGAGGTCCAGGTTTGCCCAAGGTCACATAGTCAATACATTAGAGAGCCTGGATTTGAACCTGAGCGGTCTGCTGCCAGAGGTAATTTTTTTGCTCGTGTTTATTAAGGCAACTTGCAGCTCTGGCAAGGATTCAGATAGAATTGAGGATCATTTTTTTAAACAATTTATTAGGGGCTCATACAACTCTTATCAGAGTTCATACATATACATACATCAATTGTATAAAGCACATCTGTACAGTCTTTGCCCTAATCATTTTTTTCTCCTCTTTTCTTTTTTTACATTTTACTAGGGACTCATACAACTCTTATCACAATCCATACATATTCATATATCAATTGTATAAAGCACATCCATACATTCCCTACCCCAATCATTCTCAAAGCATTTGCTCTCCACTTAAGCCCTTTGCATCAGGTCCTCTTTTTTTTCCCCTCCCTCCCCTTCGCCCCTCCCTCATGTGCCCTTGGTAATTTATTCATCGTTATTTTGTCATATCTTGCCCTATCCGGAGTCTCCCTTCCCCGGATCTCTGCTGTCCCTCTCCCAGGGAAGAGATCACATGTGGATCCTTGTAATCAGTTCCTCCTTTCCAACCCACTCACCCTCCACTCTCCCAGCATCGCCCCTCACACCCTTGGTCCTGAAGGTATCGTCCACCCTGGATTCCCTGTACCTCCAGCCCTCATACGTACCAGTATACAGCCTCTGCCATATCCAGCCCTAACAGTGCTTCTCTCTATCCTTGTGGAGCCCTGGTGATGGGCTGGGCTGCTAAGTAGTAGGTTAAACAGTCTTTCCCCTCCTATGAAAAGTTACACTCTCGGGAAACTCACGGGTGCCAGTTCTACCCTGTCCTCCAGGGTTGCTCTGAATCAAGGTCAACTCAATGGCAGTGAGTTTGGATTTTTAATTTCTCTCCCTGTTGTTGTTGTTGTTGTTGTTGTTCTTGTTAGTTTGCCATCCCGTTGGTTCTGGTCCATGGCAAACCTATTCACAGCAGAATATAACAATAACAGCTCCTCCTCCATCCACCCAAGTGTTCCTATGTTCAGTCCTCTTGTTTTAGTCACTGTGTCAATCCAGCTCTTCAAGGGCCTTCAACCTTTTTTCACAGCCCTTCCATTTTTCTAAGCATGATGCCTCTCCAGGGACTGGTCTCCACTGACAACATGTCCAAAGTCTCACCATCCTTACTTCTAATGGGAATTCTGGCCGTACTTCAAGACAGATTTTGTTTGTTCTTTTGGCAGTCCATGGTACTGTCAATATTCTTTGCCAGTACCATGGTTCAAATTCATACAGTTTACCTGGGTCTTCTTCACTCAATGGCAACCTTTTCACATGCAGATGAGGCAAATGAAAATACCATGGTTTGGATCAGGTGCACTTCCTGCTTAAAGTAACATCCTAACTTTTCAACATTCTAAAGAGCTCTTATGCAGCAGATCTACCCAGTGCAATGTATCTTTTCATCTCTTGACTGCTGCTTCCAGGAGCATTGCTTGTGGATCCAGAGAAGACAAAATCCTTGACAACTTCAAGTTTTTCTCGATTTATCATCATGTTACCTATTGGTTCAGTTGTGAGGATTTTGGTTTTCTTTGTGTTGAGTTGTATCCCACATTGAAGGCTGCAATCCTTGATCATCGCCAGCAAGTGCTTCAAGTCCCCCATCCTTGTCAGCAAGCCAAACTGTGTCGTCTGCATATAGCAGGTTGTTAATAATATTTCCTCCAAATCTGATTCTGTGTTCTTCTTCATATAATTTGGCTTCTCTGATTATTTGCTCACCATACAGATTGAAAAAGTATAATAAGTGGGTGCAACCTGGATGCACACCTTTCTTGATTCTTAAACCATGCAATCTACCCTTGTTCTATTTGTGCTGCTGCTTCTTAATCCATGTACAAGTTTCACATGAGCAAGAAAAAGTGTTCTGGAATTCCCTTCTCAAAACTATCCATGTTTTGTTATGATCCACACAGTCAGATACCTTGGGTGTTAATAAAACATAAGTAAACATCTTTTGGGTATTCACTGCTTTCAGGCAAGATCCATCTGATATCTGATATGCTTTGTTCCACATCCTCTTCTGAATCTGGCTTAAATCTCTGGGAAACCAAACTCACTGCCTTGTAGTTGATGACAACTCATCCTGACCCTATAGTATAGGGTAGAACTAACTGCCCCTGTGAGTTTCTGAGACTGTAACTCATTATGGGAGTAGAAAACCTTGCCTTTCTCCCACGGAGTGACTGGTGGTTTTGAACTGCTGACCTTGGGGTTTGCAATCCAACCTGTAACCACTGTGCCACGATGGCTCTTGAATGCTGAATATGGTAACTTTCTGTCAATGAATTAATGCAACTGTTGTTGTATTAGCTTCAGTACAATTTGACTCACATGTGATGCCAATGATAGTGTTACATAATTTGACCATTCCGTTGGTCTCCCTTCTTTGGTATGTATACACATATGGATCTCTTCCAGTCCGTTAGCCAAGTAGCTGTATTCCAAATTTCCTGACATAGATGAGTGAGTGCTGCCAGTGCTTTATCAGCTTGTGGAAACATTTCACTAGATATTCCAGCAATTCCTGGCATCTTGTTTTGGGCTAGTGCTTTCCATGCATCTTGAATTTCTTCTTTCCTGACCATTGGTTCTTGCTCATATGTTACCTCCTGAAATGGTTGAATGTTGGTCTATTCTTTTTGATACAGTGACTCCATATTGTTTCCATCTTCCTCAGATGTTTCCTTCATCATTCAATATTTTGCCCATAGAATTTTTTAATATTGCACTTCGAGACTTGACATTTTTCTTCAGTTCTTTCAGTTTAAGATATGCTGAATATGTTCTGTTTTGGTTTTCTAACTCTAGGCCTTTGCACATTTTGTGATAATATTTTACTTTGTATTCTCGAGTTGTCCTTTGAAATTTTCTATTTAGCTCTTTACTTCATCATTTCTTCCATTTGCCTTAGCTACTCTCTGATTAAGAGTAAGTTTCAGAGTCTCTTCTGACAAGCACTTGTATCTTTTCTTTATTTCACTTTTTTTAAATGACACTGTGCTTTATTCAGAGATGTTCTCAAAATTTGTTGGGTTATTATCAGGGTTGTATATTGACTCTCGTGTACTTGTTTGCACTTTCTTGATCTTCAACTTGAGCTCACATATGAACAATTGCTGATCTGTTCCACAATCAGCCCCTGGACTGGTTTCAGTTGCTGATATTGAGCTTCTTTTATTGTCTCTTCCCACAGGTGTAGTCAATTTGATTTCTGTGTATTCCATCTGGAGAAGTCCACATTTATGGTCACCTTTTTTGTTGTTGATCATGTGTTTGAAGAAATCATTAATCATGCAAAATTCTAACATACAATCAAGATAAATTGGTAATTATTGGTGATTGGAGTGCAAATGTTGGAACCAAAGAGGAAAGAACAGAAGTTGGAAAACATAGTATATGCTATCAGCAATTTATTGGTCTTGCAAACTCTGTCATGCGATCTCCAGCTTGGTTTCTATCACCAAGACCATATTTTTCAACTACTGATCCTTCCTCTTTGTTTTCAACTTTTGCATTCCAATAGCATTTTGATAGCAAGTCTGACAAATTTGGGACTGAATATGGTGGTAGAATTATTCAATTTCTACATCACCAGCTTTGGGTGGTTGGTGCATAAATTTGAACAATAGTTGTATTGATTGGTTCTCATTGAAGGGGGCTAGATAGCATCCTATCAATGATAGCATTGTTCATTAAAATAGATCTTAAAATGTCCTTTTGATGATGAATGCAATGTTGTTTCTCTTGATTGTGTCATTTCCAGCAGAGTAAACCATAAGATTTTCTGTTTCAAAATGGTCAATATCAGTCCATTTCAGCTAACTAATGCTTACAATATCAATCTTTATGTATTCCATTTCATTTTTAATGACTTCCAATGTCCCTAGATTCATATTTCATACATCCCAAGTTTCAATTATTAATGACGATTTGAACTGTTTCTCCTCATTTTGAGTTGTGGCCCATCAGCAAATGAAGGTCCTGATGGCTATACTCGATTTGCATCATTATGGTCGACTTGCCTATGAAAAGTCAGCTCTTCCTCTTCCTCAGCCGTATTTTGAGTACTTTCCAAGTTGAAGAGCTCATCTTCTGGCACACATTCTGACAATGTTCTTCTGTTGTTCATGGGGGGTCTAGTAACTGACAGTGTTACTGCTATCCATAGAGTTTTCAATGGCTCATTCTTCCCATGCGGGCAACCAATTCCTTCTTCATTGTCTGTTCTTTGTCTGGAAGCTCTTTGGGTGACCCTGCTGGTATATGAAATGCCAATCACATAGCTCCCAGTATCACACAAAACAAAAGTCACCACAGTACCACAAAATGCCAGACAAGTGATGGACCTCTATTCTTAGTGAGGCGTGGCCTGGTGGGAGGAGTGGGCCCTTAGGTGGTTCTGATCCACTTACTGGAACAAATACTGTTAGTTCTTATTTCATAAATGTGAAATGCATAAAAGAGACCCCCCCTCCAAAATATCCTCCAATTCAGACTTTCTGCCTTTTAAAAGAGGATAACCCACTCTGATTCAAAGTCATTGAGGTGTTTTATTTTTCCCTCCCTCTGAGGCTACAGAGACTAGACTAATCACAGCTGAAGTGGAGCGACTGAAATGACTTAAAGCACCAGCTAGACTGGCTGTCAGAACCAGCTACAGTCAACAGCTACAGACTGACAGAGCTGCTCAGCCAAGAGCTGAGGGTTCTCAACTCCCACTTCTACTGATGGGCACAGCCAGTGGCCTCTGGGAGTTGACTGGAACCCAGCAGCCAGCTGTGAGGAGCAAGCTAATTCATCTCAGCCTGGCCCAGGTCATCAAGTCACTGAAGGAGTATCGGGAAAGAGGGAAGAAATCTGGGGTCCCACATTTGGCCACAGACAAAAGTTGTTCTGTGTTTAGACAGTAGTTCTGGGCCTGAGTTTGGGGCAGGTGTGATGAAGGAAAATCGGCTCCCTCCCTGCATCTGGGAACAGATGGTGGGGCTGCCCTGGAAACAGCAGGCAGGTCAGTCAGCTGGAGCAAAAAAGGCTTGGACTCTAAAGCCCTGGCAGGGCAGACTGAAGCTACCTGGACTGTTTTTCCTTAACCCAATGGCTCCTGCTACCCTCACCACCCCCAACTAGGTAAAAGGGAAGAAAGATGCATTTTCTTTACAGGGGCAACTTTCTAGAAAGGAGACCAGCCCACCAGCTGTGAAAGGTCCCCTTAAACCATTTTACTTTGAGCAGGAGGAAGAAATGTTGAGATTCCCAGAGCCACGTGGAATTGTGGATCCTCCAGTTTAGGTTCCAGTGATGCCAGATCGATTTTTCTAGAGAAAGTCAAAATTCCTGTTTTCTGAAAAACCTCCTGATTTTGTCAAAGGCGATTCAATAACATTGGATAGAAGCCAGGTAGGCCAAAGAGCCTTGATGGCACAGTGCGTTATGTGTTGGGCAGCTAACTAGAAGGTCAGTAGTTTGAAACCACCAGTCACACTGGGGGAGCGGGGGGTGGGGGATAGGGTGGGGGGCTGTGCAGAGATGAGACTTTCTAGTCCATATAGAATTTCAGCCTCGGAAACCCACAGGGGCAGTTCTGCTCGGTCTTACAGGGTCACTGTGAGTTGGAATCTTCTAGATGGCAGTGAATAAGCAGGCCAACCAGAGTCCACACAGGTCCTCATTTGGCCATGGGAGTCCCCAGTCTGTGACCCTCACAGAATCGACCTTTGTGTATCGATGTTAAAAGTGAGATCCAGAGAGGGGAGCGCCTGTCCCCTTGAGGAGCACCGAGTTGACTTTCCAGTCTCCAACCTGTAGCAGACACTCCCGGTGCTCCTTCTCTTCAATCCCAAGTTCCTGATTCCGTGTACTTGCCTCAGTCACCAAGGGCCAGCTCTGAAGGTCCCTTTGCTGGTGCTGGCTGAATGTGCTGAGGAACATATGCCCCTGGGAACAGCCCTGACCAGGCCCCTCACTCCTTGGATGGCAAAACTCTGAGAGGCGTGTGCTACACCTACCCCTGGAGACTTCCTAAGTGATTAAGCAGCAGGTTCCCAGGTTTATAATTGGATTCACAATCTATTTGTTATCAGTGGCCTTCCCTCCACTGGCTCACAATGCCACTTCATTATCTGCATGCTCAGAGTTTCCTAAATAAGCTCATTGCCTTTAAGTCTTTGGCCAGGGTCTGCTTCAGTGAGAACCCAAACTAAGCCCAGGTCTGAATCTTTATGTGTCCTTCCTGCCATTCAGTTGATGCCGACTCATGGCGACTCTATAGGATAGGGTAGAACTGCACCTGTGAGTTTCTGAGACTGGAACTCTTTTTTTTTAAAACATTTTTTTGGGGGCTCATATAATTCTTATTACAATCCATACATATACATACATCAATTGTATAAAGCATATCTGTACATTCTTTGCCCTAATCACTCTCAAAGCATTTGCTCTCCACTTAAGCCCTTTGCATCAGGTCCTCTTTTTTTTTTTACCCTCCCTCCCGCTCCCCACTCCCTCATGAACCCTTGATAATCCACAGATTGTTATTTTGTCATATCTTGCCCTATCTGGAGTCTCCCTCCCCCCCCTTCTCTGCTGTCTGTCTCCCAGGGAGGAGATTACATGTGGATCCTTGTAATCTGTTCCCCATTTCCAACCCACTCACCCTCCACTCTCCCAGTATCGCCCCTCACACTCCTGGTCCTGAAGGTATCATCCACCGTGGATTCCCTGTGCCTCCAGCTCCTATATGTACCAGTGTACAACCTCTGCCCTATCCAGTCCTGCAAGGTAGAATATGGATCATGGTAGTTGGGGGGAGGAAGCATCCAGGATCTGGGGGAAAGCTGTGTTTTTCATCGGTACTACATCGCACCCTGACTGACCCATCTCCTCTTCTAAACCCCTCTGTGAGGGGATATCCAGTGGCCAGCAAATGGGCTTTGGGTCGCCACTCTGCACTTCCCCCTTCATTCACTATTATGTATGTGTATATATATATAAATATATATATATATTGCATAATGCCTTATACCTGGTCCCTTTGGCACCTTGAGATCGCACAGGCTGGTGTGCTTCTTCCATGTGGGCTTTTTTATTTCTGAGCTAGATGGCCGCTTGTTCACCTTCAAGCCTTTAAGGCCCCAGATACTATCTCTTTTGATAGCCGGGCACCATCAGCTTTCTTCGCCACATTTGCTTATGCACCCATTTATCTTCGGCAATCATATCATGGAGGTGTGCAGCCAATGCTGTGATTTTTTTTTTGTTCTTTGATGCCTGATAACTGATCCCTTTGGGACCTCGTGATCACACAGGCTGGTGTGCTCTTCCATGTGGGCTTTGTTGCTTCTGAGCTAGATGGCCGCTTGTTTATCTTCAAGTCTTTAAGATCCCAGAAACTATCTCTTTTGATAGCCGGGCACCATCAGCTTTCTTCACCACATTTACTTGTTCACCAGCTTTGGCTTCAGCAGTTGTGTCGGGAGGATGAGCATTGTAGAGTGCCAATTTAATAAAAGAAAGTATTCATGCATTGCGGGAGTGCTTGAGTTAAGGCCCAAGGTCCTGCCCCCACCTTAATACTAAACCTATAAATATGGACACATAGATCTATTTCGAGATATATATATATATATATATATATATATATATATATATATATATATATATATATATATATATATATTGCCTGTACATGCTTTGTCTAGACCTCTATAAATTCACTTTGACTCCTAGCTCTTTCCTCCATCTCCCTTGACTTTCCTCCTCTCCCACTACCATGCTCCGTCCCCACCTGGGTTACAGCTATACCTCTTCTTTACGTAACCTTACCCTTGATCATTCCCTACAAGGCCTGCCACTTCCCCCTACTACCATTTTGAGTCCCATGTTGTTCCCTTGTCCCTGTGTTTGTTAACACCACTTCCTTACCCCTCGCACCTCCCCCTATCCCAAGTGCCCCCGTAACTGTCGGTCCTGTTGTTTTTCCTCCAGATAGTTCATCCAGCCTTTCTTATTTAGGCAGACCTGTGGAGACACTAACATGCATGAAAAGAAGACAGAGGAAAACAAAGCAACAGTATACAACCAGACAACAAAACAACAAAAACAAACCACTGACAAAGAACAAAACAAAACACATCAAGAGAGAAGAGCTTGTAGTTAGTTCAAGGATCATTTGTTGGACCATAGGAGTGTTTTCCAATCCATTCTGTTGAGGCACCACAACCTGGCCCCAAAGTCCACTTTCAGCATTCCCTGGGGACCTTGCCACTCCATTCCCTTGCTGTTCCACTGCACTCCACCACACTTTGCCTCGGTGTGGTGGAATCAAGTTAGGTGCAATTCGCACACTGTGTCTCCAGTGCTGTCCCCTGTATCACCCTTGGTCACTGAGGGGAATCATGTTTCATAGTGGGGCCAGCCATGTTGTTCTCTTTGTGGACTGGCTGCTCTGAGACTGAAACTCTGTAGGGGAGTAGAAAACCTCATCTTTCTCCCATGGAGTGGCTTTGGATTTCAAATTTGCCATTTCAGACATTGCGTTTAGCAGCCCAACACATAACCCCTATACCCCTCCATAGCTACAGAAAACAATAAAGAAACAAAATCCAACAACACTCATTGCCATTGGGTGCATAACAATCCTATCGAGAGAAAATACTCCGGCTTCCTGGGTTTCCAAGGCTATAACTCTTTGTAAAAATAAAAGTGTGTTATGTTTTCAGAGAAAGTTTACATAACCGATTAGATTTTCATTTAACAAATTCTCTACTTGTTTAGTGACATTAGTTACTTTTTTCAATAAAAAGGAAAGCAGAAAATTAAAAAAAAAGAACAAATGAAAAACGTGTTAAGAGTAAAGACAAATGATAAGATGTTAATTTTTAACCTAATCATATCTGCAACAATACACTTTCTGATGTACTGACGGTGAGCAGGGTTTAATCCCATCCCTGGTGAATGGTCCCAGGGGATTTAATGGAGGCTTATTCTCTGTGGAATCTCTGCCAATGCATTTTGAGTTTTTATACTCATCTAAGGCTATAACTCTTTATGGGAGAAGAAAGCCTCATCTTTCTCCAAAGGAGTGACTGGTGAATTCCAACTGTTGACCTTGCAGTTAATAGCCCAACACATAACCCATTATGCCACCAGAAGAGAGATTTGTCTCTAGGTGCCTTCCAATGCAAGCACTACAATTATGCAAGGAGGATAATTTTTTCTGTACTGGAGCCAGGTCAAGTCAGAACCAGTGTGTCCATGGTTTTGCAGCGAAGTCAGAGGAAGAAGAGGGTAGACTGTCTATAACTTCTCATAGCCCAGGGAAATGCTAGGCCTGGAAGGGGGCATGCTGGCTCAACCATATTCAGAAAATCTGCACACTAACCTCCCCGGCTCAAATAATTACCAGCACCATGTCTTTGAATATCACCTAAAAGCAAAATAGTGAAAGCACCATTTCCATTTCATAATACTTTTACTAAAAGTAAAGTTCAATTCAGTGATGTGAAGAAGCTGGAAAAATTATCTTTTCATTTCTTTCTTTTAATTTCCCTCCATTTCCCCTTCTTCTCCACAGAACTGAGAGGCAGAATGAATAAAGGTAGCATGGCACCAGGTGGAGGACACCGTGGGGTCAGGGTCACCATTTAACTCATGCTTCTCCAGTTTGGCGGGGCAACTGGATGTCCTCATTTGTGAATTTGCTTATTAATCTTTTTGAGTTAACAAGGTCATGGTAATAAAGGATTCTTGGTGTTTTTGTTAGGAACCTTCTAGTGCAGTCCAACTCATAGTGACTCAATGCATCAGTGCAGAGCTCTCTAGACCAATGGTTCTCAACCTCTGGGACCATTGCACAGGGTGACTGTAACAAAATTACAGTTATGAAGCAGCAATGAGAATATTTTTATGGTTGTGGAGGTCACCACAACATGAGGAACTGTATGAAAGGGTTGTGGCATTAGGAAGTTTGAGAACCACTGCTCTAGGCTTCTCTATGCTGTAATCTTTACAGGAATGAGTTGCCTGGGTTTTCTTCCAAGAACAGAGCCACTGGTGGGTTCAAACCTTCAACCTTTTGGATAGCAGCTGAGCACTTAACCATTGTGCCTCCAGGGCTCTTTGATAAACTCTATTAGAGGGTCTTAACCATTGCAACCCCATGGATCCTTTTGGCATTTAGGAAAGGCTATGGAACACCTGCCCACTCCCCAGAATAATATTTCCAAATACCTCCAATGAAATACAGAATCACAAAGGCACAAATTGTATTGAAATGCAGTGATAAAAATAAAAGACATTGGATTTGGGGCAAATATACATGTTAATAAATATATTAAATATGATCTGATCGCGGGTCTACTAAACCAAACCCACACCATTGAGTTGATCCTGACTCACTGTGACCCTATATAAAATTCCTCAGGCTAAATCTTTACAGGAGCAGATCATCTCACCTTCCTCTCAGAGAACAACTGGTGCCTTTGAACTGCCAACCTTGAGGTTACCTGCCCAATGGCTCACCCACAGCGTCACCGTGAGTTCTAGATCGTGATGAGCATGAACTGTACTCAACGATGGCTGCAACGACTAGCATGGGGTGTGAAAGCATGTAGAATTTCTCTCGGTGGTAATCACATGGCTATTCTGAACACAGCTGTGGACATGCTAAACTGCCCTGCAAGCTTAGGGAAACTAACTCAACCAGGATTGTCCCTCATCCAATTTGATATTGCTCCCCAGCCTGCTGGGGCTCAGTGGCTCAGTGTTAGGGTCCCTTGTCTAGATACCAGGGCTGGCATGGAGAAAGTCATTCCTCTGCAGCCTTCTAGTGTGTGGGGGAAGATATTAGTGTTAAGCCTTGGCAGGAAATTGCTGGATTTTCCTGGCAGCCACATTCTTAATAACCATTTACTGGATACTTATTATATTCTGAGGGTAAATTGGTGGTTCAGTTGTAGAATTCTCCTTTTCCATGTGGGACATCTGGGTTTGAGTCCAAGACAATGCAACTCATGTGCATCCAACACTCATTTGTCAGGGGGATGCTTGTTTATTGCTGTGGTACTGAACTGATTTCTGTGTTGCTATGATACTCAAATGGGGAAGCTTGGTTGGGTGCGGCTATGAGACTGAACCCGTTTCTGTGATGTGTCCAGACTAAGATGAGCGATGAAGAAGGGCCTGGCATTTTACTTCTGAAAACCAGTTAACGAAAACCCCTGTGAATCACAATCTGATGCACAACCAAAGAGATGGTGCAGGTCCAGGGAGAATATTGCCCATGGAGTTACTGGGATCTGGTTGTCACAGTGAGTTGGACTGGAGGCTGACTCAAAAGCAGCTAACAACCATTGTGTTCCAGGCACTTGACTTGCTTTAAAAATCTAGCTCAGCCTTCTGGTACAGGGAAGGGATTAATCATGCCTACTTTATAGCACACCATGAACCCTGATCAATGTCAGGCCCTGCTTGTGTTTTGTCCCTCCTTTTCCACATTCACATCACTTCCATTCCCCTCTTCAGACTAATACCCCCTGCTGGGTGCTTGGTGTGTGTGTGTTTCCTTATAGGCATACAGCCATGTGCACTAGACCATGCTGCTTGGTGAATGGGCTTTCAGCTTCCATGAATGGTACTGCAATATAAATCTCATTCAGTTTCTGACCTTTTCAACTCCTTGCAATGTCATTAAGAGTTATTGCCATGCTGCATATCAATTGCATGTGCTGCTGCGTGCCACTTGGTCATGAGCAATCATCATCTTTCTTTTGTTTTCTTCTTCAGTTGTCTGTTGATTGGCATCCAATTCGGCTCCAACTCTTCTCTACTGCAGGCATCAGTGTGGTGACCATTCTTGTAAAAATGCCCCAAGGGCTCTGTGAATTGGATAAAAAGCTTGGCCTATATACCCAGGGTTATGCGTTGGGCTGCTAACCCCAAGGTGAGCAGTTCCAACCCACCAGCTAGTCCATGGAGCAAAGAGAGGCTGTCTGCTGTCATAAGAATTTAGTTTTGTAAACCTAAAGCAGCAATTCTACTGTGCCTTGTAGGGTTGCTAATGAGGAAGAATCAACTGGGGTTTTGTTTTGTGTTTCTACATCCAGGAGAGAGCTTTGATGGGGGAGATATTAAGTGCTTGGCTGCTAACCCAAAGGTCAGTAGTTTGAAGCCATCTTCCACACACTGTGGGATAAAGGCATGGCTGTCTACTTCCCAATAGAAGCCTTGAAAACATCATGGGACCATTCAGCTTTGTTTGATAGGGTCATGAGGAATGAAATTCAACTCAGTGACTGCGCTTCTTTGGTTGTATGCCCAGGAGGGGCTCATTAGGTCCTAGGGTACATTCAATGGGCTTTCACTAATCTCTGCCAGATTGCTGTGCAGCAAACCTGCATCATTAGCAGTGTTTCTCTGCTTTCCCTGGATCTCCAATGACACTTGGTATGTTTGTCTTTCTAACTGTTGCCCGTTTGATGGTTTTAAAAGGTCAAGCACAATAAACCCATCTATCCCGGGCACTTTATGGTTCTGTAGCAGATTCTTAGGGTTGCCATGCCACATTCCTTTGACCCATCTCTGACACCATCTCACTGCCTTCCAGTCAATACCGACTCATAGCGATCCTGTGGGGCAGTGTACATTTTCCCCCTGCGAGTTTCAAACACTACAACTCTTTATTGGAGTAGAAAACCCCATCTTTCTTCCTTGGAGCTAGTAGTTTTGAACTGCTGACCTTGAAGTTAGCAAACCAACTTGTAACCACTGCACTTCCAGGGCTCCTCCTGATATCCATCATAGCAGTGGCGAACGGCTCTATGTAAGTGCAGGCTCCTGCTGAAATGGTGTCTTATCACAACTGTGCAGCACGCAGCTCTCCATGTCCTTCTGCCTGGAAGCCTTTTCAAAGGCATGGAAAGCCAAACCCAGGAAGGTAGGAGAGGTCACCGTACTAGGAGGAATGCTCAACACCACTACAGGCGAAGAAGAGCACAGCCTCCTGTTTCTGGTAGGCAATTCTAGGACAGAACCCATGTTCCTCAGAAGTCCTGGGGGAATCAAGCCCCTGTATCCTACATTAAAAGCCTCAACACCCCGTTCCCATTGTGATTGCTTCTCCCACTAACTCAGTCTTGTGTCTGCTTTCCTATTCCCACTCCCTGCCATTAGATCTCAAATAGACTCCCTGCACCCAGGCCTGAGGAATAAGCTCGGCGTGCAAGGGCACTCAATCCAAGACACACACATTACTATGAATCTCCAAAACAACCCTGTGGGCTATATGTGTAATCCCCAGTTCACAGATGAGAAATGGATTGAAAAACAGTGACACACCCAACATCACACAGGCCAGGGTTCAAGTCTGTGTCTATCAGTTATTCTTTCATTCAAGTATGCCAGAGAAGACTGGGTCTTAACACTTGAGGAATCTTCTTGGAAGAATAATGCAAACTACAGAAAACACAAAATGAATATCACTTTTGTTCGTTTATCCATTTGCAAAAGACATAATACCTATAGTGTTAAGAATAGTATTCAAAGTATCTATTACTACCCCCTCAAAGCTTACATACTAGTCACCAAACTCAAACAAATACAATGCTATCAAGGTGATTACAAATTATAGCATCCCCATATAGGGCTTCCAAGACTGTAAATCTTTACAGAAGCAGAGAGCTTCACTTTTCTCCCCCTGAGTGACTGGTGCATTTGAACTACTGACCTTGTGGTTAGCAGCCCTTTGCTAAATGATTAGTTCATAATCATTACGCTTACTTAACTCTACATTCTTTTAATTATTTCTCTATCAGTCCAAATTGCTTCTGGCTACATGGGAAAAAACAAACTGACTCTAGTGGTCTAATCTCAAAAGCTTCATTTTTCTTATATTAACACCAAAAATACCAAACCAGTTGCCACTGAATTGATTCTGATTTACGGTTACCCCATATGATTCAGGGTAGAACTGTGCTCCATGAGGTTTTCAAGGGCTGAATTTTTAAATGTAGATTGCCAGGTTTTTCTTCCAAGCATCTTTGGCTTAGCAGTGAATTGTGTTAACCCTTTGCACCACACAGGGGTTTGTCTTATACAATAGTAAGTCTTGAAATCGGTAGCCTAGGTCTGGCGTATTTGCTCAGGGACTCATCTTGGATATAGGAGAATGCATGCTTTTTGGTCTGCCAAACTCATGTAACCTATGTGACTCTCCCATCTTTCAATATTCTGACTAGCGAGCATGACCGCAGAAGAGCCAAGGACAAAAATGAAATGGGTTATGCCAGACAAGTGTTTTGCCTTAAACAACAACAAAAACTTTCTTGGGAGTCCTACTCAGTGTCTTTCACCTACACATATTTGGCCCAAACTGCGTCAAATGCTCATGCATAGCTGCAAGGGAGCCTAGGAGTGAGCGATTTAAGTAGGTACATTATCACCCTAAACAAAATTGAGCTTCTATTAGTAGTAAGAATGAGAAAAATGGATACTGTTTAGGCATATAGCAGGGTTGGGTAGAATTCTATTTTGTGTCTTAATTTACATTTTGAATGAACTCAGAAAAAGTCATAGAGAGTAGAACAAAGGGATGGATGTGCATCCAACCACCTCAACTACTCATTTCTTTTCATGCTCTCCCTCTAGCTTCCCTGAATAGTTCTTGGTTACACATTGGGCTGCTAATTGCATGGTCGGTATTTTGAAATCACCGGCTGCTCTTCGGGAGAAAGATGGGACTCTACTCTGTAAAGAGGTACAGTCTCAGAACCTCACAGGTACAATATTACCCATGTCCTGTAGGGTCGATATGAGTTAGCATTGATTCAATGGCAGTGAGCTTGGTTTGGATAGATCTGTGGAATCTTAGGATGGAATAGTTTGAATACACAGAAAAAAATTCAGTGGAATCATAACCCTCTAAATAATTACCCTCTAAAGCCACAAAGATCAACTGTGTCCAGCATGGTGACAGTTTAGCATATGCCATGGGGACATTGCTCATATCCCAGTGTTGTTAATCAACAAAATCTCACGCACTGCCACTTATAGTGACCCTATGCACAATAGAATGAAAACCTTTCTAGTCCTGTGACATCCTCACAATGGTCATATTTTTGCCTATTGTTACAGCCACTGTGTTTATCCATCTCATTCAGAGTTTACCTGTTTTTTGATGATGCTCTACCAAGTATTTTGTCCTTTTCTAGGGACTAATTTCTCCTGATACCATGTTCAAAATATATGAAATGTAGTTTTACCATCCTCACTTCTAAAATACATTCTGGCTGTACTTCTTCAGGGACAGACCTCTTTGTTCTGCTGGGCATTCATGGTATATTCAATATTATTTGCAACATCATATTTGAAAGGCATCATATTTTCTTCAGTCTTCCTTATTTATGGTCCATCTTTCACATGCATATGTCAAACATTACCATCAAGTCTATTCTTATTCAAAGTGACCATATAGGGTTTCCAAGGCTGTAAATCTTTACAGGGTCAAATAGCTTCCTCTTTCTTCTGTGGAGCACCAAGTGGGTTGAACCACCAACCTTGCTGTTAGTCATTCAACCCATACCAGACACTGAAATTAAGACTCCTTTCACATGCATCTAAGGTGATTAAAAATATCAAGGCTAAAAGCAGGCATAACTTGCTAATCCCCAGAGTAAAGCATTTGCTCTTTCACATTTTAAAGAGGTCTTTTACAACAGATTTTTCCAATGAAATACATTGATTTATTGACTGCTGCTTCTGTGAGTATTGATTGTGGGTCCAAGTAAAATAGAGTTTAGCTACATTTCTCTATTTGTAATGATGTTGTGTGTTTATATTTGTCAAGTTGAGAAGACATTTGTATTCTTAGTGTTGAAGACTAATTTATACTGAAGGTGTACTATATGAGCTTTATCAGTAAGTACTTCAAGGCCTATTGACTTTCAGCCAGCAAGATTGGGTCATCTGCATAACACAGGTTGTTATTGATTCTTCCTCCAATCCAGATGCCTCAACTTCTTCATACAGAACAGCTTCTCAGATTATTTGAATAAGTATAGTGTGATAGATAGGTAGGTTTATAGTGCCAACCTGGCCAATAAGAACATGTGAGATTAATAAGTTTGCAGTTTGATTAGTGGGCAAAGAGATAAATGGCTCAGCAAGCCACACCTATCTCTCAGTTGCTCTCTGGTGACCAGACCAGTGTGTGGCTGCCTTACCTAGTTCTGCAGTTTGCTGCCTGGCTGTACTGCCATATTTACTGTTGCATGGAAGTGAGTTAAACTGAGTCCTCTGTACTGCTATGTGGACTAATTAGCTGTTATATTCCTTCGTGTTCTATCTATCTATCAAATCATAAATGTCCTGGTTTTGTTTCTCTAGAGAACCCTGTCTAACACATATGGTGAAAGGATATAACCACAACACACACTCTCCTGATTTTAAACCACGCAGTATCCCTTTGTTCTATTCGAACCACTTCCTGTTAGTTTATGTACAGGTACCACAGGAGCACAATTAAATGTACGGGAATTCCCATTGTTCTCATATGTATTCATATGCTACCCAAAGTTTGTTATGATACACAGTAAAATCCTCTGCATAGTCAATAGTACATAAGTAAGCATTTTCCTTGTATCCTCTGCTTTCAGCCAAGGTCCATCTGAAATCAGCATTGAGATACCTTGCCTCATGCCCTCTTTTAATACAGCCTGGATTTCTGGCAGCTTCCTGTTGACATATTGCTATAACTACTTTTAAAGTTATCGTCAATAAAATTGTACTTGCATGTCATATTAATGTTATTTTAAATTAATTTGCAGATTTTGTTGCGTCATATTTCTTTAGAATGGACACAAATATTAATCACTTCCAGTTGGTTGGCCAGATAGCTATCTTCCAAATTTCTTGACATGGACTATCACTGCATGAGCGTGTTGAAATATTTCCATTCCTATTCCTTCCTTGCTTTTCACTAATGCTTACATTGCAGCTTCAACTTCCTCTTGGCCTTTTGAACTAGTAGAACCTCAACTAATTCTTGGGTACAGAGACTCTGTATACTCCTTCCATAGTCTTTGGATTCTCCCTGCAAAACTCAATAGTTTGATAAATAATCCTTGAACATTTTAATCCAAGGCTTGAATTTTTTCTTCTGTTCTTTCAATTTATGATATGCTGACTATACTCATTCCTTTTGCTTTCCTAATTCCAGGTCTTTACACGTTACAATATAATTCTTTACTTTATCTTCTCAAGCTGGCCTTTCAAATTTTTCTGTTCAACTCTTTTATTTCATCATTTCTTCCATTTGCTTTAGCTGCTTTAGGTTCAAGAGCAAGTTTCACAGTCTCCTCTGATATCCACTGTAGTATTTTCTTTCTTTACTGTATTATAATGATCTTTTTGAGGAGCCCCCAATAAAATGATTTATAATAAATAAATAAATAGCCACAGATGACATGACAAAAAAAAAAGATTGATGACCTTGATGCTATTTCACAATTCTTCTGGTAGCTGATCATTAATGTTCAATATGTCCGAACCATTCTTGAGATAGGCTCTAAATTCAGGTGAGATATTGTGATAGTAAGGTTTGGTGTCAATATAGCTTGACCAGGATCTTCAGAAGGTGCAGGTCACAGTCTCCTTGGGGGTGTGACCTATTTCATAGCTATAAGTAGACTGTGGAGTATGGGCTCACTCTTTTTCTTCCTGATGAAAAGACCCTGGACCCTACGTCTGACTTCTTGGGTTGGCAATCACCATGAGACCTGCTGACCCTAAGAGCTGTCTGTGGCCTGCCAACTGCCTGTTGACTTTGGATTCTCCCAATTCTGCCTCCACCAACCTGTGGTTTTCCTGTTTCTTGGGCTATTCCTCCAACAGCTTCATGAGTCTGGAAGGGCCTCTAGTTTGCATGATTTATGGGCTGGAGTTGGACTGGGGTTTCTTGTTGTGTGGACTTCTTAATGTAAAATTCTTTATTGATATGAATTTCCTTCTTCTACATGTATCAGTATCACTGGTTTGTTTCTCTAGAAACCCCAGCCGACCACAGATATAATATAGGCTGTATTTGGGCTCTTTTGCGTTCTTATTTTAATTTTCTTCAGGTTTGACTTGAACTTGCATATTAGTAATTGATAGTCTGTTACATAGTTGGCCCTGGTCTTATTTTGTCTCAATGATATTGAGCTTCTCTATCATGTCTTCCCAAAGATTTAATCAATTCCATTCCTGTGTATTCCACATGTATATATGCCGCTCCTGTTGTTGAATAAAGGTGTTTGCAATGAGGAAGTTATTGCTCTTGCATAATTCTTTCATGCAGTCTTCAGCTTCTTTTCGATCCCCAAAGCCATAGTTTCTAATTACTCTTCCTTCCTTTTTGTTTCCATGTGTGCATTCCAATTGTCAACAATTATTAATGCATTTTCAGTACATGTGTGATCATTTTCAGACTAAAGAAGTTGGTAAAATTCTTCATTGGCTTTAGTGGTTTGTAAGAAAATTTGAATAATGGTTCTATTAACCGGCCTTCCTTGTGTATGAAGATAGATATAATTCTGTCACAGGCAGCATTGCACTTCAAGATAGATCTAGAAATGCTCTTTTTGAGGATGAAAGAGACATTCTTTTGAATTTGTCATTGTCAGCGTAGTCATTCTTATCATTTTAAGATTCAAAGGGACTATTTCAACTCACCAATACCTAGGATATTGATCTTTATAGGTCAGATTCCGTTTTTTATGATTTCCAGTTTTCCTAGATTCTTATTTTGCACGTTTCATGTTCTGATTATTAATGAATGGTTGCAATGATTTTTCTCATTTTGAATGATAATCCATCAGCAAATGAAGGTGCCAGAAGCTTTAGTACACTTTGTTGCTAGATGCCTTCAAGTCAGTTCTGTCTCATAATAATGCCTACACAACAGAATGAAACATTGCCTGGTCCTGCCCCATACTCAACATTTTTGTTATGTTTGAGCCCATTGTTGTAGGAATTGTCTCGATCCATTTGATCGGGTGTCTTCCTCTTTTGGCAACCCCTCCACTGTAATGTGTATGATGTCCTCCAGGGACTGGTCTGTCCTGATAACATCTGCAAAGTACATGAGATGAAGTCTCGCCATCCTATCTGCCAAGGAACATTTAGCTGCACTTCTTCTCAGACAGATTTGTTTGTTCTTCTCTCCACCCGTGGTACTTTCAGTATTTTTTTGTCAGTACCTTAATTCAAATGCACCAGTTCTCCTTCAGTCGTTCTCATTCAATGTTCAAATTTCACATGCATAAGATGTGGCGGAAAATACCATGCCTTGGGCCAGGCGCACCTTAATCCTACGTGAAATTCTTGATCTTCAGTACTTTAAATTGGGTATGTGCAGTAGATTTGCCTAATGCAATATGTTATTTGGTTTCTTGATTGTTGTTTCCATGAGCATTAGTTGTGAATCTAAGCAAGACGAACTCCTTGATAACTTCAATATTTTCTCCATTTATTATGATGTTATCTACAGGTCCTGTTGTGAGGTTTTGAGTTATCATTAAGGTGGACTCTACTTTGAGGAAGCTCTCTTTCTCGGTGATATTTTGATTGTTTTGCAATCTGAGGGGCTCATTTTCTGGCATTATATCAGACAATATTTTACTGCTATGCAGAAAGTATTCAATGGTGAATCCCTCAGAAGTGGACTGATTGTTTTGTCGTCCTGTCAGTTCTTAGTCTGGAAGCTGTGTTGAAATCTGTTCACCGTGGGTGATCCTGCCTGGTATTTGAAGTACTAGTGGACTAACTCCCAGCATCACAGCAAAGCACAAGCTACCACAGTGCAGCAAATTGACAGATGGGGCGGGGGAGGGGAGTTGTCATTGTTAGACACTGTTAATTTGGCTCTAACTCATAGCACCCACAGCCTGTTTCCTAACAGTTAATGTTGGAGACCGTTTTTGCAGCCAGTATGCCAATTCATCCCATTGAGGACCTTCTTCTTTTTTTCAACACTCCACTTTACCAAGTATGATATCCTTCTCTAGGGACTATGCTCAGCTGTTAACATGCCCAAAGTATGTGATATGAAATCTTGCCATTCTCACGTCTAGGAAGCATTCTGGCTCTACTTCCACCAAGAAAGATTTGTTCCTTCTTCTGAAAGTCCATAGAATATTCAATATTCTTCACCAGCATCATAATTCAAAGACATCAACTTTTGTTTTACCTTTCATAATTATTGTCCATTTTCAAGTACATATGAGGTGATTGAAAATGCCATAGTATGATAGTTATATAATTTATGTCAGTTTGAAGATATGTAAAAGTGTAAGGTTGGTATCCAATCTGTCAATCACACCATAGCCTGGTGGTGCCTCTTTGTGGCCATGGCCTTCTCATAAGGAGGGTCCTGGGAACCTCCCCTTCTTTTTGCATTCACCTGACTGCTTCCTGCCCACGTTGAGAGCAGCCAGAGTCTTGCCATGCTTCCATCGACCTTGGGTCCACACAACATTGCAATCACTGGCCTTTGACATCCCTGCATTCTGCATCATTGCATGTAACTGCGTAAGTTGGAAAGGAACTTATGGGCTAGTGTTGGACTTATGGACTTGAGTTGGACTGGCCTGGGATATTTCCTTGAAATAGAAATACTACAGTGACTTCTTGATAGAAAACTATTTATTGCACATATATGAGTGTCACTTGATTTGTGTCTCTAGTCAGCCTGGCTTACATCCAGTTCACTGCCATCAAGTTGATTCCAACCCTTAGCAACTCTATAGGACAGGGGAGAGATATCCCTGTGGGTTTCCAGTACTGGAACTTTGTATGGGAGCAGAACTGTTGATCTTGTGTTGAGCAACCCAACTGGGTTGGTTCTGACGCATTATGTTTGTAACCACTATACCACTAGGGCTCAGCTGTGCCTTATTCCTCAAAGTGACATCTTTTAACACTGGAAATTGGTCTTCAGCAAGATCTACCAGTGTACTCGGTCATATGACTTATTTTCTTTTTACACTGTTATGATTGTCATGTGAGGGAAAATCTACAGAGTAAATTGATTTTCCTTACAATTCATGCAATGTTTTATGATATTGATTGCAATACCTGCAATGCAATACTACTTTTCCTATTCCCTCCCTTTGTTTGCCGTTTCCATTGGTCTTTCATTCCCATTCCTTCCTGCCATCTGAGTAACTCCCTGACAAATGCTGGGCTCTGAATTGTACAACGTTGACAGTATAGGTCTCCTATTTGGGGGCTGAAAGTTGAGCCATGGAGGTGAGGTCAGGTGTCAAATGGGAATTCCACTAGTGCCTATCATATCCTAAGGTTAGTCTTCTTATTTTGAGTTCTACATTTTCCCCAGTTGATCCAGGCCCTACTACTGTGAGCACTTTCAGAGCAATCTGCAGTGAGAACCCTATGCTATCTTGGTCTTCTGGATTCAGCGCTGTGGAGCCTGGGCTTCATGTGGTCAGTGAATCCCTTTCATGTTCTTTTGATGCTATCTGTGTAATTCTGTATTTTGAATTTCTCTTCACTTTTTTCAGCTAGTGAAATGCACTTGCTTTTCATTTTTTGCTGTCCTAATTCCAGGTCTTTGTACCTTTTAATATAATTCTTTTTTCCATCTTTTTGAATTCCCCTTTGAAATTTTATGTTCAGCTTCTTTATTCAGCGTCTTTACTTCATCAATTATTTCTATATTTCTCTCTCTATCTTTTTCGTACTTCATCATTTCTTTCATTGGCTTCAGCTAGTCCACATTCAAGGTGACATCCATTTTGTCTTTTCTTTAGTTTCTATCTTTTTAATTATCTTTGAATTTCTTTATTTATGATGTTCTTGATATTATTGCAGAACTCGTATCATCTCAGGTGATTTGTGTTCAATGTGTCAACTTTCTTCTTGAAGTATCCTCTAATTTAGATGAGCTATACTCAAATTCATACTTTGACTCTTGGGGACTTGTTTTAATTTTATTTGAATTCGAGTTGAATTTGCCATTGATGGTTTGTTCCACAGTTGGTCTCCAGTCTCGTGACTGATGATATTAAACTTCTTTATACCGTAAATACTTGAGTATAAGCCGAGTTTTTTGCAGCACATTTTTTATGCTGAAAAAGCACTCCAGCTTTGGGGGGTAAAATTAGTTGCCTTGGGTTATACTCGAGTATATATAGTAGTTTATTTCAACAGATGTAGTTGATTTAATTCCTGTGTATTTCTATCCAATATACATGATCCATGTCTATGGTTACTGTTTACATAACTGAAAAATAAATGTTCAATCAATAAGCCATCCTTATTGGAAAATTCTATCATGAGATCTCCCTTGTGGCTTCCATCCCCATGGCCATATTTTCTAACTAGTGATCCTCCTCCTTAGTTTCCAATTTTTGCATTCAAGTCATCAGTAATCTTGATTGCATGTTTCATCAATTTCAGACTGAAAAGTTTGGTAAAAATCCTCCATGGCTTTATTGTTAGCATTAGTGGTTGGTGTGTAAATTTGAAAAATAACTTTATTAATTATTCATCCTTGTAGGTGTATTATATCCTACACCTAACAATGGTGAACATTGGAATCGATGTTGAAACATTCTCTTTTTTAACATGAAAGTCATCCATTCCTTTCAAATTTGTTACTCTGGTATGTAAACCATATTATTATGACATTCAAAATGGCCAATACCAGTCTATTTCAGTTCAATAACACCTAGAGTGTTTGATCTTTATGTGATCCATTTTTTCATGGCTTCCAATTTTTCTAGATCCATATTTCATGCATCCCATCTTCTTGTTAGTGGTTATTGCAGTACTGCTGTTTCTTCTCATTTTGAGTCATTGCCACATCAACAAATATAGGTCCTGAAAACTTTATATCATTAAGGTCAACTCTACTTTGAGGAGACAGCTTTCCCCAATTATATTTTGAGTGTCTTCCAACTTGAGGGATTCATCATCCTGCACTATATGAAACAATATTCCACTGCTATCAATGTGCTCCAAAAACACCACTATTTTTTTCAGATGTAGATTGGCAGGTTATTCTTTCTAGTCTATTTTGCTTGTAAGCTTTTCTGAAAATTTTCCACCACGGTTAACTATGCTTGTGTTTGAAATACCAGTGGTATATCTCAAAAGTTATGATAGTGCAAGAACCTGACATGTCTGACAACTTGGCATGCTAGCCTAATTCCGAATGGCCATCACATCTCTCTTCTTGCTTTCTCTAGTTTCTGTAGACCACTGTACCTGAGCAGGCATGGCTCAGGTGGTTGTGGAGTTAATTCTTGCTTCCTGGAGTAACCCTTAACCAATGACCCAAAAGAGTTGTTGGACAAATAGCCACACTCCTTCACATTCTGGGCAGAATAACTAGTGGATTTTCTACAGTGTCTCCAGTAAGATTAACCTCCAGTTGCTCACAATTTTATATTGTTTGATAATGTAGTTTTCATTGGCTGCCTTCTTTCCCTTTTCTATTTCCCATTTCCTTATTGATAACTCCCCCAAAATGGCTTAATTAAAACCTTTGTCTCAGGATCTAATCCTATGGGGAACCCAAACTCAATCACACAAGACATTTGTCAAATCATGGACTTAGTGGTTATATCTATTATATGTGTAGGTCATGGAAGAGGAGAATTCATACCATCACTTTGAATAGTCATTCGGAGTGCCAACTGGGTCCCCAGCATAGATCCTAGACATCAAAACTCACTGTTTGCTGTATCATAACACTTCATTTTAGACTTCTGTCATTCAAAAAACTCAACAAATAGCTCGCTGTCTCACTTCAAATTGTGTAGTGTGCAAATATGGCTATGTTTTCATTGTGTGTTTAGCCCTGGACAAATCAGCTTTGACCAGGAAGGTGAAGTCATGTGGAAAAACAAACCAAAAACACTAGCAGCTGTGTGTTGTGGAAGAAAACCCTGTGGATGAAGTGCAATGTTTAGGGCACAGAGACCAGCAAGATAAACCAATAAGTGTCCACTGTTCTAATGTTAAGGAGAACCCTGGTGAGGCAGTAATTAAGCACTTAAGGGCTAATCAATCAGCAGTACAAACCCACCATCTTCCTCAAGGAAGAGTTACGATGTGGCAGTCTGACCCCCTTAAGATTTACATTTGTTACCACTACCAACTGATCTGAGAGGGATAGCATTAGGGAATCCTGGATAGCATTCTTAACGAGCTCTAATGGCAGAGTGGACTCCTCACTGAGCTCCTAACCACAAACTAAGTGGTTCTAACCTATCAGTTGCTCCATGTGAGAAATATGAGTTTGTCTGCTCTGGTAAAGATTTAAGCCTTGGAAAATCAAAGGGTGAAGTTCTATTCTATCTTGTAGGGTCTCTATGAGTCAGCTTCAACACAATGATAATGAGTTTGCTTTGGAATTTTGGGATAGAATAGGAGAAATATGTGCAACAAAGTTTAAACTTATTTTAAAAGTTCAGGGGTATTGCTCAGAGAGAGAATCTTGGAACCCACAAGACTGTTGTCCTTAGGCACCTTCAGTTCTGGAACTGAACTCACTCCCTTAGCTCAATCTTCAGCCAAACAATAGGTAGATCTATAAGGTAAAAAGTAACACTAATCAACTATTTGAATCAAAGGGATATAATTTATTCAAAGATAAAGTTCAGAAGGGTCAGGAAAGAAGGGGGAATGGAAACAGGAAATACAAGGAGGAAGTGTGATAAGTGATATTACGTTGAGCAGATTGCAGTCAATATCATGAAGCAAAATATGTGTGAACTGTCAAATGGAAAACGGACGTATTCTGTAAACCTTCACCCAACTCACAATAAAGAGATTTTTTTTCAGCCTTGGAAACCTATGAGGCAATACTATGCTGTCCTATAGGGTACCCATGAGTTGACATCAACTCAGTGGCAATGGGATATTGATGCTGATGCTTTCTGCCGATTCTAAAAAATAGGGTTATTAGCAATTATTGTGGAAATAGCATGAATGAGACTATGTAAATGGGGTTGGTTACAGATAAATTCTTGTAAATGTTAAAGGATAAGTGATTGAGGATGGACTTACCCAAAAAGAGAAAATTATTGCAAGATTTTGTTCAAGGGATAAAATAAAAATAGGCTTCCTGTGGGTAAGACTTAAGCCTATAGATATGGAATTTAAGGAACTGGTATTCCATGATGGTCACCTTCCCGACACAATCACTCAAGACAAAAGGTGGGTGTATAAACAAATGAGGTGAAGAAAGCTTATGGAGCCTAGCTATCAAAAGATAAAGAGTCTAGGGTTTTAAAGACTAGAAGGTTAACAAGTGGCCACCTAACTCAGAACCAATAAAGTGCACATGAAAGAAGCACACCAGCCTGTGTGATCACAAGATGTAGAAGGGATCAGGTATCAGGCATGAAAGAACAAAAAAATCATATCATTGTGAATGAGGGGGGGTACAGTTAGCGATCCAAAATCTATCTGTAGGCAACTGGACAACCCCTTACAGAAGGGTCGCTGGGAGGAGATGAGCCATTCAGGATGCAGTGTAGTAACGGTGAAACATATAACTTTCCTCTCGTTCCTAAATTCTACCGCGCCCACTATCATGATCCCAATTCTACCTTACAAACCTGGCTAGACCAGAGAATATACACTGGTCCATATAGGAACTGGAAACACAGGGAAACCAGGACAGATGACCCCTTCAGGACCAGTGCTGAGAGTAGCAATAACAGGAGGGTGGAGGAAAGGTGGGGTAGAAAGAGGGATCTGATTACAAGGATCTACATATAACCTCCTCTATGAGGGAGGGACAACAAAAAAGTGGGTGAAGGTAGATGTCAGACAGTGTAAGATAGGACAGAATAATAATTTATAAATTATCAAGGGTCCATGAGGGCGGGGGAGGGGGAAGGAGTGGAAATGAGGAGTTACTACCAAGGGCTCAAGTAGAAAGCAAATGTTTTGAGAATGATGATGGCAACAAATGTACACAGTGGATGTATGTATAGATTGTGATAAGAGTTGTAGGAGCCCCCCAAAAATGTTTCTTTTTAAAAACCTCAAAGAGCAAAACACACTATGGTTTATTGTACATCAATGGTACTTCAATAAAATTACATAAAAGAGGGGAAAAAGAAATGGAATATAAGGTAAAGAAAGTATTCCCTTTGAAGACCATATTGCAAATGTATATTTAGGCAGGCAATTAGATAAAGACATTTTAAGTCTGGGCTTCTATACCTGTCATCTGTCTGTTATGAAAAGTATAATTAGCAACTAGAATCTCTCATACAAAATCAACTCAATATGGTCTTTCTGGTCTGACCTCCGTGGTGTTCTACTCTGCTTTGATGGAGCTCATCATATCATGACTCTATAACAAGATTGAAGAGTTATTTGCATTCTTATGTGGAAGGTAAATCTGTTTGGCCATTCTGTTAGACTAGTTCATTTTCTTTCCTACCATCCCATCTGCCATTTTAATTCAAAACAAGGAGAAAAGCATGTATGTGCCTTTTGAGGAAGGAGAAGATTTTGGTGTGGAAGAAATTCTCTTCTAGACTGCAAGGTAAGTATTTACCCCCTCTAGCCCTGTTGGAGGAGGGGAAAAGGAAGAGAGGCAAGGCAAAGAGAACAACATAGTTAGTTTCATGCCTCCTTATTGACCTGGGGATTGAGGGGAATATCAGTGACTATGGACCTGTTGTGCTCCGCATTTGGAAGCATGAAGGATAGAGGCTGCCAGGCAGAGCAGCCCTATGGGAAGTCCCTGAACACAAACATTTAGAGAGTGCCATCATGTCTACTGTGATCCATTGGGACCTTATATGAAATGGAATGGAGCGCTGTCTGATCTTGCACCATTGTCACACATTCCTGAATGTTGAAGTCCATTGTTGCAGTGAATAGGTCAATCTGCCTAAATAAGGATCTTCCATGTCCCTCTATTTCATCAAACATGATGTCTTCCTCTAGCAATTGTCCACTGATAATGTGTCCAAAACACATTAGTCAGTCAGTGTTCTCTTGTGATCCATAAGGTTTTCTTTCAGTAATTTTTGGAAGTGGACTGGCAGGCCCCTCTTCCTTGTCTGTCTTAGTCTAGAAGCTTCACTGGAACCGGTCCACCATGGGCAATCCTGCTGGTATTTGAAATTCTGGAAACAGAGCTTCCAGCATCATAACAATACACAAACCATTATAGTACAACCAACTGACAGATGAGTGGAGGATATCTATCTCTATCTCTATCTCTCTCTCTCTCTCTCTCTCTCTCTCTCTCTCTATCTATCTCTCTCTCTCTATCTCTATCTCTATCTTTATCTCTATCTCTTTCTCTATCTCTATCTCTATCTATATCTATATCTATATACTTATATATACATGGAGAGAGAGAGTAAAACTGGCAATGCAGTCTGATTAGGCAGTATTCTGATGATCTGCTTCTAACAGAAAGTATCCCCACAAATAACATCTTAAAGTAATGATAATATCAATTTTGCTCACAAATCTGCAATCTGGGCAGAGCTCAGTGAGGACACTAGTTTTTGGCTTCATCAAGCATTAGCTGGGGTAGCTCAAAGGACAGAGGCTGCAGCTCTCTTAAGACTCACTCCCTCACACGACTGATACTTCTATTGGTTGGAGCTCAAGAAGAACCCTGTATGTGACATTTTCATTTGGCCTGGTCTTCCTTGCAACATCCTGACAGGGTCCCAATGGTGAACAACCCAATACGACCAGGTGGAAGTCACAGAGCAACACTTCTGCCATAGTCAAAGGCCTGCCAAGATGCAAGGAAGAGGGAAAGCAGGCCCTGTTTCTGGAAAAGTGAACACAAACTCATCTTGTCACAAGAGAATGTGCGATGTGAAACATTAGGACAGTCATCTTTGAAGGACACAACCTGCCACGAGCCAAGATACAGAGACAGATTTCTACGAAAGCGAAAGGGCAGGACTTAGACTTAAAGATAAAGCCACAGACTTCATAGGACAAGAGCAATAGGGAGACAAGCAAAGGAAAGCTCTAGGACGCAAGCCTAACATGGCTAAAGATAGGGACAATGTCAGGACTGAACTGGAAGCAAGCAGACACCTGTGCAAGGCAGAACCCGTGAAGTTGTGAGTGCCTTCAAAGCTAAGTCAAAGTACCTTGGGGCGTGAGAAGGGAAGGAGCAGGAGAAGAAATTAATGAGTAGGTTTATGGAATTTGTAAGTCTGGGTACAGAGCATCAGGAATAGCTGGGTTCTGGCACTCAGTTGATACCATCAGAGTTTGAACCTTTTCCTTTCAGTGCTGTTTCCTTTTGAGTTTCACGCAGGCTTCCTGATGACAGCTGTAGTTTTATCTAGAAGCTCAGGAATTCTATTAGAGAGAGGCTCTTTTTCTTTCTAATCATTGGTGGTACTATCAGGTAAGCATTGGATTGCTCACTGCAAGGTTGGCAGTGCTACCCTACCAGCTACCTCATAGGGAAAAAGATGGAACTTTCTGCTCACATAAATATTTACAGTCTGAGAAACCCCACAGGGACCTTCTATGATTCAATGGACTCATTGGCAATGGGGCAATTGTTTCTGTGGCATTTTTTAGGGTTAGATATCATTAACCTAGCATGAGTCACATACTGAGTCTGACCCAGTCCCTTTGGACAGAGGAAAGTCATGCCCTGACTAGCCAGGCCTGGAGCTGGCAGATTGGGTCAATGCCAGCAGAAGCATGGAGATGGAGCATGGTGGAAGAGTGATCCCAAAGATACAAGCCATGTGCTGTGCGTGGAAGAAGGGCAGATGAATGGTGCATTAATTAACCAGTCATTGACAAAATGAGGTTGCATAACAAATGGCTCCAAAACCCAGCAGTTCAACAAACAGCCCAACCCCTTCCCTCCCACACACACAGTTCTTAAAATTCAGGATCAGGGAGATTAACTGGAACTTTGAACTTGGCACTTCAGGGCTTGGAAGAGATGACAGTGCATGTAAAGGCCTTGGGGCAGGAGAGATCTTGGTGTGACTGAAAGCCCAGAAGAAGCCTAATTTGGGGGAGGTGTGATAATAGGAATGGAGTTTTCAGTGAGCATTTCCTTGAGAGCCTTCAAGCAAAAGCGATTTTTCTATATTCATGTTTTAGAAGTAGATCTCCACCCATTGGGTAAAGCTTTGGGTATTGGATTGGTGTCGGTATGCAGGGAAAAAATAAATGGGCTTGTTATGGATTAGGAGCCTGTGGTAGTCACCTAATCTTGTGTCAAGTTAAGGATTAGGAGTGTAGGCGTGGAGTCTAGGCTGCCAATCTGGAAATAGTCAGTGAGATTTTTATGTGGGCATAGCCTTCTCCTGAGAACTCTGAGAAATCTGGTACTTCCTCCTTGGAGGTGGAAGACACCTCTCTCTCTCTCTCTCTTTCTCTCTCTGCTACTCCTTGGGAGACATTTCAGAAGGCAAGCCAAATAGATGCGACCAGACCTCTGAAGCCAAAGAAGCCTCAGAGAGATCGCTGCCAGCACTGAGATGCTTACAATGCCACTGGATCCACAAGACTTTCCACCCATTGGCCTGTGATTATCCTGCATTCAGCATCACTGCACATGTTTTATGGGTCTGAAAAGGAATTTATAGATTGGTATCAGACATATGGGCTAATATCAGACTTATGGATTTGATCTGCACTGGGCTGGGACGTTTGTTTAATGTACAATTACTGTTTGATATAAAACTCTCTCTCTGGATTTATAAGGTAGAATTAGACCAGAACATGTACTCTGGTACAGACAGGAGCTGGAAACACAGGGAATCCACGACAGATGATCCCTTCAAGACCAGTGGTGAGAGTGGCAATACCAGGAGGGTGGAGGGAAGGTGGGGTAGAAAGGGTGAACCGATTACAAGGATCTACATAAAACCTCTGCCCTGGGGGACGGACAACAGAAAAGTGGGGGAAGTGAGATGTTTGACGTGTAAGAGATGACAAAATAATTTATATATTATCAAGGATTTATGAGGGAGGAGGGGGAGGATGGGAGTGGGGAAATGAGGAGCTGATACCAAGGGCTCAATTAGAAAGCAAATGTTTTGAGAATGATGAGGGCAACACATGTGCAAATGTACTTGACACACAATGGGTGGATGGATGGATGGATGGATGGATGGATGGATGGATGGATGGATGGATGGAATGACTGTGATAAGAGTTGTATGAGC
Organism: Tenrec ecaudatus; assembly: GCF_050624435.1. Taxonomy (NCBI): domain Eukaryota; kingdom Metazoa; phylum Chordata; class Mammalia; order Afrosoricida; family Tenrecidae; genus Tenrec; species Tenrec ecaudatus. The sequence goes on along the minus strand of NW_027457555.1, from coordinate 1,967,995 downwards.
CCCCAATAAAATTATCAAGGGTTCATAAGGAGGGGGGAGTGGGGAGGGAGGAGAAAAATGAGGAGCAGGTGCCAGGGGCTTATGTGGAGAGCAAATGTTTTGACAATGATGAGGGTAATGAATGTATAAATGTGCTTTATAATGGATGGATGGATGGATTGTGATAAGAGTTGTATGAATCCCTAATATAATGATTAAATAATAGGGAAATGATTTTTAAAAGTCACCAACTCTCTGTCATACACATGAGTCTCCCTCGAGTTTTCTCTAGCATACCCAGACTAATACACAGTTCGCCCCTGTCCTATAGGGCCGCTATGAGTTGGCATGGACTTGAGGGCAGTGGGTTTGTTAGGGCTTTGGAGTTCAGCAGGCCTTTGTTGGTGTGTTTGAGTCTATTTTTGTAGATGTTGTGTGCAGGTCAGTGGCTCATCTTCCAGCACTCTATAGGACCATATATTGTTGTGACCCATAAGTCTTTCATTTGTTAATATTTGGAAGTAGATCACCAGGTCTTTCTTCCTAGTCTGCCTTAGGCTAGAGCAGTGGTTCTCAATCTGTGGGTTGTGACCCCTTTTGGGGTCCAGCGACCTTTTAACACGAGTCACCCGATTCATGGCAGTAGCAAAATTACAGTTATGAAGTAGCAAGGAAAATGATTTTATGGTTGGGGGTCACCACAACATGAGGAATTGTATTAAAGGAAGGTTGAGCACCACAGGGCTCGAGGTTCCACTGAAGCCTGCCCATCATTGCTGACCCTTCTGGGGTTTGTCATATCGGTGGCACGGCTTCCAATTTCACAGCAACACTCTAGCTACCACTGCACCACGAACTGATAGACAGGTGGTGGACTGTTCTTAAAAGCCACCTGATTTACGATGTTTTGTTTTGACAGCCCTGGAAAATTGATACAGAATCTAGTTTCATAGTCAATGCAAGACACACCTTGGGGCAGTAGGGATGGCATGAAGTGAATAGATTCAAAGTATATTTTAGGGAGAGAAAGGATGAGAGTTAATGCCTGGGGGCTGTACAAGAAGGAAGGAAGCAGAGACACCAATGATATTAAGTGCCTGAGTTAAGACAGGAATTTCCAGGGAAGCTGGTGGGTCATGATGGGAGAATTTCACACTCCCCGGGGACAGGGGGAGCATTGATTAGTTCATATGTCTGCACATCTTCTCAGACAATAGAGGCTTTGTCAACTCAAATGAATCATGCAGTTGGAGCTCAGAGAGGGCATGCAGTGCAAATGAAGACTGGGTTGGTTGAGATGGGTTTAATGTTTCACCTCCCACTGCAGCAGCGAGAGGCCCTATCTGCTCATCCTGGAAAGGAAACATACTACCTGCCATCAGGTTCATTTCTTCAAAAAGGATGGAAGAATACAAATGAAAGACTACAGTTTGAAGGGGTCTAAGGCAGACTATCAGGCTCATTAAAGCTTCATTCATTAAAACTTCATTCTTCAGAGACATTCTCCCAGGAGGATGTATGCTGGGGTGGGGGTGGGCATGAGGAGGAAGGCTTGCAGCAGGGTAGGGGAACAACCCCACACCACCAAAAAATACCTTCCCACGAAGCAATTCCAGTGGGCAAAAATTAGATAGAAGTTTCATCCTCTGGTCACTTGATGTTTATCCCTCTCTTTTATCTGAATGCTCTTTCCACATTGCTCAGATGAAGCATCAAATTTGTATTAAAATGCAAGTTAGGAAGCATCATCCCCAACCAACCCTGTTCATCAAAATGGTAGTACTCTCTCCGGGTACCCTGAGTTCAGTTTGTCAACAAGCTGAAGCAGTTGAGCTGGGGCTCTGTGAGGCCCAGGAGCATGAGTTCATTAATATCCGACCCATAATGCCTTGCTGGGTTTATGCCAACAAAGCCCTGTCACTCCTTACCTTAGGATTTACTCACTCCTTGAAACAGGCATTTATTTACACACAGTTTCACCTCATGATGGTGTTCAGCAGATGTGGATCTTACTTATTTGCATTGTTCTGTGACAGTTGCAAAATTCGTTAGTGGCTCAGGGATCAATCCTCTGTGGACTGCCCCGAAGCTAGATGAAGCAAGCGGCTTCTCGCTGATTCATCTTCCCTCCTTAGCAATGCTTGCTAGTCAGGATAACATAGTGCTCATTAAAGAAACTGCCTGTATCAGTTTAAATTTGTGACCTGGGCGGGAGGGAGGGTCATGATCACAAGTGACAGAAACTGACGCTTGACCAACTTAGGGAAAAAGGCCTAATGGTGGATAAATGGTGCGAAGACAAGAAAATGTGGCAAATGCCTGGGAAATCTCAGGGCTTTGAAGCAGGTACTGGCGAAACACTCCTCCTGAGGCCAAAGTGTGCCCTCTGTATTACATTAAATCACATTCACACACACCCATTCATGTTCACATGGAACCTGAGGCTATGGCCTTACTTGGAGAGGAGGTCTTGGCAGATGTGCTTAGTTAAGGATTTCAAGAGCTCCATCTTTCTGGGTTTAGATTTCAGATGGATGCTACATGCACTGATTGGTGTGTTCTTATAAGAAGAGGAGTGGGCACACAGATAACCCGTGTGAAGACACTGGCAGAGATTTGATCAGTGCATCTATAAGCCAAGAAATATCAAGGATTAGCAGCAGTGACCAGAAGCAGAGAGAGGCTACTTTGATTCTGCTTCAGAGCTCTCAGAAGGAATGAATCTTGTCCACACCTTAATTTTAACCCTTTGCCCTTCAGAAAAGTGAGAGAACAAATGCCTGCTGTTTAAGTCACTCGATTGGTAGCCATTTGTTACAGCTACCCAAAAGAACCATTATGGATTTATCTGTAGCCCCCTCAAAATATGTGAGAAATTTGAGCCTTGGTGGACATGATCCTGTTTGAAAAGAAGGGAGTTCTTTTGTAATATAAATGAGGCCGCATGGCCACTGGAGATCCCCTCATAGAGGGGTTTAGAGGAGGAGATGGGTCAGTCAGAGGGGCGATGCTGGGAGAGTGGAGGGTGAGTGGGTTGGAAAGGGGGAACTGATTATGAGGATCCACATGTGACCTCCTCCCTGGGAGATGGACAGCAGAGAAGGGGGGGAAGGGAGACTCGGGATAGGGCAAAATATGACAAAATAACAATGTATAAATTACCAAGGGTACATGAGGGAGGGGAGAGCGTGGAGGTAGAGGAAAAAAAAAGAGGACCTGATGCAAAGGGCTTACGTGGAGAGCAAATGCTTTGAGAATGATTGGGGCAGGGAATGTGCAGATGTGCTTTATACAATTGATGCATGTATATGTATGGATTGTGATAAGAGTTGTATGAGCCCCTAATAAAATGTTTTTAAAAAATGAGGCCATATGAGAATAGGCTTGAGCCTAAACCTAAACACTTCTGAGTTAAATGCCATGATAGACCCAGTAACACACAGTACGGGGAGAAAGATAGCGTGGAATGCCAAGGAACTTTCTGGTATCCACAAAAAAGGACCCTGACCTAGAGTCACACCCCAATTTGAACCTGTAAGCTCCAAAGCAGGGGGAAAAGTGTTTTAAGGCTACTGACTTGTTGGGTAATTTTTGGTTAAGGAGATTAAGACAGGAACTTAAGACATCTCCAATCCTTCCGCTGGCTTCGTTCCATTTTTCTCACATTCAAGAGTCCTCCCAGAGGATTCAGTCAGGTTGTTGTTGTTGTTGTTGTTCAGTGTCATAGGGAGGGTTTGTATTCATTGTGACCATACATACAACATAATCATACACTGCCCGGTACTGTACCATTCTCACAGTTGTTCTTAAGTTTGAGCCCATTGTTGCAGCCACTGTGTCAATCCCATTTGTTGAGGGCCTTCCTCTTTTCCATTGTCCCTCTACTTTCCAGAACACGATGTCCTGCTCCAGGGACTGATCACTCCGGACAACATGTCAAAGTTAAGGCGAAGTCTCCTTATCCATGCCCTGTGGAACATTCTGGCTGTACTTCATCCAAGTTAGATGGGTTTGTTCTTTTGGCAGTCCATGGTACATTCATTACTCTTTCACATCACTATTAATCAAATAGATCTATTCTTCTTTGGTCTTCCTTATTCAGTGTTCAACTTTCACATGAATATGAGACATTTGAAAATACCATAGCCTGGGTCAACCCGCCCCAGTCCTCAAAGTAATCTCTTGCTTTTCAACACTTTAAAGAGGTCTCGTGTAGCAGATTTGACTAGTGAAATGTATCATTTGTTCTCTTCTCTGCTGCTTCCATGAGAATTGATTGTGGATTCAAGCAAGACAAAATCCTTGACAAATTCGATCTTTCCTCCATTTATCATGATGTTATCAATAGGTCCAGTTGTGAGGGTCTGGGCTTTCTTTACCTTGAGTCATAATCCAAACTGAAGGCTTTAATCCTTCATCTTCATCAGCAAGTGAAACAAGTCCTTCTCATTTTCTGCAAAATTGTGTCATCTGTATAATGCAGGTTGTTAATAAGCCTTCCTCCAACCTGATGCTCCATCAGGCACTGCCCCTTAATGAGTTTAGGTCATGAAGGGTAGTCCTCCATAGGCACATTGATTATTACTCTACCCCCCTCACATAATAAATTCAGAGAGAGAACATTTCCCAAAAGCAATGGAAAGCTTACTAGAGAAGTGGAGGGTGCTCAAAGCCAAAGGTGACACAAACTGGAAATCAGTACTAGTTTTCAATACCTGCAGTCATCTAATAGTTCACTGCACTATCTAAGGAAAGGTGAGGAGAACTGGGGCAATTCCATTAAAAAAATACAATGCAGGCTATGTAAGTCCGTCATTCCTCTAGAGAAGAAAAACACATAGTTGGGTTGTAGAGCTTTGTTTGCTAATCAACCGAGTGTAGTTGTAAGGCAGGTGTGTGTGTGCGCGCGTGTGTGTGCATGCGTGCGTGTGTGTGTGTGTGTTGAAGGGAGGGGCTTGCCATTCTATTTCATAGCCAGGAGAAAGATGAGCCTCTTCCCATATCTTTTGCTCTGTGGCAAGTTACTGATCTACAAGGAACTTTTATTTGACAAGGACATTGCCGAGAGAAAAACGGGAAGCTTGTGTTCATCTCTGCTGAGAGGTGGAGTCAAAGAGATCGGCTTTATGACAGACACCCTGATCGTGCAGCCAAACTATGAAATGGCCTCATACATTCAACACACATTTGCTGCGCCTCCCCAGTGTGCTGCCCAGATATTACCAGGCAGAGTGTTTTATGGGCAGCATTTTAGAGTTAGGCAGGCAGAGGGAGTGTCTTTGTGGGTGTTGCCTTTACCAGTCCTTGGATTGTTCTGGGACAGGCATGTCTTTTTCCTCTAAAGTAACTGATCGCGTGTAAAGAAGGAGTCTCCTCAGTAAGACGGGTTAAACCAAACCCAACCTATGACAATCATCTCAATTGGAACACATAGCGACCCTATAGAAATACCCATAGGGTTTCCAAGTTTGTAACTCTTTTGGGGGGCCAACTACCATGTCCTTCTCTTTCAGAACCACTACAGAGTTGACCGTTGTGTTAGCAGCTGAATGCTTAATCACTGTGCCCATTTTGTTTGCTGAGCCGCCCTCAAAACACTGAACAGGTTTCTGGGTACCAAGTATGTCCACTTCTATGTCTGACATAGGGTGTTTGCTGAGCCGCCCTCAAAACACTGAAGAGGTTTTCTGGGTACCAAATATGTCCACTTCTATATCTGGCATAGGGTATTTTCCCCAAGTTGATAGGAGGTGCAAATCAGTTACTAGGGGTTTGGCAGAGTCAGTATGGAAACTGGGAGGGTGTGTGAAATTTGAACCAGAGTAGAACAATTCCAAGACACTTCCTAGGGATTCTTGGCATATAATATGCAAATGATAGTCAAGATATATAACTGTGTCTCTGTTCTTGGTTCTGTCAGTACCTGGTGTGGCCACAAAGGAGAAACCTGGTCTCCTGCTACTTTGAGCATCTAGTGTGAATGACAGGAGATAAGTCACATGCTAATGAACCCTGGTGGTGTAGTAGTTAGGCACCATGGTGCCCGGCTATCAAAGGATATAGCGCCTGGGGTCTTACAGCCTGGAAGATAAACAGGGGGCCATCTAGCTAAGAAACAACAAAGCCCACATGGAAAAAGCACACCAGTCTACCCCGACATGATCGCTGAAGACAAAGCGGGTGCATAAGCACATATGTGCATGTTTTCTTGATGTGCACTCACCCTTTACATACAACTCTCTTATACATATGTGTTTCTGTGGATTTGTTTCTCGAATGCACCCAGACTAACATAAGCTGTGTGGAACGCATTTAAGAAGCCTAGACAAGGGCAGGGCAGGATATTCGGAGGGACTGGATCCAGAATTAGAGAGGAAGGAGCCCTGGTGGCAAAACGGGCTGCTAGCTCCCTCTCCCAAGGGGGACAATGAGACTGCTGGCTCCCATGGAGATTTACAGTCTTGAACACTCCATATAGGGTCACTGTGGTTGGAATCCACTGGACGGCAGTGACCTTTTGGGATTGAAGGTGGAAGCCACCAATGACTTCCTGCCATTGGGCCAAGGAGCCTCCGGAGAGTGTGTGAACTTCTGGAATGCAGTGAACAACCTCTGCACATCTGCTTTTTGTGCTGCCCAAGTCATGCCCTTGGCCTTTGCTTAAACATATTCATCCAGAAGTTAACCATCACAGCTGCTCCCTCGGGAAGCTGGGGGCTGAGCTCTCTGGTTCCACTCTGTCAGCATTTCTGGTCCGGGTACCTCCCATCTACCACCAGCACAGGCAATGAGCTTTTGGAAGCAGTGCTCCCTGGGTAGTGGGTGTGATTTGCCTCCTCTGGCCTAACATGATGAATGCTGAGAGGGGGTGGATACTAGGGGGTTAAACTCCCTGAACTTTACCTAGCCCAGGGGAAAACTAATTATTTAAAGTAAGTTTTAGACAGAATTTTTAGAAAGATAAACTGTTAACTTTATGTACACAATTACTCCCCAACACATAGGCTCAACCTCATAGGCTGTGGATGACCTTGAGCAGGTGCTCAGTCACAATGGGTTTCTATCAGGATTGAGAGTTCAGCTCTCTCAACTCTCCAACTGGTTATTAGTACCATAGTCTCATTTCTATTTATGTATTTACTTTGTTTTTAGGGGGAAAAGACCCCCAATTCAACTATATTTCATTAGGAACTCCTTTGCTAAGTTTTACAGAAGAAAAAGGCACAAACTGCTGTTCTGAATGAAGGAGAGCATCCACATGAGGCCACAATGGTGTAGAAGGAACCAAAGCCAAAGTAACTTAAATAAAATGACACCCATTCTGTCCTGCTGACTGACTCATAGTGACTCTGTGTAGGGATCCTGAAGTTGCTACCTTTACAGGAAGCAATAACCTCATCTTTTTCCTGTGGAATGACTAGTGGCTTTGAACCAGCGACCTTGCCCTTAATAGTCCAACACTATCCAGCATTACCACCTGGGCTCCTGAAAACTTAAATAAGACATAGAAAACAAACAACTTTGTCACAAAATTGTGACTGAAGACAAATCAATTCATGGAGTTTCAGGAGGGCCTGTGAGAGCATGAGCGGGACCTTCATTGGGATGTGCACACTACCGTATATCGTTGAGTCTGGCCCGGGGAGTGGACGCAAGCACACTGCCTGAGGGACAAGCTTTCCACTGCCAGTCAGCAGTAGGAAAGAACTCAATGGCGGCTGAATCGGTGGCCCCTCAAAATGGATTTAGGGTCTCCACATAGACTCTCACTGTGAGCCACAGCCTATTGCTCAAAATTTAAGGTCAAATACGACTTAAACGCCAAGCATTCTGTTTCCTTAAAATAGGGTACTGCCAGGATCAGCTAGAAGTCTGCATGACCTATCAGATCTCAACGCCGATCTCAAATCACTTCACATGATCCATTCTATCAGTCATGTCAAGGACAACTAGAGGTCTGCATCAGCGAGCCCAAATCGCCTCCTCACTTACCCATTCCAGAGGCTGTGCCTGTATAACCTATCGACTAACACATTCCCATATGCCGTGGTTATGAAACCAACCATCATGCTGGAATAAGGACCAATCACGATGCAAGGGTCAGGGTCAATAGGAAAGCAAAATAGGGGCTGAGGAGAGCCAAGAGGGGTCCCTTCACTCAATCCCTAAACCTGATCTAATGTCACTAGACTGGGGTCTTCCTCACATCTCAAGGGCACCCGATTCATGATTGAAGTGAATTGTGCTTATTCAATCATTGTTCTGCTTGTTGTCTTGCTGTGCTCCATCCTCTTCTTCCTTTTTTGTGCATGGCTCCCTCTGTTGTGGTGACAAATGGCTCGAGAGGGATTTGACATAGGGAGAAAGCCCACCCACATCAACGTCACCAGAAGCAGACACTAAGTCCATTTCTCTCACCTCACAGAACTATGCACACCAGACACTGGTAGGGCTGCCTGGGAGGGGAACACTTAGTGCAGTGGTTCTCAACCTGTGGGTTGCGACCCCTTTGGGAGTCATATGACCCTTTCATAGGGCTCACCCAATTCATAACTGTAGCAAAATTACAGTGATGAAGTAGCAAGAAAATCATTTAATGGTTGGGGGAGGGGGCATCACCACAACAAGAGGACCTGTATTAGGAAGGTTGAGAACCACTGCCCGAGTGTGTTTAGGACTTTGCTGCCCTCAAGGTCATCAGACATTCCTGAAGGCAGAGCCACTGCAGGAAGCCCTTCTGGGAAATGCCCTGAAGACAGGTCTCAACCAACACCACCCTCACCCTCCGAGATCCTAATCATAGGACGCATGGAAATGCTCCCTGCCACTTCGAAGACCGTAAGTCCATGGGAGCAGAAAACCTCCTCTTTCTCCCTTGGAGTGGTGGCTGGTGAGTTCAAACTGCTCACTTTCTGGCTAACATAACCCACAGACCAGCTCCCCCTGAGCTCAGTTTGGTTTGCTGCACAGCACCCATTGTTTGGAACCTTCTGAAATAGCTATGCACATGTGCAGGTTGGGGGGATTTCGCACAAGATGCAGTTTTCCACCCTCTCTTGGCAAACATAATTTTTGCAAAAGGCTTGTGTTCTCTTCTGGATCTGAGTAGCAGCTACTCTCATGAAGTCATAGCACATACATTCATGCTACAGTCTTCCAAACTCCCTAATGTCTTATGCCGAGTCTGCTCCATGCTTTTCTGTGTCCTACATGGCAGCTGTAGGCACCCAAGGCATGGGCTCTGCAGCCTGGGTCCAAATCTCTCCTTCCCACTTCCTCACTGTGTGGTCCTAGGCTCATGACTTTATCATCCTGTGCCACTGATTTTTCATCTGAAAAATGAGGCCAGAATAGAGTCCACACATAGGCTTGTTAAGTGGAATAATTGAATTATTATACACAAAAAGCTTAGAACGGTGCTTGGCATCTTGCAAATACTATTAGGTGGTTTAGCATAGGGACTGGGTCATCCATTACATATGCTCAGGTTCAAACTTCCGGCTAAGAAGGGGTGGTACACCTAGGTGGGCATTACACCTGGATTGGCCCATCTGGGCCAGGTGAATTCAATCCAGCCATTGGGGTTGACCATGACCATCAACCATGCCTCCCTATGGAGGAATTGAAAAGGCAGGATCTTGACCGCTCCGATGTCTCCCTTTGCCCACTTTTCTGTTGTCCGTCCCCCAGGGAGGAGGTCACATGTAGATACTTGTAATCAGTTCCCTCTTTCCAATCCACCCTCCCACAACCCTCTCAGTATCACCACTCACAAATTATCAAGGTTTCTTGATGGATGGGGGAGTGGGGAGGGAGGGGAAAAATGAGGACTTGATGCCAGGGGCTTAAGTGGAGAGCAAATGTTTTGAGAATAACGAGGGCAATGAATGTACAAATGTGCTTTACAAAATTGATGTATATATGGATTGTGGTAAGAGTTGTATGAGGCCTAATAAAACGATTTTTAAAAAAAGAAAAAAGGTAGGATCCCGGAGCCCACTGAGTGACTTTCTCTCCAGCAGCTTCTAGGTAGGCTGTGCCCCGTGAGGGTCCCTGAGGGGCCTGTGTAAACCTGAAACTTCTTCTCTCAAAAAATTCACTTGGATCACAATCCAGGCTTCGAAGTGAATTCTTTCTCGCGCGAAGCCAAGGCCTGAGGTATATCTCTCCCAGGAGAGATCTAACAATAATATCTCTTATTATAGCATTAGGAGCCCAGGTGGTGTAGTGGACTGTGCATTAAGCTGCTAATCGCAAGGTCGGGGGTTTGAACTGACTAGCCCGTCCGTGGGAGAAATATGAGGTTGTCTATTTCTGTAAGGCAGTGGTTCTCAACCTTCATAATGCCCCCAACCTTTAATACATTTCATGTTGTGGACCCCTGCAACCATAAAATTATTTTCATTGCTACTTCATAACTGTAATTTTGCTATTGTTATGAATTGGTTGACCCCTGTGAAAGGGTTATTTGATCCCCAGAGGGGTCGCAACCCACAGGTTGAGAACCGCTACTGTAAGGATTTAAAGTCTCAAAGCCCCAAAGGGGCAGTTCTTTGTCCTATTGGGCCGGTATGAGTGGGAGTCAATAAAATGGTAGTTAGGTTTTTTTCTGCATCAGTATCAGATTCTGGTGGCAATCTCAGTCATCCTGCATTGTGGTCTGGTTTGAACTCTGGTAGATTTGTGGGAAATGACTGCCCTGGTTTGAGGTGAGGGCCACGGTGCTTCAGTGGTAGATCTCTCATCGTCTTTCACCGGGGAGACCCGGGTTTGATTTGCAGCCAATGTGCCCCAGACTGTCAGTGAAAGTTTGTGTGTTGCTATGACACTGAGCAGGCTTCAGTGATGTTTCCAGACTGAAATAGAATAAGGACGAAAGGCCTGATTATCTCCATCCACACATCGACCTATGGCCCGCCACGGTTGGCTTCCCCTCCCAGCCCTGGTTATAGCACAGACTGGCATAGTTTGCTCCGCTTCCCATGAGGTGCCCATGAGAGGCTGACTCGACAACCACGGTCAAGATCAACAGCTTGAACTCCTTTCTGGGTCTACAGAAACAAGAACAACCTTCTGAAATGAGGTGGCATTGCTATTTGGTACTGGGAGAATGCCTTTGTGACTAGGATTGTGCTCTGGATCCCAAAGGCGACTTTTAAACACAGCCACATAGCAACTCCGGAAATTGCCATAGTAGAAGCCAGGTTAAAAAAAAAAAAAATTCTACTGACTTGCTCAAACGAGGCCAGAGGTGGATGGGGGTGGGTTGGGATACTCCTCTAAAGATGAACAAATTTGTTTCCTTAAATATTTGTCATGTCTTTTGGCACTGAAATATAGGGGGGGGGGAAGCAGACGAGAAGAGGAAACGGCGACTGACAGTCATCTTGTTGGTGTTCCCACAGCATCCCCTCATGAGGCACTTGCTGCCATCTCATCCAACTCCCCTCAGTGTATTTTCACCCAGCAATGATGCAGAAATGTCTGTGTACTCCAGTTTTATTGTAGTCGGGCAGCGTTTACGGGTTTGACTTTCAACTCAGCATGGCAGGACGTCTAGAAGCAATTATAACCAGCACCTGCTCTGTCTGTGCTGTGGGCAGGCAGTGACGGATCCCCAGCTTCCGGAACACTAGTGCCCCCTCCCAGCTCAGGATAATGACGGTGACACTCGGCCTCCTTGTCTGGGGGAGCTCTAGGAGCTCTCCTCTGAAACCTCATATTATAGGCATTTCTTTGAGTGAACACATCAAATTAGTGACTGTAAAGGAAGGCGTAGGAGATGATTATTGGTGAAAAGACAAGCCACAACCACCTCCAGAGAGCATGTCTCCTAAGTGCAAAGTATGGAAAGGGAGGAAACAATTGACCACAAATGGAATAGGCTCTGAGTCTCGCCACACAATGTATGTGCGTGGTCACTGAGGTGCCAACATTGTGGCTCGAGGACGGATATGGTTTGTGCAGCCGTGATTGCCATCCAGAACGTGCCGTGCTATTGTGAAAAAATGATTTTTTATTCTGAGCAAATCTCTGCTTCCACTTGCTTTAATGCTTCGCCAGAGAGCCGGGGACTCTGGGAGGGGTGGGGACGCACAGGGCTGGGCTGACCTCAGGAACTCATGTGTAAAGGGCTTTTTCTCACTTGGAAGCAGGCTGGGTTCACAGCTGTTCTTTCTGGTAAAGCTTGTTTCTGAACCTTGCCACGTCTGAGTCTGAAGAGGGAAATGAAGGTGACAAATGCTGCGAGGAGCCCTGTGCACATCTTGGCTATGGTCCTGCTTAAGTCTGTTTCATTTGAATCCCAGTTTTACCTTTCCTCCTTTCTGGGTTCCGAAGCATCAGATGGGTGCCAAACGCTTCCACGGACAACACTAAAGCTGAACAAGGTGGAGGCAGATGAAGAGCAACGGGAGGTTGGTGTTTGGGAGACTGAATACTTGGGCTTCCTAGGCCAGTCCAGCTGGTGGTTAGAGCCCTGTTTCAGATTCCACTGAAATCTCCTAGTGTCCAAGGACCAAGTGGCTCCTAAGTCCAGAATTTCAGTTACATGTCTCACCAAGGAGAAGCTGGGCCAAAATGCATTGAAGAATAAAGCAGGAGCTTGGCTTGTGAATCCACTCTCTGATTCTGAAATTTCAAAGGCTCCGTGCACAGACATTTCAACACTGAAAGCACAGCAGGGAAAATCAAAGACTTGGGCTTCCTCCTTGCCCCTCTTTTAAGGCTTTAATGGTTCCAAGGCGCCTCCCAGAGCCGAGTGTTGTATACGTCATGTTTTAAAATGTCGTAGTTCTGAGGGACTTGCTGTTCTGCTTTCTTTTGCAAGGAGACCCGGTTTCTTGTCTTGTGGCCAAACACAGAGCACAGATGTCTGTGGGCCCCCTCCCTTTCCCCTGACCTTTGCTCTCTTCTCTGGATACCCTACTGACCTGTTCTCCTTTACAAGATCTGAACTGCTCACACACTTCGTTAAATTCTCATCCTAGCGAGAAGCATCTGAGCATCTTATTAGAGCCTGTATGAGTTCTGTTCTGGATGCCTATTTGTGTAACTTCAGGTCTCTGGCATGGAAACGTCCCATGCCCACAGACCCACATAGGTAATATAAACTCCAACAGTAGTTTAAGTTTTAAGGTGGTCACGGGGAACACTGGGGCCCGTGTCTCCTGGTGAACCACACAGGCTGTCTAAAGGGGCTAGTTCCATCTCAATGTAGCCATGCAGGAATGTAGACCGGTTAGGAGGCAAGACAAGGGGTTGTTCCTCTCCATGCTTAGGGGGCCCCCTACGGGAGGTTGGAAGCCAATGCGGGCTAAGCCCAAGCCAGGAGAACTTAATTGACGCCTCCCAGCTGAAAGCCCTTAAAAGGCTAGAATCTGGAGACCACCGCCCCTTCCCTTCAGCAGCTTCTCTGCCTTCCACTCAGCAGGGCTGGGTGTGCAGTGTCATGAGGGTGCCCGTGTTCAGTTTAGTGTAACGCCGGAACCTTCTTCTCTCATGGATATAAACCCACTCGGATTACCAACCAGGCTTTGGTGTGAATTTCTTTCCAGTGTGTAGCCAAGGACCGAGACATTTCCCACCCGAGAAACCTAACAGACCCAGACTTACAATAAACCCATATTTTTATTTATAAGGCAAGAGGTGACCAGGTCTATACAATAATGGTGAAGAGGGCCCTGGGTTTGAGAAAGGTTCTGAAGTAGAATCCATAACCCTTAGAAATGTATTGGCCTTAGGGGAGGGGCAAAGAGGGCTGGATTGAGAAAGTCTCTGGCATCCAGTTCTGACTTGACTTCTGGATCCTGAATCCTTCAGGGCCATGACCTTGCCCTCCACCCAGACCTTCCAATAGCCATCTTCTCAGAGCCTTGTTAAGTTCTCATAATACATTACACCTGCCATCCTGTGAGCAGCTACCAAACCCAGGCACTTTTTTCAAAGACAAGCTCGCTCTCTACCCCTAAGAGCAGGTAGTTTGGGGATGATGGATATGAGATACCACAAAAGACAAATCTGTTATCTTCCATGGTGCACAAAACATGCTGTCACAACCAGGACTCGTGACAATCCCTCAGTTTCCTAAATTGCTTCACTGCTACTTTTTAGTTAAGCCTCATTAGATTGTCATATATTGATAAGAGGGATGACCCTGAACTAGATGCATGAATTAAAGCTATCCTCATCCTGTGCTTTTATATGAATGTGTTAATTATTTTTGTCATTAGGGGGAATAATGGAGGGATGGAGCAATACCAAACAGAGTTTGACAAAGTGTTGGTGTTTGCTGCGGCAAACGTGGTGCGTGTCAGATACAATCCGTCACCCAGTGAGTCTGCAATTAACACCAAGGGACAAAGGTAGGATTCCCTGTAATAAATACCCTTCCTCCCAGATGCTAATGGGGCCCCAGCAGGACCCAATGTTGTGTTGTCGCAGTTGTACACGGGCCCTTAGAGGAGACAGAGCTGGTGTTTGAAACGAGTCTTGTTTGCCCCCAGTTGGAGCTCATCCACCCCAGGACGGTCCTATCCACTTCCAGGGACTCGCAGCTCCCCCTCCACAGGATGCAGCCAGCACTCCAGCTCCCAGATACTCCCCCGTATGCAGGGCCTAGGGAAGGACGTGGGGTGAGCAGTGGGCACTGGACAACCTGGGGTCCCATCCAACCTGGCCCAGGGCATGCACAGTCCCATCTTGCAGGCCTCCTGGAGCGTGGTCTCTTTCCTCCTACAGTTGGCCCTCAGCTCGCCCCAGAGATGCTATAGTTCCTGTAGCCATGCCTGGAAGGTCTCTGAGGCCCAGTGGGCCCCCTGCAGCCTCCTCTGTCCCTCCTGCAGCCACAGTGGGCACACAGACCTCCTCCAGCCACCAGCCTTGTGGGTGTTGGTTCTGGGCACTAGCTTGTAAGCTTCGTTCCCCCCTCTATGTAATGGGCACAACAATGGATTTTTTTGTTTCAAGGAGAGAAACCATATACAGTCCTGAGTGGCGCCCATCTTTTGTAGATGGGAATAGAGACACTTAAAAAAGAAGGAAAAAAAAGGATTGACCTCCAGTCCCTTCACCGGCAGGGACAAATGCTCTGGTCTCACTGTGTCCCCTAAAAACATCATGTCAAAACGTTTTCTTTTAAATTATGGACATCACTGCATTATAGTTACGACAGCCAAAGGTGGAAGCCGCCTTTGAGTCCGTGGACAGATGGATGGACCAAGTCAGTGAGTTCGAGTTCTAGTACAGAGTGGGGTCCTTTCATTAAAATAGGGGGATAAATGTCAGGTCACAAATGAACCTTGAAAAGACATGCTAGGAATGAAATAAATAAAATTCCCAACTCACTGCCATCCAGTCAACTCTGACTCATGGTAACCCTAAAAGGCAGAGTGGAACTGCCCCCACGGGTTCCGGGGATGGTAACTCTTTTACAGACATAGAAAGCTTCATCTTTCTCACAAGACGCAGCTGGTGGACTTGAACTGCCGGTCTTGCAGATCACAGTCCAATTCGTAACCACTACGCCAGCAGGGCTGCTGGTAATGACATAAGCCAGACACAAAAGAACAGGTGTAGGACCGAGCCAAGTAGAGAAAGGGTGAGCATAGGCAAAGGCACAGAGGCAGGCAGATCGGAGATATACGGGTTCACGGTGGCACCCTTGGGCGGGTTAGTGCCCTGTGACCCCGCTACCCATTTATTTATTATTTTTATTACTTTTCCTTTCCCCGCCTCTTTTTATCTGTCTACCATGTGTATCCCTGAATTTGGTCTGGTCCCTGCTATATTACCTGGTCCTCACCCCAGGAACCCAGTAATGTTCATAGAGTAGCTTTTCCACTATGTCCCTTTTGCATTTTTTTTAAAGCTTACCTCCGTGGACTCAATGTGTACTTGTCCTTTTGTGCTTGGTTTACTTCGCTTAGCATGCTTTCCTCCAGTTCTTCCCATGCAGTGATGTGCTTCAAACTTTCATCACTACTTTTTAGTGATGCGTAGTACTCCATTGTATGTATGTACCACAGTTTTTTTCCCCCCACTGAAAAAGAAGTCTTTATTCTGATCCCACCAGCTGTACCATCTGTTATGCGCCTTCCTCCTTGGCAATCCGGTCTTTCTTGAGTGGTCCCATGAAAGCTTTTTTCTCTTCCACGGTCTGTAAACGGCCATGGCCCAACTTGGAAGTGGTGTCGATGAACTTGAGGTCGATCTTCTCCAGGGCACGGCGCTTGGTCTGCACCAGCAGGGACTTTTGCCGAGTCAGCACTCGCCTCTTGGTGCCCACCATGCCGCCCTTCAGCATGACAAAGTCATTGATCACTTCCCCGTAGTGAACAAAGTCACCCAGGGGGTTGTTGCTCTTGTCAGAAAGATCGTAGTCGATGGAGGCGTTGTTCTTGATAAGCTTGCCTTCCTTGACGAGGTAGCCCTGGCAAATCTTATAGATCTTGTTGATCTCTGTGCAGTGGTGGTAGCCTTTCTGCACAGCGTGGGCCATCGAGAAGTCCACACGGGCGGGATGCCAGACCCGATACAAGCCACCTTGCGCAACCCTCTGTGGGTCTTTCGGGGCAGCATCTTGGTGTGCCAACGACTGGTGACCCCTTTGTAGCCTTTGCCCTTGGTCACCCCCGTGATGTCGATCATTTCATCCTGCCCGAACACCTGGTTCACTGGCACCAGCTTCTCTCGGGCCCAGTCTAGCTTCTCAGCCACGGAGCCCCCGTTCACCTGCATCTCCGTCAGGTGCGCCTTCTCCTGGTGCAGCAGGTGCAGGCGCGTCTGGGTATGTGCGATGGCGCGCATGACCGGGCAGGACTTCTTCATGCTGCTAAAGTTTTTCTCGAGCTGCTTCTTACCCTTGTCATCCTGCCACTTCTTGCAGTACTTGGTGAAAGCCTTCTTCTTCGACTAGTGCCAGTTCTTGTAGAACCACCGCTTGCACTCGTCGTCACTGATTTGTTCCGCAAAGACCGTCTTGAAAGTCCGGAGGCCGCGAGGTGTCGCCACATAGCCCACGATGCCCACCACCACCATGGGAGGGGTCTCCATGATGGTCACGGCCTCCACCACTTCCTTCTTGTTCACCTTGGAGCCTGGCCTGTCGACCTCGCGCACAATGTGGGTCATGCCGGCCTTGTAGCCCAGGAAGGCCGTCAGGTGGACCGGCTTGGAGGCGTCATCCTTGGGAAAGCTCTTCACCTTCCCGCCTTGCCGGCTGCTGCGATTCCGAGGCAGGAAGCCCAGAGCCCCATGCTGGGGCGCCAAGAACTTCCCGTGTGACAGTACATCGTTGATCCCCGCTGGTAGAGGTACCCCAGCTTTTTAATCCAATTGTCAGGTGATGGAAATTTGGGTTGTTTCCAATTCCTTGCAATTGTGAACTGTGCCAATGAACTTTGGAGCACAGATGTTTGATCTTGGTTTGTTTCTTGCCCAGTAAGAGTCGCGGGGGGGGGGGGGGGGTTGCTGGGTCATATGGTAACTCTATTTCCATCTGTTTTAGATATCGCCAGTAGACCTCTTTCTTACACACATATGAGTCTCCCTGGATTTGTTTCACGTATGATGTGTCTTGGTCATTGTGTGGTCGTGGTCTCTTTTAAGACTTGATCGATGTTTTCTTTACATTGTTTGTCCTGAAGGTCTCTTTTGTACCCTAAAACAAGGAGTCAAGGAGATGCATGGGACTTGATTGCTGAAGGGGGGCAGGAGTGAAGAAATGGACCCAAAGGGTGTCCATACCACTTCTGGGCTCTGCTCTGGAGCTCTTGCCAGCTGTCCATAAACTGTTGGCTCCTGTGGCCGAGGCTGCGGGCTGACCCCAGGCTTCTCTGGCAGAGGAGGGCTGCCTTCTGCTCCGGGATATGGGGGATGTCCGGAGGCTGAGGAAGGGGATCAGGTTGTGATCAAGAGGCCCCTGGCATGGGAGTATACTGGCTCAGCTCTTCCTCTGCAGGGTCCCACAGAAGAGGTCCCCTGGCCTGGCCCTGATGCTAGACCCAGTGGCATACCTGCCCCTGAACTTGGAGGAGGCCCATCTCCTGCTCCAAGGCCTCGTGTCTGTGCAGCAGCCTCTCCATGCTCTCCAGATCCTTCCCAAGGTCCAGGATTCTAGCAAGGGCACCCTGTGGAGGACGGGCACATTACAGGCTTGGCCTCTGCCCTTCTGTCCAGGGTTCTCTTCAATCCTTTCTTCCTGGCTGGTCTTGGCCTTGGCCTCAGGCAGGTGACAGAGTCTGATTAGTGTCTGCACAGTGACACTGCGGGTGTTGGGGACAAAGCTGCTGGATGGAAAACCAGTACCTAGCAGGGGTCTCAGCTCTTCCTGTCAATTCCCTTCCTGCCTCCCTTACATGGGGTCTCTGTCTCATAGGCCAGGCGTTTCTGAAACCGCATCAGCTTCTCTTTGTGGTCCCCAAGAGGGACAGGCTATTCCAGCTGCTGGCCCCACCCCTGGATCCAGTCGCCGTCCTGTGTGATGGTGGGGACATGAGTGCCCTGATGTTCATACTGCCTTGGTCCCAAGCGGTGACCCCGTCTCCCCCTCGGGCTGTGCCAAGTAGTGAAAGGCTGACCAGGCAAGGGACAGCACAATAATTTTTCTTTCAACCAAGATGACAGGGCCCAGGCCCATCAGTCTTCAGATTTAAGAAGTGGCTGGGCAGGGGCCATGGGTGGGTTCTCATGTGGAGGGTGCCCCTCCACCACCACTGGGGCCCTGTCTACTCTGCCCATCAGGATGACAGGTGTCCACACGGGTCTGAGAATCAAGGGGCCTGGGCTCCAGTCCTAGCTTTGCCCCTGGAAAAGCCATTAAACTCTCCACATCCCATTCCACCGCAGGCCGCCCCTTGGTCCCTAGTGGGGCTGAAGGTCACTTGTAAAGGTGAAATGGGGTTCAGGTGGGGTGCCCTCTGACCTGGCTAGCAGCCCTGAGAAAGCCGGCAGTAATCAGAGAGGTGTGAAGCTTGTGTCACTGACCTTCACCCAGGGCTTCCACTCAAGCCGGACGCTCACGTATCGTGCCCAGCAGGCCCTGAACCCAGGGGCCTGGCAGCACCCTGGCCTGCTCTCTCAGTGCAGCCTCCTGCGTAGTGGGAGGTGGGAGGTGGACCCAGCCCTGAGTACCAAGTGTACCCCTGCTGGGGCTGGCTCACAGCCCATAGCCCTCACTATAAGTCCCGGGGGGCTCCCCTCAGCTCTGCAGTTGAGGGTTGGCCAGGCTCCTGGGCAAAAGGAAGCAGGGGCCATGTGATATGGACAGATCCAAATGCCCTCTGTGGTCCCCAGAGTGTGGCCTAACCCATCCCCATGCGCTCCTGGGTGCTTGGGAACCTCGGCTTGGTCACCAGCCCTAGATTGGAGCCCCTGGCTCCTTGGTAATCCCTCACCCACCAGCACAGGTTCGGTGTGCATACACACCTCACCCGTGTTCCCCCAACAGTCTGGATACCCCGGCCTTATCAGGGTCATGCCCATGACCGTCCCGGCCATCAACTCCCTGTCCTGTGTGCTCAGAACCTCTGGAAGGTGCCATGCTTCTGGATCAGCCGCTCCACCTCTTCCACAGAGCCCTCCAGGGCACTGGCCTCCTGGAAGACCTGGGCAGCCATGGAGGTGACACAGAGGTGGGGGGGTGATCGGGGGCACAGATGGTGGTTCAAAGGGAACCCTAGACAGCAACATCTGCCAGAACCTTGGTTTACAGCCTGGGCTCTCTGGGGGTGCATCAAGGGGCCTACGGCTGGGGGTGGGGAGGTGGGTGCAGAGCAGGAGGGGAAGGAACCTGAGGAAGAAGAGCACTCCAACCTGGGGGCCATTAGGAACATCCCATCTTCTGACGAGGTGGGGAGGAGCCCCATCAATTTCCAACCAAACCGCGTAGGGCTTGGCTGGCCGGGGCCAGGTGTGGGGAGGAGATGGCCCTGAGTGACCTGAGGTTCAGGTGTCCCCTTGGCCACTTGGGAAGACACACTATCTAGCTCCGTTTCAGAATAGCAGCCAGTGATCCAGGAAGCAAGGGGGATTGGGGTGGTACTACATGAGGACTGGAGGTCCTGGGGTCAGTGTGTCTGTGTGTGGTGAGTGGAGCTGTCTCCTGGGCCTGCAGGATCTCGTCCAGTTTCCACACTGTCTGAGGAAGAGCTGCTTGCGGTGCATGGCCTGCCGTCTCCCTTGCTTCCGTTCCCAGGCCTGAAAGACCTGCTCCCAAGCATCCTGCATGGCGCATAGCCTTTCCTGGACCTGGGCATGGACATGGACACAACCGAAGGTGGTGCTGAGGGAAGCTCCAGAGAAAAGGTGCCTGACTGTCCCACCCAAGGGGAGGGTATTGTTTGTGTTTCCACAGGGAAAGAGGGACCAGATATAAAGCCAGTGCCAGATGAATGCAGTGTGCCCGCACGGAGTGGGGAGCCAGTGGAGGGGCCTGAGGGCTGAGCTCCCATACCAGCTATTGGAACAACTGCCCCTGCCCCCAGAAGAATTTACTTCAGAGGACAGAACTGAAGCTACATCTGTGAGAGAGGGGCATGTTTGATCAGAGCAAATGGGAGCAAAGAAGGGGGAGGAAGAGAGAGTGGAGCACATCCTGGCCCATCAGGCCTGGGGGACGATATCCCGGCTCTGAACAGCCAATGGACAGAGTGGACAATGTGGCTGATCCCTCTACGAGACACACCGTCCATTGATGGCCCAGGGCCCTAAGGGGGACAACACTGGAGACTCAGGGTTAGAACTGGCCCAGACTGGTCCTATGGCACTGAGGCAAACCACTAAAAGTGTGTGGCAGAGCAACCGTGGGAGCAGAGCAGGGAGCCCCTGAGGTAGTACAAAGGACAGACTCTGGGGCCAAAGCATGGTACCCCATTGGACCTGTGAAGGACACGCCTAGAGATTAAAAATCAGACCTTCATCTATGTATAGGTTTTTCTTTCTTTAAAATTTTTTTCTTTTCTTTTATTCGTAAAAAAGCATTTTATTAGGGACTCATACAACTCTTATCCCAATGCATACTTACATCAGTTGTATAAAGCACATCTGTACATTCTTTGCCCTCATCATTTTCAAAGCATTTGCCTTCCAAAATTAATTTATTCTTCTATGGGTAATTGGTTTCCTTTTTGTTGTCATTGCTGTGTTCTCACTCATTGCCTATCTTGCAATGACTTGATTTTTGGTGCATATTATTATCTCTACAGACCTATCTAGATACGATAGACTGCATGAATAGTTTGGAGGAGAAAACAAGGGGACCAATAGTTCCGGGGGACTAGGGGAGTGGGAGGGAAGGGGGCAAAGGGGTAGTGCTGACCAACCCAGGGACAGGGGAGCAATAAGTTATCCAAAATCAGTAGCAAGGAGGGTGTGAGTGGTCTGGTAGGGATTCAGTAAGGGCAAGGTAACCGAGAGAAATTACTGAAACCCAAATGAAGGCTGAGCATGATAGTGGGGCAAGAGGAAAATAAAAGGAAATAGAGGAGAGAACTAGGTGACAAAGGGTATTTATAGAGGTCCAAAGACTGGAATGTACATATGTAAATATATTTATATGAGTGTAGGGAAACAGATCTATGTGCATACATTTATAGTTTTAGTATTAAGGCAGCAGATGGACATTGGTCCTCCACTCAAGCACTTACTCAATGCAAGAGCACGTTGTTCTATTAAATTGGCATTCCAGGATTCACACCTTCCCGACACGATTGCTGAAGAAAAATGTGTGCATAAGCAAATGTGGTGAAGGAAGTTGACGGTGCCCGGCTATCAAAAGATATAGCGTCTGGGGTGTTAAAGGCTTGAAGATAAATAAGCGGCCATCTAGCTGAGAAGTATCAAAGCCCACATGGAAGAAGAACACCAGCCTGGCTGACCACGAGGTGTAGAAGGGACCAGTTATCAGACATCAAAGAACTAAAAATCGTATCAGTGGGTGCCCACCTTCCTGATACGATCAGTGAAGACAAACGTGTGCATAAGCAAATGTGGTGAAGAAAGCTGATGGTGCCTGGCTGTCAAAAGATATAGCATCTGGGATCTTTAAGGCTCAAAGATAAACAAGTGGCCACCTAGTTCAGAAGCAACAAAGCCCACATGGAAGAAACACACCAGCCTGTGTGACCACGAGCTGTCGAAGGGATCATGAGGTATCAAGAATCAAAGAACAAAAAATCATATCACTGAAAATGTGGGTGAGTGCAGAGTGGAGACTCAAAGCCCATTGGTAGCCAACCGGACACCCTTTACTGAAGGGTTGTGGGGAGGAGATGAGCCAGTCAGGGTGCAGGGTAGCAACGATGAAACATATCACTTTCCTCTAGTTCTAAAAAGCTTCCTCCCCCCACTCACATGATCCCAATTCTACCTTACAAATCTGGCTAGATAAGAGGGTGTACATAGGTACAGATAGGAACTGGAAACACAGGGAACGCAGGACAGATGACTCCTTCAGGACCAGTGGTGAGAGTGGCGATGCCTGGAGGGTGGAGAGAATGTGGGGTGGAAAGGGGAAATTGATTACAAGAATCTACAAATAGCCTCCTCCCTGGGGGAGGGACAGCAGAGAAGAAGGAAGGGGGAGACTTTGGACAGTGCAACATATGATAAAATAATATTAATTTATGAATGATGAAGGTTTCGTGAGGTAGGGGGGAGTGCGGAGGTAGGGGGAAAATGAACAGCAGATATTAAGGGCTCAAGTAGAAGGCAAATGTTTTGAGAATGATGATGGCAACAAATGTACATATGTTCTTTTTAAAAAAAAAAACCCTTTTATTATTTAAGTTTAATTTATTCCCAAGCCATGAGTTTTTGCTTCTTCAGTTTCTTCTGGGAAATCTTTTTCTTCAGTGCAACCTCCTCTTCTGGCTTGGGAACGATTTGTTCCTTCTCAGTCAGGATCATTTCAATGTGGCAGGGGGAGCTCCTGTGTGGATTAATCTAGCCAAGAGCTCTGTAAGTCCGGTGGTGCATCTTGGGGGCTTTGTTCACCTGGATGTGCTCGATGACCTGAGAATCCACACCTAAACCCTTAAGTTCAGCATGACTTTCTGCATTTTTAAGCATGTGAACCAAAAATTCAGCACTCTTTTTGGGCTACCAACTCTGGGTCCCACCCCACTGTTTGGCCTGGGCACATCTACCAACACCATCATTGTCCCATCGGAAAGGCACACACTGACGTCTTTCAAGTATTTGGTGGCTTTCCAGATGTGCATGCCTGGGCAGTTTCACGGGTGTTTTTGAAGTGGACCCGGAGATTCGACCCTCTGTATTTGCAGGATTTTGTAGGGTTTTCTGGGTCAAATGAGTAGCGAATCATTTTATCAGGTCACCTCAGGCCGCTACAGTTAGAGGAAGAGCCTGTACATATGTTCTTGACACAATGCATGTATGTATGAATTGTGATAAGAATTGCACTAGCCCCCAATAAAATGATTAAAAAATAGAAAAGAAAGGTGCTTGGCCCTGTGGGGCCAGGGTGCGCGGGTCCAGTGGGCTGGGGGAGGGCCAGAAAGGGGAGCCGACCTCCACGGCGGACGGCCCTGTAGCCTGGAGCACCTGCTGTCCCCGCTGGGTGGCGCACTGGTGCAGCTCCTTCTGGGCCTCCAACTTGGCCCGCAGCTCTTGGTGGACACTGAAGTTTTGGGCTCCACTGCCGGGGTCTTGGGGCTCCTCCACCACCTGCAAATCTCACTGCACACTGGCTGCCCAGGAGGCATAGTCTTGCACCTGGAGCCTGGGAGAGCACGGGAGAGCACGGGGTGAGGGGACCTGGTACCGAGGCAGCGGCAAAGCCGGCCTGAGTCCACCACCACTCATGTCCAAACCTCCATGTCTCTGCCGCTCAATCCCACAGCCTTACCAAGTGTCTACTCGGCCTCAGCTCTGCCCGCCACCCCTCCTTCCCACCCAGTTCTCCAGGGCCAATGAAGTCCCTCATGGGCCGCTTGATAGCTTTGCCCACCCATCCACAACTTTGCCAGACCCCCACTTAGAGGTAGCCTTTGGTGGCCTTGTGTGAGAGCCGAAGGACTCGGGACTCTTGTCCCTTCACTGCCTCACTGTGCAGATGGAGGTTTTTGGTGGGTTTTTTTTCTCTTTTCTTCTTTTACATTTTATTAGGGACTCATACAACTCTTACCACAATCCATACATATACATACATCAATTGTATAAAGCACATCCATACATTCCCTGCCCCAATCATTCTCAAGGCATTTGCTCTCCACTTAAGCCCCTTGCATCAGGTCCTCTCTTTTTTTCCCCTTCCCTCCCCATTCCCCCCTCCCTCATATGCCCTTGGTAATTTATACATCGTTATTTTGTCATATCTTGCCCTATCCGGAGTCTCCCTTCTCCCCTTCTCTGCTGTCCCTCTCCCAGGGAAGAAGTCACATGTGGATCCTTGTAATCAGTTCCCCCTTTCCAACCCACTCACCCCCCACTCTCCCAGCATCGTCCCTCACACTCTTGGTCCTGAAGGTATCATCCACCCTGGATTCCCTGTACCTCCAACCCTCATATGCACCAGTGTACAGCCTCTGTCCTATCCAGCCCTGCAAGGTAGAATTCGGATCATGGTAGTTGGGGGGAGGAAACGTCCAGGATCTGGGGGAAAGCTGTGTTCTTCATCGATACTACCTCACACCCTAATTAACCCATCTCCTCTCCTAAACCCCTCTATGAGGGGATCTCCATTGGTTGACACTTGGGCCTTGGGTCTCACTCTGCACTTCCCCCTTCATTTAATATGATATATATATTCATATATACACATACATATATACATATACACATATATACACATACATACACAAACTTATATCTCTTTTTTTTTGCATGATGCCTTATACCTGGTCCCTTGAGCACCTCGTGATCGCACTGGCCAGTGTGCTTCTTCCATGTGGGCTTATTTGCTTCTGAGCTAGATGGCCGCTTGTTCACCTTCAAGCCTTTAAGACCCCAGACACTATCTCTTTTGATAGCCGGGCACCATCAGCTTTCTTCACCACATTTGCTTATGCACCAATTTGTTTTCAGCGATCCTATCATGGAGGTGTGCAGTCAATGATATGATTTTTTGTTCTTTGATGCCTGGTAAATGATCCCTTTGGGACCGCTCGATCACACAGGCTGGTGTGTTCTTCCATGTGGACTTTGTTGCTTCTGAGCTAGATGGCCGCTTGTTTATCTTCAAGCCTTTAGGACCCCAGTCACTATCTCTTTTGATAGCCGGGCACCATCAGCTTTCTTCACCACATTTACTTGTTCACCCACTTTGGCTCCAGCCGCCGTGTCGGGAGAGTGAGCATCATAGAGTTCCAATTTAATAAAAGAAGGTATTCATGCATTGAGGGAGTGTTTGAGTAGAGGCCCAAGGTCCTTCCGCCACCTTAATACTTGACCTCTAAATATAGACATATAGATCTATTTCCCCATCCTCCTATATATATTTGCATGTACATGTCTTTTTCTAGACTTCCATGAATGCCCTTTGACTCCTAGCTCTTTCCTCCATCTCCCTTGACTTTCCTCCTGCCCTACTACCATGCTTCATCGCCACCTGGGCTAGAGTATACCTCTTCTCTAAGCAACCTTACCCTTGATCATTTCCCACCAGGCCTGCCACTCCCCCTTCTCTACCATTTGGTGTCCCATGTTTTTCCCTTGTCCCTGGGTTTGTTAACACCACTTCCTTACCCCCCCTAACCCCCGACCCCAAGTCCCCCAGAACTGTCGGTCCCGTTGTTTTTCCTCCAGATAGTTCATCCAGCCTGTCCTATTCAGACAGACCTGTGGAGTCACTAACATGCACGAAAACTAGACAGAGGAAAACAAAGCAACAGTATACAACCAGACAACAAAACAACAAAAACAAACCACTGACAAAGAACAGAACAAAACAGTTAACAAGAGAAAAGCTTGTAGTTAGTTCAGGGATCGTTTGCTGGCCCTTAGGAGCGTTTTCCAGTCCAGTCTGTTGGGGCACCACGCCCTGGCCCCAAAGTCCACTTTCAGCATTCCCTGGGGACCTTGCCACTCCATTCCCTTGCTGTTCCACTGCACCCCCCCCCCCAGTGATTTGCCTCGGTGTGGTGGGATCAGGTCAGGTGCAATTCCCACACTGTGTCTCCGGTGTTGTCCCCTGTATCGCCCTTAGTCACTGAGGGGCATCATGTCTCATAGTGGGGCCAGCCATGTTGTTCTCTCTGTGGACTGGCTGCTCTACTCAGGAACATCATCATCATGGCCTGGTGGGCCAGGCTGTGCTCCACTCTGGAGAGGTCTGGGAGGCTGGCCCCAGCACCATAGATTAAGTGGATTCCTGCCCCTCCCCCGAGAAGAATTTGTTCCAAAGGATGACATTGACTCTGCAGCTCTGGGAGATGGACATATTTGATCAGAGCACACGGGAGCAGATGAAGGGGCAGGAGGAGACAGTGGTGGTTTTTTTTTAATTTAAATTTATTTATTTTATTGGGGACTCTTATAACTCTTGTTACAATCCATACACCAATTGTATCTGAAATAGTCATACGTATATTGCCATCATTCTTTTCTAGACATTTATTTTCTGTTGAGCCCTTGGGATCAGCTCCTCTTTTTTTCCTCATCCCCCAATCATGGTTGCTTGATAGATTATAGATTGTTATTATTTTCATATCTCACATCGACCATTGTCTCTTTTATCCTCAGGTTTCTGTTGCTCCTCTCCCTGAGAGGGGTGTGTGGTTATATGTCATTCATTGCTATCGGTTCCCGTTCCTCCCATCCTCTACCTCCCTTCCCCCTACCTTTTTGGTATCTCTATTCCCATTCCTGTTCCTGGGTTCCATGTGTCATGAGTTTTATCTCTTGCTAATACTTATGCACTCTAGTCCAGAGTGGGAAGCGGCACTGGGGTGATGATAGTGGGGGGTGAGGAGGCCTCAAGGTGTCAGAGGCAGATTGTGTGATTCAGTGGTGCGATCCATGTCTCCTCAGGAGGGCCTCCACCCAGTTGGACACAGCATCTGGGAGGCTTGTGGCTTTCTCCTGAGACAGCATGGTTGCCAAGGGCCCGGGCATTGAGTGTGGGACTCTGGGCCTGGGGTGGCAGCACTTGCAGAAACCACCCCCTCCCCCAGGCACCCACCTGGATACGGACGAGCACGTGAGACAGTTGGCTGTGAAGTTTGAGGGTAGCCTCAGCGTCTCAGAGCAGGTGGGGTCTGGCCTGAGTCAGCTCCCACAGCTCCAACCAGGCAGCCCTGCCCCCACGCGGGGGTCAGCAGTTATCCAAACATGCTCATTCCTCCCCCTCAGCTTCTGTCTGGTCAACCCTTCAGCTTCCTGGCTGGGTTTAGAACTTGTCCTAAGCTCCCAGAGGGCCACCGTCCTGAGATCTTGCTCGGCACTTTAGGCCTTTCTGCAAACTCTCCTCCCAGGAGCCCATTATCACTAGCAGTTTACCCCTTGCTCTAACGATGCTCCAGGAGGACTGCTTGGGAAGTGTTGAGCTGTTGCCTGGTTCAGTCCCACTAACTGCTCCTCAGGAGAAAGAAGAGGTTCCCTGCTCCTGGAAAGATTTACTGACTTGCAAACCCTCTGGAGGATCCCCATGGGTCAGCAGGTGGGGTCATTCTAAAGCCCGGCACACGGCAGGTAGCCACGTTGTGTGCCACCCAGGCATGCTGTGTGTTTGGAGGAGACTGCACACCCTTCAAAGGTAAAAGCTGCACCCCTCCATGGTTCTTGCATGCAGCAAATGCCGGGCCCCTGAGACTCCGGGCCAGACTCTGCGCTAGGATCATGGGCAAATCGGGATCTCGCCTAAGCTCCATCTGGGCTGGAAACGCAGTAGCTTGTACTGTGACCTGGGTCAGCCTGGGGCTGTGCAGGGCATCGTCAGCCCAGCTCAACTCTTCCCAGAACGCCCCTGCAGGTGCAGGGAGCCCGTGGCTTCGGAAAGTGACCCTGCAAAGTGGGCTTTGTGACCAGGCTCCCTGATCCACCGACCCAGCTTTGCCTCCTCCACAGGCCGCAGACAGCAGGGGCTACCCTGGGTTCCCTGAACTCGGGCCCTCTCCAGAGACAGTGGTTTGGCAGAGCCGCAGCACAGCAAGGGTCTCCCTGGAAGCCTCTTCATCCCATGCCCAGCACCTCCTCCCAAACTCACCCCTGCTCCAGGCTGCTGTTACTCACTGTAGGTCCTGTCACCACTGCTGGGCCCTGGGGGCAGTGCTGGGCCGCCACTCCAGCAGGCTCTTCGTTAGTGGGACAGGCTACCCCCTGGTGGCCACCCATCTTCACTTGGTGCCGAAACATTGCAAACTTGGTTAAGAGGAGCTAAGAGAGAAGAGGGGTCACAGGGGGCCCTGGCTGGTGTGCTGTAAGACACCTCAGTGAGTGACTGGGCAGGGCAGGACTGAACAGCCACAGAAATTGCCCCTCTACGCAGAGAGGGGAATAGGAAGCCACAGCTGTCCTCAGTCCAGACTGATGTTCCCCATCAGCCCCTTGTGCATGCAGCCCCCCTCCACTACCCGTCTTCATTCGGCTCCAGGGCACCTTCCTTGCCCCTAGCCCCTTCCTCACTAGGGTGTGCTCATAGTCCTCTCTCCTCTGGCCACCTGCTGCTGGCTGCTCAGCCAGCTCTGCAAGTCCTCGGCTTCCCTCAGGAAGCCCTGCAGTGCCAGCATCCTCTTCAGATCCTGGCCCCTGTGGTGACAGCCTGAGTCCCCCAACAGTTAGTGTGCATGTGTCCACTTTCTGGAGGTCAAGGGACCCAATCAAAGGGGCTGCCTGAAGGACAAGGTTCTTCATGGTCTTTGCCCAGGCTGCTCCTCTGGATTCAAGAAGCAAACCCAGGGCATGGGGAGTTGGGGCTGGCGAGGGTGTGGCTGTGGGGAAGGGCATTTGACTGGAGCTAGGGTGCTGAGCCCCTGCCTTGCAGGCTCTCCTCAAAATTTTGTGGGAAGAGGAAACAGTGAAGGACTCATCTTTTCCTGACACATGTCTACAGGCCTCTGTCACGGTTCTCTTCAAGGCAGGGGTAGCATCTAGGGGAATAAGCAACCCCAGCCAGTTTTCTGGTATCCACGGATGCAGTGACCCTCACTGTTGGGCTGCCAACTCCCGCAGTGTCTGCAGCTGCTTCCAGAGCTTCCCCTGCATCACACCCAGCTGCTCTGAGACCTCAGTTACAAGGATCTACGTATAACTACCTCCCTGGGGGATGGACAACGGAAAAGTGGGTGAAGGGAGACAAAATATGTAAGATCTGAAAAATTATCAAGGGTTCATGAGTGAGGGGGGAACAGGGAGGGCGGAGAAAAATGAGGATATGATGCCAGGGCTTTAAATGGAGAGCAAATGTTTTGAGAATGATGAGGGCAATGAATGTACGGATGTGCTTTACACAACTGATGTATGTATGGATTGTGATAAGAGTTGTATGTGCCCCTAGTAAAATGATTTTTAAAAATTAAATCATTATAATTTCTTAGGACAATGCCATTTGTATTTCAAAGCAACATTCACGAAAGCTATTTTTTCACATTCACTATCTTCTATTTAGTTTTAGATAGAGCAAAAACAATTCTTATGCCTTTTTATGAGATGTAATGCAAGGAGACATAAATTTATGCATAATTAAAAATTTGAATGAACAAAATATTTTGTTAAAGAATTTGACCTTTTGTGAAAATCATCGAAAGCATATAGCATTTTATTGAAGGGTTGGGAATGTTTTCCTCTATTTTATTCTAGTATTTGGTCTGAGGTTCTTACGGCATATTCTGATTGTTGTCATGTAAGAGAATGTACATTCCATATAAGAGAAAACTTTCCTTATAATATTTTCCTCTCCATTTCTTCCTGCTGATTCTCTCATTTGTTCTTTTATCATTATTTTTTCCTATAAAAAACCCAGGCTGCTTAATTTTATTCTTATTAATCATTTATATAAGTTAGGAAAATATTTATTATATATACATTTTTATTAAAAATCTTTTATTGGAGACTCTTACAACTTTTGTTGCAATCCATATTGATTTCATCAGGCATTTTGTACATATGTTGCCTTCATTCATTTATAGACATTTCTTTCTTTTTCTTTTTTAAAATCATTTTATTTGGGCTCATACAACTCATCACAATCCATACATACACCAGTTGTGCAAAGCACACTTATACATTCGTTGCCTTCATCATTCTCAAAATTTGCTTTCCGCTTGGGTTGCTGGAATCAGCTCATTTCCCCTTTCCCCTCTCCCCCTCTCATCCTGCTCCTCTTCCTTCATGAACCCTTAATAATTTATAAATTATTATTTTCTCTTATCTTACACTGCGCGGCGTCTCCCTTCACCCAATTTTCTGTTGCCCATCTCCCAGGGGGGAAGTTATATGTAGATCCTTGTGATCGGTTTCCCATTTCTACACCCACTTCCCTCCCAGTATCGCCACACTCACCGCTGGTCCTGGGGGGTTTATCTGTCCTGGATTTCCTTTGTTTCCAGTTTCCATCTGTAGTGCTGTGTACCTTCTGGTCTAACCAGGTTTGCAAGGTAGAATTGGTATCATGAGAGGTGGGGGGAGGAAGTGTTTAATAACTAGAGGAAGGTTGTGGGTTTCATTATTGCTACACTGAACCCTGAGTGACTCATCTCCTTCCCACTACCCCTCCGCAAGGGATGTGCAGTTGTCTACAGGTGGGCATAGGTCCCCCGTCATGCACTCCCCTCATTCACGATGATATAATCCCCCCTCCCGCCTTTGTTGCTTGAAAACTGGTCCCCTCAGCACTTCATGATCACACATGTTGGTGTGATGCTTCCATGTGGGCTTTGTTGCTAAAGGGCCTGCTTGTTTACTTTCAAGCCTTTAAGACCCGGGACGCTATATCGCTTGATAGCCGGGCACCATCAGCCTTCTTCACCACACTTATTTATGCACACATTCATCTTCAGCATTTATGTGGGGAAGGTGATCACACAATAATGGATTTTGTTCTTTGGTGTCTGCTACCTGATCCCTTCAACACCTCGTGTTCACTTAGGCTTGTGTGCTTCTTCTCTGTGGGCTTTGTTGCTTCCGAGCTAGATTTCAGCCTGTTTGCCTTCAAGCCATTAAGACCCCCAGAGTTTCATTATATTGTGCAGAGAGTGGCTATGAGCCAAACCCACTCGACTGCACCCAACAACAATAACAACAGGACTTGTGCTTTTAACAATATGCTGAAGAAGACCTTAAGAGAATCTCCCCTTTCTTTTAGAGCAGCGGCTCTCGACCTGTGGGTCGTGTCTACTTAGGGGGTCAAACAGCCCTTTCATGAGATGGCCTGAATTATAGCAGTAGCAAAATTACAGCTATGATGTAGCAACAAAAATAATTTTATGGTTGGTTGGTCACGACTACATGAGGAATTGGATGAAAGGGTCGAGAAAGAAAGTTGAAAACCACTGTCCAAGAGGAAGACTCAATTCTTGATACAGTTGAAGGGCAACAAAATAGAGTCAGCCCCAATATAGATGGGATAGCACAGTGGCTGCAACAATAAACACAAGCCAAAGAAACACTGCAAGGATGGCACAAGACGGGACAGTGTTTCATTATATTGACATAGAGTTGCTATGAGTCAAAACCCACAAGAAAAAAAACAGGACTTGTTTTTTCTAACAATGTACCTAAGTAGACCTGAAGAGAACCTCCTATTAGTTTAGCACAGCGGTCCTCAAAATGAGGGTTGTGACCCCTTTTGGGGGACGAATGACCCTTTCACGGCAGTGGGCCGTTCATTAAAGTGGAAAAATTAGAGTTATGATGTAGCAATGAAAATAATTTCATGATTTGGCAGTCACCACTACATGAGAAATGGTATGAAAGAGTTGTGGCATTAGGAATGTTGAGAACCATTTCCCTAGAGGAAGACAGAATTCTTGGTAGAGTAGAAGGGCAGCAAAGGAGAGGCAGCCCCTACAAGATTGATTAGCCCCGTGGCTGCAACAATGAGCACAAGCAAATGAACAACTCTGAGCATGGCATAGGACTGGGCAGCATTTCATTATATTGTGCATAGAGTTCTTGTGACCAGAAACCCACTCAACATCACTCAACAAAAATAACTACAGGACTTGTGCTTCTAACAATATGGTGAAGTAGGACTTAAGAGAAAGTCCTTTAACTTTAGAGCAGCAGTTCTCAACCTGTGGGTCGCGCCCCTTGGGAGGGTAGAATGACCCTTTCACAGGGGTGGCCCAATTCATAACTGTAGTACAATTACAGTGACAAAGTACCAATGAAAGTAATTTTATGGTTGTGGGTCCCCACTAAATGAGAATCGATATGAAAGGGTAGTGGCATTAGGAAGGTTAAGAACCACTTCTCTAGGGCAAGACACAAATTTGGTACAGATGGGAAGGAAGAGAGTGGCAGTCTCCAACAAGTTGGATTAGCACAGTGGCTGCAACACTGAGGCCAAGCACACAAGCACGGTGAGGGTGGCACAGGACAGGGCAACTTTTCATTATATTGTGCATAGAGTTGCTAAGAGTCAAAACCCACTCGACGGAACTTAACGACAATAACTACAGGACGTGTACTTCTAACAATATGCTGAACTAGATCTTAAGAGAAACTCCTCTAAATTAAGAGCAGTGGTTCTTAACTTGTGGGTTGCGACCCCTATGGGGTTTCAGACGAGCCTCTCACAGGTGTTGCCAATTAATAACAGTAGAGAAATCACAGTAATGGAGTAACAATGAAAAAAAATTACTGTTGGAGGATCAGCACAACATTAAGAATTGTATAAAGTATCAATGCCATTAACAAGGTTCAGAAACACTGCCCAAGAGGAATACACAAAACGTGGTACTGCAGAAGGGCAGCAAGTGAGAGGCAGACCCTACAAGATGGAATAGCTCAGTGGCTGCAACAATGAGTGCCATCAACAAACCACTGTGAGGACAGCACAGGACGGGGCAGCGTTTCATTATATTGTGCGTAGAGTTGCTGAGAGTCAAAACCCACTCGACGGCAACTAACAGCAACACAAAAAGGACTTGACTTCTAAAAATATGCTGACGTAGATCTTAAGAGAAACTCCTCTTAGTTTAGAGCAGGGTTCTCAACCTATGAATCACGAACCCTTTTGGGGAGTGAGTGAGTTGAATGACTCTTTCACAAGGGTTGCCGGATTCATAAGATTAGCAAAATTACAGTAATGAAATATCAGCGAAAATTTTGTATGACTGGGGGTCCACCACTATATTGGGAACTGCATGCAATGGTCGTGGAATTAGGAAGATTGAGAACCACTGTCCTAGAGGAAGACACAAATATTCGTAGAGTAGAAGGGCAGCAAAGGAGAGGCAGCCCCTCCAAGTTGGAATACCTCAGTGGCTGAAACAACCAGCACAAGCAAAGAACCATTGTGAGGAATGCACAGGATGGGGGAGCATTTCGTTACATTTTGCATACAGTTGCTCTGAGCCAAAACCCACTTGAAGGCACCTAAATACAATAACAACAGGACTTTTGCTTCTAACAATGTGCTGAAATATATCTTAAGAGACATTCTTCATAGTTTGGAGCAGAGATTCTCAACCTGTGGGTCATGACTCCATTAGGGTGATGAACTACCCTTGCACAGGGGTGGCCCAATTCATAGCAGTAGCTTCATTATAGTTATGAAGTAGCAATGAAGATAAATTTATGACTGGGATTGTACCCACTACATGAGGAGTGGTATAAAAGATCTGTGGCATTATAGGAAGGTTGAGAGCCACTTTCCTCGAGCAAGACAGAAATCTTGGCAGAGCAGAAAGGCAGCAAATGAGAGGCAGACCCCCAATGATAGATTAGCGCAGTGGTTGCAACAATGAGTGCAGACAAGAAACCACTGTGAGGATGGCACAGGACGGGGCAGCGTTTCATTATCTTGTGCGTAGAGTTGCTGAGAGTCGAAATCCACTGGGCAACACCTAACAACAATCACTGTAGGACTCATGCTTTTCACAATATGGTGCTTTAGATCCTTAGAGAAACTCCTCTTAGTATAGAGCAGTGGTTCTCAACCTGTGGGTCGCTATCCCTTTGGGGGGGTCAAATGACCCTTTCACAGTGGAGGCCTGATTCATAACTGTAGCAAAATTAACGTTACAAAGTAGCAATGAAAATAATTTTATGATTGGGGGTTCATCACTACCTGAGGAAATGAATGAAAGGGCAGTAGAGGGGCAGCAAAAGAGAGGGAGCCCCTCAAAAGTTGGATTAGCCCATGGCTGCAACAATGACAACAAGCAAAATAACCACTGTGAGGGTGTCACGAGACGGGCTCACGTTTCATTATATTGTGTATAGAGTTGCTATGAGCCAGCACACACTCAAAGGCACCAAACAAAAACAATAGGACTGTGCTTCGATGAATATGCTGAAGTAGACCTTAAGAGAAACTCCCCTTAGTTTAGACCAGTGGTTCTCAAACTGTGTCACAGTGCCTTTAGAAGACTAATGAACCTTTCACATGGGTGGCCTGATCCATAACAGAAGCGAAATTACAGTTATAATGTAGCAATGAAAATATTTTATGGTTGGGGTGTCACCACTACATGAGGACTGGTATGAAATAGTAGTGGCATTCAGAAAGTTGAGAACCACTATTCTTGAGGAAGACACAAATCTTGGTACGGAAGGGCAGGAAAAGAGAGGTAGTCCCTAACAAGATGGATTACCACAGTGGCCGCAACAATGAGCGCAAACAGAAGAACCACGGTGAGGATCCACAGGACAGGACAACGTTTCATTACATTGTGCATAGAGTTGGTATGAGCCAAAACCCACACGAAGGCAGCCAAAAACAAGAACAGGATTTGTGCTTCTAACAATATGCTGAAACATACCTTAAAAAGAAACTCCTCTTAATGTAGATTAGCAGTTCTCAAACTGTGGGTCGTGATGCCTTTTGGGGGGTGGGGTGGAGAATGATTATATCACATGGTGGCCTGATTCATAACAGTAGCATAATTTTAGTTATAAAGTAACAAGGAAAGTAATTTTATGATTGGGTGGGGGGGCACCAATACATGAGGAATGGTGTGAGAGAGTCGTGCATTAGGAATTTTGAGAACCACTGCCCTAGAGGAAGACACAAATCTGGGTACAGTAGAAGGTCAGCAAATGAGAGGCAGTGCCCCAAAAGATGGATTATCACAGAGACTGCAACAATGAAAGAAAACAAAAGAAAAGTGTGAGGGTGTTAGAGGATGGAACAGTGTTTCATGATACTGTGCATAGAGTTGTTATGAGCCAACTATGAGCCAAACCCACTCGACAGCCCCTAACAACAATAAGAACAGGACTCGTGCGTGTAATAATATACTGAGCTAGACCACAGGAGAAACTCCTCTTAATTTAGAACAGCGGTTCTCAACCTGTGATTTGTGACCACTTTGGTTGGTTGAACAACCCTTTCACAGGGTGACTAGATTCATAAGACTTGCAAAATTACAGTTATGGAAAAACAGTAGAAAAAAACCTTTATGCTTTGGGGACCACCACTACACATTGGGAAGTGTATGGAAAGGTCGTAGAAATAGGAAGGGTGAGAAACACTGTCCTAGAGGAAGACGCAAGTACAGTAGAAGGGCAGAAGAAAAGAGGAAGTCCCTACAAGACGGATTTGCACGGTGGCTGCAACAATGAGCGCAAGCAAAGAACCACAGTGAGGATGATGCAAGTCTGAGCAGGCCTGTATTATATTGTGCACAGGGTTGCTATGAGCCCAAACCCTCTCCACGGCACGAACATCAATAACAGGAGGAATCATACATGTAACAATATGCTCAACTAAACCTTGAGAGAAACTGCTCTTAGTTTAGAGCAGCCGTTCTCAACTTGTGAGTGGCAAATCCTTTGGGGGTGTTCGAATGACCCGCACATAGGCGTGGGCCGATACGTAACAGTAGCAAAATTACAGTTATGAAGTAGCAACAGTATAATTTTTTTGGTTGGGGGGTCATAACTACACGAGGCACTGTATGAAAGGGTCGTGGCATTAGGATTGCTGAAAACCACAGTCCTACAGGAAGACACAAGTCTTGATACAGTTGAAGGGACACAATATAGAGTCAGCCCCCCAAATAGCTGGAATAGCACAGTGGCTGCAACAATGAGCTCAAGCTAAGGGATCACTGTGAGGATGGCACAAGATGGGGCAGCGTTACATTAAATGGAGCATAGAGTTGCTATGAGTCAAAACCCACTCGACTGCACCTGACAACAAAACAACAGGACTTGTGTTTCTTATAATGTGCTGAAGTAGACCATAAGAGAAACTCCTAATAGTTTAGTGCAGCGGTTCTCAACTTTTGGGTCACGAGCCCTGTTGGGGGATGAATGAACCTTTCACAGTGGTCGCCCAGTCATAACAGTAGAAAAATTAGAGTTACAAAGTTGCAATGAAAATAATTTTATGATTTGGCAGTCAGCACTATATGAGGAACGGTATGAAAATGTTGTGGCATTAGGAAGGTTGAGAACCACTGCCCTAAAGGAAGACACAAATCTTGGTAGAGTAGAAGGGCAACAAAAAATAGCCAGCCCCCTCCCAATATGGCTCCAACAATGAGCACTAGCAAACAATCACTGTCAGGATGGCACAGGTCTGGGAAGCATTTCATGATATTGTGCATAGAGATGCGATGAGCCAAAACCCCCTCCGCGGAACTTAACAACAATAACAACAGGGCTTGTGTGTTTAACAATATGCTGAAGTAAATCTTAAGAGCAACTCTTCTTAGTTTACAGCAGGGTTCTCAACATTGGGTCGTGAACACTTTCAGGTGGGGGGTGTTTCGAAACACCCCTTCACAGTGATGGCCTGATTCATAACTGTAGCAAAAGTACAGTTATGAAATATCAATGAATATAATTTTATAATTTTATGTTTGGGGTCCACCACTACATTGGGAACTGTACGAAAGGGCTGCAGAATTAGGATGTATGAGAAACATTGTCCTAGAGGAAGACACAAATGTTGGTACAGCAGAAGGGCTGCAAAAGTCAGGCAGCCCCTACAAGATGGAATAGATGCAGGAGTGAGCGCAAGCAAAGGACCACAGTGAGATGGCACGAGATGGGGCCGAGTTTCATTATATTGTGCATACAGTTGCTATGAGCCAACACACACTCAAAGGCACCAAACAATAATAAAAAGAACTTGGGCTTCTAAGAATATTCTGAAGTAGACCTTAAGAGAAATTCCTATTCGTATAGACCATTGGTTCTCCAACTGTTTGTCGAGACGTCTTTGCGGAGACTAACGAACCTTTCACATGGGTGGCCTGATCCATAACAGAAGCAAAATTACAATTATGATGTAGCAATGCAAATATTTTATGGTTGGATGTCACCACTACACGAGGAATGGTGTGAAGTGCTTGTGGCATTTGGAAAGTTGAGAACCACTGCTCTAGAGGAAGACACCTATCTTGGTACAGAAGGGCAGGAAAAGAGAGGCAGTGCCCAACAAGATGGATTAGCACAGTGGCTGCAAAAATGAGTGTGAGCAAAAGAACCACTGTATGGAAGGCACAGGGCGGGAAAGCATTTCATTACATGGTGCATAGAGTTGGCATGAGCCTAAACCCATTCGAAGGCACCAAACAACAGGATATGTGCCTCTAACAATATGCTGAAGAAGACTTTAAAAGAAACTCTTATGTAGAGTAACAGTTCTCTAACTGTGGGTCACATGGGTGACCTGGTTCATAACAATAGCAAATTTATAGTTATGGAGTAACAAGGAAAATAATTTTATGATTGGGAGGTGTCATTAGTACATGAGGAATGGTGTGAAAGAGTCATGACATTAGGAAGGTTGAGAACCACTGCCCTAGAGGGAGACATAGATCTGGGTACAGTAGAAGGGCAGCAAAAAGAGGCAGCCCACAGCACGATAGAATACAACAGTGGCTGCAACAATCCGCGCAAGCAAAAGAACCACTGGGAGGATGGCGCAGGACAGGACACCTTTCCATCATATTGTGCTTAGAGTTGCTAGGCGTCGAAAGCTACACAACAGAATCTAACAATAACTATAGGATTTGTGCTTCTGACAATAGGGTGAAGTAGATATTAAGAGAAACTCCTCTTAGTTTAGACCAGCGGTTTTTAACTTGTGGTTCGTGACCACTTTTGGCGATCGAATGACCCTTTCAAGGTGTGAAATGATTCATAACTGTAGGAAAATTACAGTTATGAAGTAACAAAAATGTTATGATGGGGGTCACCACTACATGAGGAACTGTATGAAAGGGTCATGGCATTAGGAAATTTGACAAACTCTGCCCTAGAGGAAGACAAAAGTCTTGGTACAGCAGAAAGGCCACAAAAAAGAGGCAGCTACCCAAAAGTTGGATTAGCACAGTGGCTGCAACAATGAGCACAGGCAAAAGAACCACTGTGAGGATGGCATAGGATGGGAAAGCATTTCATTATATTGTGCATAGAGTTACTATGAGCCAAAACCCACTTGATGGTACGAAACACCAATAACAACAGAACTTGTGCATCTACCAGTATGCTGAATTCTATCTTAAGAGAATCTCCTCTTAGTTTAGAACAGGGGATCTTCACCTGTGTGTCGCGACCCCTTTGTGGGTATGGAATGAAAATTTCACAGGGGTGTCGTGACTCATAACAGTAACAAAATTACAGTTATGAAGTTGCAATGAAATCATTTTTTGGTGGGGGGGGGTCACCAATAAATGAGAATCGGTATGAAAATATCATGGCATTAGGAATGTTGAGAACCACTGCTCTAGTGGAAGTCCCAAATCTAGGTATGAAAGGACAGGAAAAGAGAGGCGGTCCCCAACAAGATGCATTAGCACAGTGGCTGCAACAATGAGCGCAAGCAGAGAACCACTGTGAGGATGTCACAGGACAGGGCGGCGTTTCATTACATTGTGCGTAGAGTTGCTATGAGACATACCCACTCGACGGCACCTAACAACAACAACAAATGGACTTGAGCTTCTAACAGTATGGTGAAATAGACCTTAAGAGAAACTCCTCTAAATTTAAAGCAGTGGTTTTCACCATGTGGGTCGTGACCACTTTGGGGCTTAGACGAACCCTTTACAGGGTGGCACTATTCATAACTTGTAACAAAACGAGAGTTATGAAGTAGCAAAGAATATAATTTTATGATTGGGGGTCTACCACTACAAAGGAAACTGTATGAAAGTGTCGTGGATTTAGGAAGGTTGAGAAGCACTGTCCTAGAGGAAGACACAGATATTGGTAGAGTAGAAGGGCAGCAAAGGAGAGGCAGCCCCTACAATTTGGAATAGCTCAGTGGCTGCAACATAGAGCCCAAGCAAAGAACCACTGCGAGGAATGCACAGGACGGGGCAGCGTTTCAGTACATTGTACATAGAGTTGCTGTGAACCAAAATCCACTCGACGGCACCTAACAACAGGACTTGGGCGTCTAACAATATACTGAACTACATCTTAAAGAAACACCTCTTAGTTAAGAGCAGCGGTTCTCAACCTGTGGATCGGGACCTCTTTGGGGGTTGAGCTACCCATTCACAGGGGTTGGTATCTTCTTCATAGTAGCAAAATTACAGTTATGAAGTAGCAACGAAAATAATTTTATGAACGGATGTTCACCACAACATCAGGAACTTCATTATAGTGCCAAGGAATTAGGAAGGTTGAGAACCACTGGTTTAGAGCATAGGAAATCTAATGAAATACTGCATATTTTAACACACATGACGTTGGAAAGTAATGGAAATTGGGAGAGGACAGTAGTATCAAATTCCTATGAGTCAGAATTGCTCTATATCATAGAGTAGCTAAGACAATGAGAAGAAATGACAAAGTCAAAGAGCTGAAGAGAAAATTCCATAGGACACGTGGCAACAGCTTTATGCTCTTGTTAGACCCTTGGGGCCTCCCTATCTTTTGTTGGCTTTCTTAAGCCCATCCCCACCACTGTGAATAGTCTTCATTAAACTCTCTTTAATGAAACCTTCTGCATGGTTTGTTTTCTGCTGGACCCCTAACAGATATCATTTAATTTTCTTGATGGCAATTCATCTCTAGCATACAGAAATCTTTCAAGAGTTTGTTTTATGTATTGCTTTCATCCACAACAGCATTTCCTTCCAGATTTGTTTGTCCTTGAAACATGATCAATAGTTCTTTCCTCTCCAATGAAACCCAAGTGATATGCTGCCTGACTGCCTATGAAGTTCATGTGTAGCCTACATGGAGATCCCAACCATTCCCTAGACAAGTGTTTCTCAACCTCCCGAATGCCATGATTCTTTCATACAGTTCCTCATGTTGTGTTTACCCCGATCATAAAAATTATTTCATTGCTAATTCATTACTGTAATTGTGCTACTGCGATGAACCAGGCAACCACTGTGAAAGTGTCTTTGGACCCCCAAAGGTGTCGTGACCCACTGGTTGAGATCCACTACCTTAGACCAACGTATGTCCCGAGGGCTGTATAGGGCCCCCCAAATAATCAATAGCTGCCAGCATCACACATCTTACCAACGAGAAGCATTTGGAGCCATCACCTTAAGGGTGAGTTCATTAAATATTTGACCTGTATGGCCCCATGAATGATGTTATCAATCACCACATGGTCCTTGGCAGAAAAACAGGTTTCCAGCTCCTGCTCCAGACCAAAGGTTCCCAAACTTATTCTGCCTACTGCCCTCTTTTCAGAGAAAGAAATTACTCAGGACCCCTCAGCAATGAAAGAATTTTGGACTATAGCCCACCATCCAGGATAAAACATAGATATCTGCTTTGTAGATCTCTGGATTTTTCTGTGCCCAGTAGGTGGGTGGTGTTGCCCACGTTGGGAAACGAGACTCTAGGAAAATCAGGTGTGTTTTCACTCTCTCTGCAAGA
Source organism: Tenrec ecaudatus (assembly GCF_050624435.1). Classification (NCBI taxonomy): domain Eukaryota; kingdom Metazoa; phylum Chordata; class Mammalia; order Afrosoricida; family Tenrecidae; genus Tenrec; species Tenrec ecaudatus. The sequence goes on along the minus strand of NW_027457555.1, from coordinate 1,927,090 downwards.
ATTTCAGTCGAGGAGCAAGATCTGTCTTGAAAGAAGTGTATCCAGAATGCTCCTTAGAGGCAAGGATGGCTAGACTTCATCTCACATCCTTGGGCATCAGGAGCTATGAGGAGGAACATCATGGAAAAGGCCATCATGCTTGGTAAAGGGGCGCCCAAATGGGGAGGACCCTCACCAAGATGGATGGACACAGTTTCTACAACAACACACTAAAACATAACAATTGTGAGGCTGGCACAGGAGTATGCAGTGTTTCTTTTGGTTGTATGTAGGGTCCCCATGAGTTGAAACCAACTTGACAGCATCCAACAAAACCAGATGTGGAGAAAGCATGGCCTGGTCTGTGTACAGTGGCCCCACCGAGGTTCCTCATCAGTTGTGTTTGAATGGGCCAGGTGCTCTCACAAACCTCCTCTTCAATAGACAACTTAGAATGTTTGCTTTGTGCCCAGAAACCATCCTGAAATTTAAAATGACCATTTGACACTGAGTTGATTGCGATTCATGGTGAGTCATAGGACTTTCAATCGGCATAACCTTTCAGAAACAGATGGCCAGGCTTTTCTTCCAAGGTATTTCTGGGTGCGCTTGAACCTCCTCAGTTTCTGTTAATGGCCAAGTGTTTTAACCATTTGTATTCTCCAGGGATGACTCACAACTCTATTTATCCTTAAAAGTAACATCTCTCCTCTCTTTGGAAAGCCATGGCAATTGTTCTGTTTCAGTAGATTTACCATCTTTAAATATAGGAATGACATATACTTCTACCACCTCACAGAAAATGTCAGAAACTCATAGCTCTCATTTAATAATGGCGTGGGTGATTACATATTGGGCTGCTAATCCCAAAGCCAACAGTTCAAAACCACTAGCCACTCTCAGGGAAAAACATGAAACTTTCCAATCCTATAAAGTTACAATCTCAAATACCCACAGGAGCAGTTGGACCCTGTCCTATAGGGTAGAACTCAGGTCATGAGGAGTCAGAGTGGATTCGATGGCAGTGAGTTTGGTTTGGTTTTTGGACTCCCCTCCTACCACAATAGCTCACAATTACTAAGTGCATGTTATGTACTAGTGTTCTAAGCATTGCATGTACATTCACTCATTTCATCCCACTGGTGGTGGTGTGGGTGAAGCATTAGAACTGCTAACCAGAAGGTCGGTGGTTCAAACCCACCAGCTGTTCTTCGGGATCAAGTTGGGGCTGTCTGAGCTCAAAGATTTTCAGGGTCGGACGTCTGCAGGGACAGTTATTACTTTATCCTGCTGAGTTGCTATGAGTCTAAATGAACTCAAGAGAAGTGGGGTTTTGGTGACTTTTGCAACCCCTTTAAGAGGAGCGCTGGCGGGGCAATAGAGAAGCCCTTGACTATTTACCACTAGCTCAGCGAAACCCTCGGCAGCTTCCCATGAGAATGATGCGTCAATTTGCTCCAGTATCAGTCACAGCCTATGGGAACGCCTCTGTCCTCCAGGCTCACTATGAGTTGGAATCGACTGAACCATTGGTAGTACATCAGCTTCCGTCTATAGGTGAGGACACGAATGCACAGAGAGGTGAAGCCATCTGGCCCAGGGGTAATCAGTTTATCCAAGGGGGAGCTGGAATTTAAATCCCAGCAGACTAGCCTCAGAGACTACAGGCTTAGCTCTACCGTCTGCAGATATCTGGACTAAGAGTGGTTGGATTTTGCCTCCTTTTCCCTACACATCATCTCCACTGTCCCCTATCAAGCAAAATTAGCTTGAGCATTGAACAGGCACCCTCCAGCCCTGCCCGATTGCACACACGCAGGTGAGAAAAGGATGGGGAGATCAGTGGGCTGTTTTAGCTGCCACCTCTACTCCCACTGCGCCAACACACCCACAACGAAGTCAGAGAAAGAATTCTTGGCCTTGTAACCACTCCTCAGCTCTGACACCTTGGAGGGAGCCAAAGCCACTCTCTTGGACACCCACTCGACTTCTACCTGGGAACTTCCCTAGGAGCACTTGGGGACAAAGGAGAGGGAGCACGCCTGCAATGTAATTAACATCATGACAACTTGTTCCCCCCTTGGAGAATGACACCATTAGCTGCTTCAATTGTGCATGAAATGTAAATTACACGACTCAGGGGTATCACATCAGAGCAGCCATGATGTTAAGTGATGAGGCTCTCCATCGAGCAGTCCCTCCCCAAGCAGCAGGAACTAAGATTCCCAAGCCCCGAGGCCAACAGCTGAGACCGAGGTCCTATGGTCTTTGAGTGTGCCTGCTCCACAGAGCCCACATGGCCCTGGATGCCAGGCTGGGATGTTCCAGCCACCTGCTGTCATCACCCTGGACCTCCCATTTGCTCTAAAAGGAGTCGAACGCTAGACAGAACTCTTTCCTCCCTATCTCTCAGAAAATTAGGAAAAAGGGGTGGTGGCTGTGGTTGTGGTAATATCCTTCTTGCTAAGGAGTTTTATTGATGCTGTGGGTTAAGCATCCCGCTACTAATCTCAAAGCCAGCAGTTCAATCCCACTAGCTGCTCTGAGAGGCAGAAAGATGTGGCCGTCTGACAATGGACAAATTTATAGTGTCAGAAACCCAGAGAGGCAGATCCAAACTCGTCCCCCAGATGACTTCCATATCCATTCTGCCTCCCATTCATTACTCTGTCTGGCTCAAATTATTCCGTGTTCACTCCCTGGCCAGCTCCCCACATTTCCCTACCCACTTTCACCACAAACTCTCTGGACACTACTCTAAATCAGCTTGAGACACTGGATCAGCCACACTTCTTTGTGGCCCATGAAAGAACTTTCCAAAACCTCATGTCACAAGCACGTCCACTTGCTTTTAGAGAAGAGGCATAGTCGAAATTGTATGTGTCCACCTTGAGAGGGGCAAGCACCACCATGTACAATTAGTAGGTGACCACCAGTGTGTCACTTTTGTGGTCACTACACATCTCCTTTTGGGACCCATTTGCCCCTCTCCTAGCACCCTGATCCCTGGTGCCATGGTTAGACTGGGATGGGAAATCCCTGTGCTCAACCAGGAAATTCCAGGTGGAATGAGAGTCATTGTCCCCTCTGCAGAGCCTCTGTGAGGACAGGGAGTTTGGAAACACAGCCTAAATCTGCAGTAGGATAAATTTAAGAAATGATCACGCATTTACCCTAATGTCAACTGTACAAATCCCACAAACAAACTTCAAATGCCCTGCCACTGAGCAGAGCCAAAAGCAGGAAGAGCCAAAACCTACATATGGGTTCAGGAAGACCTCTGGAAGGTGTCCCTGTGGGGGGCCGGGGAAGGGGGAGTGTGGAGATGAGGAGGCTCGGGGGCTAAGGCTCAGGCTGGGAAAGAGCCAGAGTTCCTAGTTCGACTCTCTCTTTGTCTCTCTGCCTAACCACCCACCTCCCACCCAGTCCTGGAAATTCTTTGAACAGGGCCCACAGGGTCAGAGGTGAGAGCTGGCAGCTCCTGTTACTACCCTGACTTGGGAAACCTCCCTCATTCTGGAAATCCATATATTTTCTTGGGCTTTGATCAAGACCCAGGTCAAGCCTCCCCTCCCCCTTTTCTCACAGAGGCACTTGGTCAGAATGGCAAATAGCCCTCAACTGTGCCATGCACTCCGCCTCTTCATTCCCTGGTCCCTTCAAACCATCTGCTACAAAAAATCACAAAACAGCCCGATGGAGGGCAGGTCGGTGATTCTTTTTCAGACTTCCCTCTCATTCTTTCTCTGGTCGCATCATCATTCCAGGAACAGCAAACCCATTACTGTCCAGTCAATTCCAACTCATGGAGACCTTATGTAAGTTTTCCAACATTGTCCAACATTACTGGAACAGACAGCCTCATCATTTTCCTTGAAGCAGCTGATGGTTTGAATTGTCAACTTTGAGCTAGCAGTTCAACATTTACATGACATCCCTTCAGAGTGGTGAGTCATAGTCTGCAGACTCCGTGGGCAAGAATAATTGTTCTGGCTTATTTTCATAAGGTGGGATTCTAGGTAGGCAGGTGTGACACAGGTGTAACTGGAAATCGACTTGATGGCAACAAACAACAACACTGATGTCATTGTTTCGGGACTTGGGAACTGAGACCTATGAGGCATGGAGCTAAGTAACAGCTACTTCAGGTTTGTTAGGTACTTCATTGCTGAGCTCTGTTCTAGATACTGGGAATACAGCTAGAATGAAGGTGGCATCTCTGTTCCTGGGGTTGAGAGATGAGAGGGGTTGGGAAACTTCCTGTCCTGTTAGTAGTGGGTGTAGACATTGTTTCTGCTGTTAGATGTCATTGAGTCAGTTCCAACCCCTAGCCACCCTATGGATAATAGAACAAAACACCACCCTGTCCTGCACCATCCTCTCAATTGTTGTTATGTTTGAGGCCCTTGTTGCAGCCACTGTGTCGATCCATTGGCCGAAGTTCTTCCTCATTTTCACTGCCTCTCTGCTTCACCAAGCAGGACGTCCTTCCTCCTCCAGGGACTGGTCTCTCCCTAACAGTATGTCCAAGGTATGTGAGGGGAAGCCTCACCATCCTGGCTTCTAAGGAGTATTCTGGCAGTACTTCTAACCCACATTTGTTTGTTCTTTGGCAGTTCATAGTACTTTCAATATTCTTCACCAGCCTCCCAATTCAAATGCATTGATTCTTCTCTGATCTTCCTTTTCAATGTCCAACTTTCACGTGCATAGATGGCCATCAAAAATATGACTAAGATGGCTTTAGTCAGGTGCACCTTAATGTAACATTCTTGCTCTTAAACACTTTGAAGAACACTTTTGAAAGAGGTCTCTGGCGGCAGCACGCGTCCCCTTTAAGGGTGAGGAGGATGGGCGCACAGGTGGAAGCCCATGGCCCCTTTAAGGCTTGGCCTACTTGGCAGCAGCTGGAGCCTATTGAGAACATGACAGGAGGCCAGCCAGCACTTCCTATAGAGGTCAAGGGCTCAGGAGCTGAGCGAGCCAAGCTCTGAAGGCTGTGAGCCAGCTTCGGAGCCGCACTGCCTCCATGGGCCATAATGACCTGATGCGCAAGGCCTAGGACTTCAAAGACCAGGTGTGGTCTGTGCAGCCTTCCTTCCCCATCCCAGAATCCTGCCCACCAGGGAGGGCCTTGCCACCATGACCCCTGATGTGGGTCTGCAGCCCACCAGGCACCTGGCCAGCCACCAGGATCCCTGCCCTTCCCAGCTGACCCACCCAGGACCACATTCCAGACCCCCTGCCCCAACCCTGGGCCTGCTCACCACCAAGACTCTGCCCTGGGCCCGCTGCCACCCAGGAACCTGCATCAGGGCCCTTGCCAACCCTGGGTCCAATCCAGGCCGGGCACACACCTGGGATCCCTGTTTCAGGTCCCTGCCCACCTGGGTCTGGGCCTGCCACAAAGACCCTGCCCGAGGCCCTCTGCCTACCCAGGAAACATCCCCTGCCCAGCTAGCCCCTGGCTCATCTGGGCACTGCCCCAGGCCCCCTGCCTGCCCAAGACCTTGTGTTAGCCTGACTGGCCATGGAGGATGGAGAGGAAGAGGGACCCTGCCCAGGCCCCTGCACCCCATCCCACTTGGGATGCCCTGGGTTGGTCCAGCCCCAAAGGTGGCTGCCCTCCCCCAGGCCCACATACCCAGAACTCCATTGGGCCCACTGCTTACCTGAGGCCTCCCCTTCAAGGGCTTGGGATATGTAACCCCAGCCTGGGATGGGCTCCTAGCTTGCCACTCTCCTTAAGCCCCAACTACTTAAGATCCCTAGAAAGTGCCTGTGGGGGCCCTTGTTGAGTCACACTCTGGCTGTAAGGGGCTAGGCTGTAGCTCTTGAAACTTGTCTTCTCCATTCTGAACCTTTAGGACATTGGTCCTTCCACAGGGCAGTTCTACAGAAGTGGCAGGGAACTCTATTCCCGAGTGGACTTGGCCAGGATTGAGTGGGGGGTGCCCTGGCAGGGACCCCAACTTGGGATAACAGCCCATCTCCCCTTTCTCTTTCCCAACTGCAAAAAAAAGAAAAAGATCTCAAAGAGCAGATTTCCCCAATACAATACATCCCTTGAGTTCTTGACCGGGGCTCACATGATCATTTATTGTGAACTCCAGAAAGAAGATAGCCCTGGTCACTTCAGTCTTTTCTCCATTTATCATGATCATGTTGTAGATGACAGGATCATAATTACATATAAATATGTCCCTGGGACCCAGCTCCTGGGGAGTCCCAAACTTCTTGATGTAAAGAAAATATGAGAGAGAAAACAAGCACTCTGAGCTCTTTGTTGGAAGGAAAGTCCTTTGTGAATAGAGAGCTGCAAGGATATTGGAGTTCCTGAAGGGGGGCCAACAGTTCCACACACTACTATTTAACAAATCATTTGCCATTGGAACCCACCCAGGGACACCATGGAGGAAAGGCCTGGCAACCTCCTTAAAGCCTATAGTCTTGAAAGTCCTATGCAATGTACACATGGGGGCACCATGAGTCAGAATCAACTCTCTCATGCCTGTTTTGGTTTGGGGCAAGGAGCTATTAGAAGCAGTGGGGTATAATGTTGAATCCCAAAAAAGGAAGGATTTGGTCACCATTAAAGTGACTTCTGACCAAATTACTAACAATCATAGGGATTTTGTGGGAGAAAGATGAGGATTTCTACTGCTGTAATATTTCGTGTCAAAAACCCACAGACAGTTCTCCCCTGTCCTATACAGTCGCTGACTTGCTGTCAACTGGATGGCACTAAGATAGCACCTATCTGCTGAAAGGTTGCCATGCGGCAGGACTTGTGCCAAGTCCATTATGGTTATGCCTATGATCTTTGTGGGAGACAAAGCCCTGCTTATGTTTAATGTCTCTGTTGTCAGATCGCTCCATTGTCCAGTCCTGGCTCTATGTCCTTCTAGCTCCATGACCTGGGACAAATCATTGAACCCCCTTTGCGCTGCTGTGTGTAGAAGTGAAGTGAAAAATAGTGCTTAGGTTGTGTGTTTGAGGTTGAGATTGAATGCAGCAATAGATAGAAAGACCTTGTTGTTGTTGTTAGTCTCCAGTAAGTCAAATTTGACTCCTTTTGACCCTAGGTCTGATAAGACAAATCACTGCCAGATCCTATGCCATCTTCCTGGCCATCGGCAGGTTTGAGGTCATTGTTGCGGTTATGGTGCCAGTCCGTGTCATGAAGAGTTTCCCCAGATCCACATGATGTCCTCTTCTCGCAACTGGTCTTTCCTAACGACATGACCAAAATCAGCATGACAAAAATTTGCCATTCTCTCTTCTAGGAACATTCTGTGAAGAGTGTCCTGGCTCAATTTCCTCCAGGACAGATTTGCTCATTCTCCTGGTCACACACAGTATACTCCACACACGGTCTTTGCCATCAATGCCATTCAAATGCCTCAATCCTTCTGAGAATCCTGGTCCTCACTGTTTTCCCCATTAGAAACTCCATTTCTCGCAGCTTGCTTCAGATCTGCTGAAGTGGAATCTGAGTTTCTGTTAGGCCCCAAGGGCATTTTATTTGTGTGCCTGCTAGAAGCACGGCTGGGGAACAACATCTGGCCCATAGTAAGTGCTTTATAATTATTGGTTGTGATCAGTGTCATTATTTATTACTCCATCTAATCTTTCCAACACACTCACAGTTCAGGAAACCAAGATTCTCAGCCTGTCAGTGCCTTTGCTGAGGCTACCCCTCAGGAGAGGGCAGGGGCTCCATGCAAACCGAATATAGGATCAGGCCAACATTTGGATCACTCTGAATGGAGACACAGTCAATGCTCATTAACCAGTCACTCCCCATTGCCTTCGTCACCCAACCCTTATTAACCGTGACTCTGCTTGCTGTCTATGGATTTCCCTATGGATTCTGCATATTTTATATCAATCTCATTATGGTCTGACTTGTTTCACTCAGCAGAAGGTGTTCAAGGTCCCTGCATAGTGTAGCATGTTCCAAAACATCATTCCTTTTTAAAGGCTGAATAATATTCCATTGCATGACTTAGATATTATTTGGTTTATCCATTCTTCGGGCCCTGGGCACTTTGGTAATAGTCACCTTTCAGCTATTGTGGGTAGTGCTGCAGTGAAATTGTATACCACTATCTCTTTGAGTCTCTGTTTGTTATTCTTTGAGGTATGTGCTTAGATGTAGAATTGTGAGGTGGTCAAGGATTTCCTCTTCCTTGGATCCATGTTCAACGCTCATGCAAGCAGCAGTCAAGAGCTTAAAAAATGCATTGCATTGTATTGGCTAAATATTCACAAGACCTCTTTAGAGTATTGAAAAGCAGGGATGTTATTTTGAGAACTAAGGTGCATCTGACACAAGCCATAGTATGTTCAAACACTTCCTATGCATGCAAAATTTGGAGATTAAATAAGGCAGGCCAAAGAAGAATCGATGCATTTGAATTATGGTGCTAGGAAAAAAGAACCATAGAAAGTATTATGGACTACCAGAAGCACCAATAAACTTGTCTTGGAAGAAGCACAGGCCAAATGCTCCTTAGAAGTAAGGATGGCCAGATTTTGTCACCCTTTGGACATGTACTTTCAACATGTTGTCAGGAGAGACCAGGACATCATGCTTGGTAAAGGACATCATGCTTGGTAAAGTGGAAGGGCAATGGAAAAGAGGGAGGCTCTCATGAGATGGATGGACATGGGGGCTGCTGTAATGGGCTCAAACATAAGAACAATTGTGATGAGGGTACCGGGTGGCGTTGTGTTCTGTTTGACATAGGGTTGTTATGAGTGGGAACCAACAGGACCGACCCTAACAACAATAGTAAATCTCTGACTTGTTAAGAAGGAACAAGCATTTTTCATTTCCTCTATGAGCCAGGCACTGCGAAGACCCTGAAGGTCCAGATAGAAACAGCACTTGGCCCCTACCCATGATGGGTTCCCAGGCTAGGGGTGAGGCAGCAGATCTCCACTTTTGGATGAGACCTATGCAGCCCCCTTGGGGTTCCAGTGTGTGCTGGAGAGACTCCAGTTAACTTTGCCTTTCTCTATACCCGCCTTTAGGGAAGTGGAAGAACTTTAGAATAAAGCATCCTCCGAGATTTCTGTTGCACAATTAGACAAAAGGAAACGAATGGTGGCTAAAGAGAGCGAACAGGGAATCCAGAGCTGTGTCTGGGTCCTTGGCCATGCAGCTATCAATCAGCACAGTTGAGTTCAGGAATCAGGAAGCGAAGATCCTCAATATCTGGATCCAGTAGGTATAGAAGGCATAGCTTCAAAGATAAAGAAGGATAAGCCCTCTTTCGCTTTCAGGAGGAACTCACCAAGGGAGAACTCATTCAGGTGGGACTGCACTAAAGCCTTAGAACTAGGAGGGTCCATAGGAGCATGTTTACTGCCGAATGGTGCCTTCCCATTCAAGAGCTTCTATCATATTGCGGCTCATGAATGGTCTTTGCCAAGTGCCTTGGTTCTTTTGCTGTGACTTCTGTGGCATCACTTGAACTCTCCATCCCCTCCAGCCAGGAGCAGTGGCAGGAATAATCTATTAGGGAGAAGTGAGAGAGTGAGCTAGGAGATATTCCGTACAGAGCTTGCCGTCTCCCTCAGCAAAGGCCCTGTGGGGTGGGGACTTAACTTTTCTGATTCTCTCCTATTAGAAGTCACCACGGAGCTAAAGAAGCATGAATGGAAGAAAGCAGGATAATGAGCTGACAGCTTTTCCATAAGGAAATAATAGCCAGAAGGGCTCCAAGTTGGGATGAGGGATGGTGGGGAGGGGAACACACGTGCTGCTACCAAGAGGAGAGTGAGGAGCAAGAGACCAGCAGAGGCTAGTCTCAAAGCCATCTCCAATAACATTTCCCCAACAGGCTGTTTTCCTCTCTCCACTCTAATCATGTCAGCCTTCACCTCCACCAAGCACCGAAACCCCCCATTCCTCCCACCAATTGGTCCAGGTTGCTATGGGAACTATGGGAGTAGTAAGTGGTTCCCGCTATTACTACCTACCTCCATGATTTCAGCAGCAAAAGTTTTATGACTGGGGGTCCACCACTACATTGGGAACTGTATGAAAGGGTCATGAAATTAGGAAGGTTGAGAACCACTGTCTGAGAGGAAGACACAAATGTTGGTATAGTAGAGGAGCAGCAAAGGAGAGGCAGCCCCCACAAGTTGGAATAGCACAGTGGCTGCAACACAAAGCACAAGCAAGGAAGCACGGTGAGGATGGCACAGGGCAGTGTTTCATTATATTTGCATAGAGTTACTGTGAGCTGAATCCCACTCTATGGCACCTAACTACAATAACAAAAGACTTGTGCTTCTAACAATGTGTTTAAATATATCTAAAGAAAAATTGTTCATAGTTTAGACCAGCGGTTCTCAACCTGTGGGCCAGGACCCCATTTAGGTGATGAATGACCCGTTCACAGGGGTGTCCCAGTACATAATGGTAGCAAAATTACAGTTATGAAGTAGTAATGAAAATAAATTTATGATTGGGGGGTATGCACTACATCAGGAATGGTATGAAAGGGTTGTGGAATTAGGGAGGTTGAGAACCACTGGCCTAAAGGAAGACAGAAATCTTGGTAGAGTAGAAAGCCAGCAAATGAGAGGCAGACCCCCAAATGATGGATTAGCAGAGTGGCTACAACAATGAGCGCAAGCAAAGAGCCACTGTGAGGATTGCATAAGTGGCGGCAGCATTTCATTATATTGTGCGTAGAGTTGCTGTGAGCCGAAACTACTGGACCGCACCTAACAACAATAACTACAGGACTTGTGCTTCTCACAATATGGTGACGTAGATCCTAAGAGAAACTACTGTTAGTTTAGAGCAGCGATTCTCAACCTGTGTGTCGCGACCCCTTTGCGGGGGGAGGGGGTGTCAAATGACCCTTTCACAGTGGAGGCCCAATTCATAACTACAGCAAAATTAAAGTTGCGAAGTAGCAATGAAAATAATTTTACGATTGGGGGTTCATCACTACATGAGGAAATGTATGCAAGGGTCATGGCATTAGCATATTTGAGAACCACTGCCTAGAGGAAGACACAAATTTTGGTACATTAGAGGGGCAGCAAAAGAGAGGCAGCACTCCAAAAGTTGGATTAGTACAATGGCTGATACAATGAGCACAAGCAAAATCACCACTGTGAGGATCGCACAAGATGGGGCCGGGTTTCATTATATTGTGCATACAGTTGCTATGAGCCAACACACACTAAAAGGCACCTAACAATAAAAAACAGGACTTGTGGTTCGAAGAATATTCTGAAGTGGACGTTAAGAGAAACTCCTATTAATTTAGAACATTGGTTCTCAAACTGTGTGTCGTGACACCTTTGAGGAGACTAATGAACCTTTCACATGGGTGGCCTGATTCATAAAAGAAGCAAAATTACAGTTATGATGTAGCAATGAATATATTTTATGGCTGGGATGTCTCCACTACATGAGGAACGGTGTGAAATGGTAGAGGCATTCAGAAAATTAAGAACCACTGCTCTAGAGGAAGACACAAATCTGTGTATAGAAGGGCAGGAAATGAGGCAGTGACCAACAACATGGATTGGCACAGTGGCTGCAACAATGAGCTTGAGCAAAAGAACCACTGTGAGGAAGGCACAGGACGGGAAAGCATTTCATTACACGGTGCATAGAGTTGGTATGAGCCACAACCCACTCGAAGGCAGCCAAAAACAACAGGACTTGTGCCTCTAACAATATGCTGAAGTAGACCTTAAAAGAAACTCCTCTTAGTGTAGAGTAGCAGCTCTCACACTGTGGATCACAACGTTTTAATGGGGAGGAATGACCATTTCACATGGTGGCCTGATTCATAACAGTAGTAAAATTATAGTTATGAAATAACAAGGAAAATAATTTGATGATTGGGGGGTGTCACCAGTACAAGAGAAATGGTGTGAAAGAGTCGTGGCATTAGGAAGGTAGAGAACCACTGCCCTAGAGAAAGACATAAATCTGGGTACAGTAGAAGGGCAGCAAAAAAGAGGCAACCCACAGCAAGATGGAATACGACAGTGGCTGTAACAATCCGAGCAAGCAAAAGAACCACTGTGAGGATGGCACAGGACAGGACACCTTTCCATCATATTGTTCTTAGAGTAGCTGTACGTCAAAAGCTATGCGACAGAATCTAACAACAATAACTACGGGATTTGTGCTTCTAACAATAGGGTGATATAGATATTAAGAGAAACTCCTCTTAGTTTAGACCAGCAGTTTTCAATCTGTGGGTCGCGACCGCTTTTGGCGGTCAACTGACCCTTTCACAAGTATGACCCGATTCATAACTGTAGGAAAATTACAGTTACAAAGTAACAATGAAATTAATTTTATGATGTGAGTCACCACTACATGAGGAACTGTATGAAAGGGTCATGGCATTAGGAAATTTGACAACCACTGCCCTAGAGGAAGACACAATTCTTGGTACAGTAGAAAGGCCACAAAAAAGAGGCAGCTACCCAAAAATTGGTTTAGCACAGTGGCTGCAACAATGAGCGCAAGTGTAGGAACCACTGTGGCATAGGACGGGAAAGTGTTTCTTTGCATTGTGCATAGAGTTGTTATGAGCCAAAACCCACTCAATGGTACCTAACAACAGAACTTCTGCATCTACAAATATGCTGAATTCTATCTTAAGAGAATCTCCTCTTAGTTTAGAGCAGAGGATTTTCACCTGCGTGTCACAACCCCTTTGTAGTGTGGAATGAAAATTACACAAGGGTGTCATGATTCATAACAGTATCAAAATTACAGTTATGAATGTGCAATGAAAATAATTTTATGGTTGGGGGTCACCACTAAATGAGAATCAGTATGAAAAGAAAATGGCATTAGGAAAGTTGAGAGCCACTTCTCTAAAGAAGACCCAAATCTTGGTACAGAAGGGCAGGAAAAGAGAGGCAGTCCCCAACAAGATACATTAGCACAGTGGCTGAACATAATCAAAGAACCACTATGAGGAGGGCACAGGACAGGGAGGCGTTCCTTTATAATGTGCATAGAGTTGCTATGAGACACACCCACTCTACGGCACCTAACAACAACAACAAATGGACTTGAGCTTCTAACAGTATGGTGAAGCAGACCTTAAGAGAAACTCCTCTGAATTTAGAGCAGCAGTTCTCAACATGTGGGTCGTGACCAATTTGGGGCTTAGACGAACCTTTTACAGGGTGGCACTATTCATAACAGTAGCAAAACTAGAGTTATGAAGTAGCAAAGAATATAATTTTATGATTGAAGGTCTACCACTACATTGGAAAGTGTTGTGGAATTAGGAAGGTTGAGATCACTGTCCTAGAGGATGACACAAATATTGGTACAGTAGAAGGGCAGCAAAAGAGAGGCAGCCCCTACAATTTGAAATAGCTAAGTGGCTGCAACATAGAGCCCAAGCAAAGAACCACTGTGAGAAATGCACAGGATGGGTCAGTGTTTCAGAACATTGTACATAGAGTTGCTGTGAGCCAAAACCCACTCGATTGCACCTAACAACAGCAACAACAGGACTTGGGCGTCTAACAATATACTGAATTACATCTTAAAGAAACACTTCTTAGTTTAGAGCAGCGGTTCACAACCTGTGGATCAGGACCTCTTTGGGGCTTGAGCTACCCATTCACAGTGGTTGGCCTCTTCTTATTAGTAGCAAAATTACAGGTATAATGTAGCAACAAAAATAATTTTATGAATGGATGTTCACCACAACATCAGGGACTTCACTATAGTGCCAAGGAATTACGAAGTTTGAGAACCACTGGTTTAGAGCATAGTAAATCTGATTAAATACTACCTATTTTAACACGAATGAAGTTGGAAAGTAATGGAAATTGGGAGAGGACAGTAGTATAAAATTCCTATGACGTAGAATTGCTCTACATCATAGAGTAGCTAAGACAATGAGAAGATATGAAGTCAAAGAGCTGTAGAGGAAATTCCATAGGACACGTGGCAACAGCTTTATGCTCTTGTTAACCCCTTGGGGCCTCCCTATCTTTTGTTGGTTCCCTTAACCCCATCCGCACCACTGTGAACAGTCTTCATTAAACTCTCTTTAATTAAAACTTCTGAATGGTTAGTTTTCTGCTGGACCCCTAACTGATATCATTTAATTTTCTTGATTGCAATTCATCTCTAGCATACAGAAATCTTTCAAGAGTTTGTTTTATGTTTTGTTTTTATCCACAAAAGCATTTACTTCCAGATTAGTTTGTGCTTGAAACAAGATCAATAGTTCTTTCCTCTCCAATGAAACCCAAGTGCTACACTGCCTGAATGCCTATGAAGTTCATGTTTTCCTACATTGAGATCCCAACCATTCCCTACACCAGTGTTTCTCAGCCTTCCTAATGCCGTGATTTTTCATATATTTCCTCAGTTTGTGGTGACACCTGTCCACAAAATTATTTCATTTCTAATTCATCACTGTAATTTTGTTACTGTGATGAATCAGGCCACCCCCGTGAAAGTCTCATTCGACCCCCAAAGAAGTTGTGACCCACCAGTTGAGATCCACTACCCTAGGCCGTTTGGCCCGAGGGCTGTATATTGCCCCCCAAATCATCAATACTTGCCAACATCACACATCTCACCAAAGAGAAGCAAAGAGAAGCATTTGAACTCACCTTAGGGGTGAGTTCATTAAATATTTGACCTGTATGGCCCCATGAATGACATTATAAATCACATGATCCTTGGCAGAAAAACAAGGTTCCAGCTCCTGCTCTAGACCAAAAGTTCCGAAACTTATTCTGCCTACTGCCCTCTTTTCAGAAAAAGGAATTACTCAGGGACCCCTGGTAATGAAAGAATTTTGTACTATAGCTCACCATCCAGGATAAAATGTAGATATCTGCTTTGTAGATCCCTGGATTTTTCCATGCCAAGCAGATGGTGGTGTTGCCCACTGTGGGAAACGAGACTCTAGGTAAATCAGGTTTGCTTTCACTCTCTGTGCAAGAATTTCAGTTGAGGAGCAAGATCTGTCTTGAAAGAAGTGTATCCAGAATGCTCCTTAGAGGCAAGAATGGCTAGAATTCGTCTCACATACTTGAACATCAGGAGCTATGAGGAGCAACATCATAGAGAAGGCCATCATGCTTGGTAAAGGGGCACCAAAATGAGGAAGGCCCTCACCAAGATGGGTGGACAGTTTCTGCAGCAATAGTCTAAAACATAACAATTTTTGAGAATGGCACAGGAACAAGAAGTGTTTCTTTCGGTTGTACAAAAAGTCGCTGCGAGTTGAAACCAACTTGACAGCATCCAACACAACTAGATGTGGAGAAAGCATGGCCTGGTCTGTGTACAGTGACCCCAGCGAGGTTCCTCGTCCATTTTTGTATTTAAATGGGCCAGGTGCTCTCACAAACCACCTCTTCAATAGACAACTTAGATTTTTTCTTTCATCCCAGGAACCATTCTGAAATTTAAAATGACCATTTGACACTGAGTTGATTGTGATTCATGGCAATTCATAGGACTTCCAATGGGCATATCCTTTCAGAAACAGATGGCCAGACTTTCTTCCAAGGTATTCTGGGTGCGCTTGAGCCTCCTACGTTTCTGTTAATGGCCAAGTGTTTTCACCATTTATACTATCCAGGATTGACTTCCAGCTCTATATATCCTTTAAATTGACATCTCTCCATCTTTGTAAAGTCATGACCATTGCTGTGTTTCAGTCGATTTACCATATTCAAATATAGAAATGACAAATAATTCTACCACCTCACAGAAAATGTCAGAAATCCGTTGCTCTCATTTAATAGTGGCGTGGGTGATTACATATTGGACTGCTAATCCCAAAGCCAACAGTTCAAATCGACCAGCCACTCTCAGGGAAAAAGATGAGGCTTTCCACTCCTACCAAGTTACAGTCTCAAATAACCACAGGAGCAGTTGTACCCTGTCCTATAAGGTAGAACTCAGGTCATGGTGAGTCAGAGTGGACTGGATGGCAGTGAGTTGGTTTGGTTTTTGGACTCCCCTCCTTCCACAATATCTCACAATTGCTAAGTGCATGTTATGTACTAGTGTTCTAAGCATTGCATGTACATTCACTAATTTCATCCCACAGGTGTGGTGTGGGTGAAGCATTAGAAATGCTAACCAGAATGTCGGTGGTTCAAATCCACCAGCTGTTCTTCGGGATCAAGATTGGGCTGTCAGCTCTCATAAAGATGTTCAGGGTTGGACATCTGCTGGGACAGTTATTACTTTATCCTGCCGAGTTGCTATGGGTCTGAATGAACTCAAGAGCAGTGGGGTTTTGGTGGCTTTTGCAACCCTTTTAAGAGGAGCGCAGGTGGGGCAATAGAGAAGCCCTTGACTATTTACCACAAGCTCAGAAAAACCCTCAGCAGCTTCCCCTGAGAATGATGCATCAATTTTCTCCAGGACAAGTCACAGCTTATAGGAACACCTCTAGAATGATTCCACTATGTCCTGCAGGCTCACTATGAATTGGAATTGACTGACCCATTGGTAGTGAGTGCATCAGCTCCCGTCTATTGGTGAGAACTTGAATGCACAGAAAAGTGAAACAATCTAGCCCAGAGGTGACCAGGTTATCAAAGGGGGAGCTAGAATTCATATCCCAGCAGACCAACCTCAGAGACAACAATCTTAGCTCCCCCCTCTGCTGTTGTCTTGACTACAAGTGGTTGGATTTTGCATCCCTTCCCCTACACATCATCTCCACTGTCCAATATCGATCAATGTTAGCATGAGAACTGAAGAGTCACACTCTAGCCCTGCCCAATCCCACACGTACAGGTGAGAAAAAAATGGTGAGACCACTGGGCAGTTTTAGCTGCCACCTCTACTTCCACCGCCTCAATGCACACAAAAAGAAATCAGAGAAAGCATTTTTGGCCTTGCCACCACTCCTTAGCCCTGACACCTTGGGGCCTGTACACTCTCTTGGACACCCACAAGACGGCTACCTGGGAACTTCCCCTGGGGCACTTGGGGACAAAGGAAAGGTCACACGCCTGCAATGAAATTCACACTGTAACAACTTGTTTCCCCCTTGGAGTATGATACCATTAGCTGCTTCAATTGTGCATGAAATATAAATTACATGACTCAGAGGTATCATGTCGGAGCAGCCATGATGCTAAGTGATGAGGCTCTCCATCGAGCAGCCCTCTCCCACCAGCAGGTCCAAATAAACCCAAGACCCGAGGCTGACAGCTGAGAACGAGGTTCTGTGGTCTTTGAGTGTTACTGCTTCATAGAGCCCACAAGGGAGAATCTTTCCAGGTGACCCAGGATGCCAGGCTGGAATGTTCCAGCCATCTGCTGTCATCACCCTGGACCTCCCATTTTCTTTAAAGGGAGTCGAATGCTGAACAGTACTCTTTCCTTCCCTAACCCCCAGAAAAGTAGGAAAAAGGTTGTGGTGATTGTGGTAATATCCTTCTTGCTAAGGAGATTTGGTGATGCTGTGGGTTAAGCATCTCACTACTAATCACAAGGCCAGCAGTTCAAACCCACTAGCTGTTCTGAGAGGGAGAAAGATGAGGCCGTCTGACAATGGACAAATTTATGGTGTCAGAAACCCACACAGGAAGTTCTACTATTTCCTCTAGGATTGCTATGCATCTGAATTGGCTGGATTCACCAGAAGTAGGTTTTGCTTCTTCGGAGTGTATTTGTACATGTGTGTGTACATGTGCGTGTGCGTGCCTGTGAGTGTGTGTGTCCGCATTGTCGCTTGTGTGGTTTGGAAGCCCAGAGCAGGCAGACCGAGGCTGCATAGGAAGCAGTTGAGAAGAGAGAAGGGTGAGATCCTTCAAGAGGTAGATAGATCCAAACTCATTTCCCAGATCCCTTCTATATTCATTCTGCCTCCCATTCATAACTCTTTCTGGCTCAAATTACTCCGTATTCTCTCCCTAGCTAGCGCCCCGTAGCTTTCTAACCCATTTCACCACTAGATCTCTGGACACTACTCTAAATCAGCTTGAGATACTCAATGATTGATGAGCTGCTGAAGGATTGGATCAGCCACCCTTCTTTGTGTCCATGAAAGAACTTTCCAAAACCTCATGTCACAAGCAGGTACCCTTGCTTTTAGAGCATAGGCTAATTTGTATGTTTCCACCTTGAGAGGGCCAAGCACCACCATATACAATTAGTAGATAACCATAAGTGTGTCACTTTTGTGGTCACTACACATCTCCTTTGGAGGACCCATTTGCCCCTCTCCTAGCACCGTGATCCCTGGTGCCATGGCTAGACTGGGATGGGACATCCATGTGCTCAACTAGGAACTGCCAGGTGGAATCAGAGCCACTGCCCCCTCTGCAGAGCCTCTGTGAGGACCGGGAGTTTGGAAACACAGCCTAAAGCTGAGGGAGGAGAAATTTACGAAATTACCACGCATTTATCCTAATGACAACTGTACAAAGCCCACAACCACCCTTCAAATGCCCTGCCACTAAGCAGAGCCAAAGAAGGAAAAGTCAAAATCCACATATGGGTACAGGAAGACCTCTGGAAGGTGTCCCTGTGGGGGGCCGGGGAAGCGGGAGCGTGGACTTGAGGAGGCTCAAGGGCTCAGGCTGGGAAAGAGCCAGGATGCCTGTCGACAAACCCCTTCAGACCAGACACAACCAGAGGAAGTTCAACTCTCTCTCTTTGTCTCTCTGCCTAACCACCAACCTCTTACCCAGTGCAGGAGATTCTTCGAACAGCGTCCACAGGGCCAGATGTGAGAGCTAGCAGCTCCTGCTACTACCCTGGTTTGGGAAACCTCCCACTTTCTGGAAATGCAAATATTTTCTTGGACTTTGATCAAGACCAAGATCAACCCTACCCTCCCCCTTTTCTCACAGAGGCACTTGGTCAGAATGGCAAATAGCGCTCAACTGCCATGCACTCCGCCTCTTTATTCCTTGTTCCATTCGAACCAACTGTTTCAAAAAATCACAAAACTGCCAGATGGAGGGCAGGGCAGTGCTTTCTGTTCAGGCTTCCCTCTCATTCTTTCTCTGGTCGCATCATCATTCCAGGTACAGCAAACTCATTGCAGTCCAGTCAATTCCTTATGTAAGTTTTCCAAGGTTGTACAACATTACTGGAACAGACAGCCCCATCATTTTACCTTGAAGCAGCTGGTGGGTTTCAACTGTCAACCTTTCAGCTAGCCATTCAACATTTCCATGACAGTGCCTTCAGAGTGGTGAGTCATAGTCTGCAGACACCGTGGGAAAGAATCATTCTTCTGCCTTATTTTCATAAGGTGGGTTACTAGGTAGGCAGTTGTGAGGCAGGTGTAAGTAGAAATCAACTTGATGGCAACAAACAACAACACCGATGTTATTGTTTTGGGGCTGGGGAACTGAGACCTATGAGGCATGGAGCTAAGTAACAGCTACTTCATGTTTGTTAGGCACTTCGTCATTGAGCTCTGTTCTAGATACTGGTTATACAGCTAGAAGGAAGGTGGCATCTCTGTTCCTGGGGTTGAGAGATGCGAAGGGTTGGAAAACTTCCTGTCCTGTTAGTAGTGGGTGTAGATTTTGTTTCTGTTGTTAGATGCCATTGAGTCAATTCCAACTCCTAGCCACCCTATGGACAACAGAACGAAACACCACCCAGTCCTGCACCATCCTCTCAATAGTTGTTATGGTTCAGCCCCTTGTTGCAGCCACTGTGTCAATCCATTTACTGAAGGTCTTCCTCATTTTCGCTTATCTCTCTTCACCTAGCAGGATGTCCTTACTCCTCCAGGGACTGATCTCTCACTAACAGTATGTCCAAGGTACGTGAGGGGAAGTCTCACCATTCTTGCTTCTAAGGAGTATTCTGGCTGTACTTCTAACCCACATTTGTTTGTTCTTTTGGCAGTTCATAGTACTTCCAATATTATTCACCAGCATCCCAATATAAATGCATTGATTCTTCTTTGATCTTCCTTTTCAATGTCCAACTTTCACGTGCATACAAGGCAATTGAATATATGACTCAGATGGCTTTAGTCAGGTACACCTTAAGCTTCAAGGTAACATCCTTGCTCTTAAACATTTTGGAGAACACTTTTGAAAGAGGTCTCTGGCTGCAACGCGTGACCCCTTTAAGGATGAAGAGTCTGGGCGCACAGGTGGAAGCCCATGGCCCCTTTAAGCCTTGGCCTATTTGGCAGCAGCTGGAGCCACTATTGAGGACAAGGCAAGAGGCCAGCCAGCACTTCCTGTGGAGGCCAAGGGCTCAGGACCTGAGCAGGCCAAGCTCTGAGTGCTGAGTGAGCCAGCCTCAGAGCCGCACCACCTCCGTGGGCCAAAATGACCTGATGGGCAAGGCCTAGGGCTTCACAGACCAGGTGTGGTTCCTGCAGCCTCCCCGCCCTCTCCCAGACTCCTGCCTACACGGGCCATGCCACCATGACCCCTGATGTGGGTCTGCAGCCCACCTCGTGCCTGCCCAGGCCCCAGAACTCCTGCCCTGCCTGGCCCACCCACCTGAGACCTCACTCCAGGCCCCCTGTCCCAACCCTGGTCCTGCTCCAGGCCCCCTCCCTGCCCAAGACTTTGTTAGTCTGGTTGGTCATGAGGGATGGAAAGGAGGAGGGATCCTGCCCAGGCCCCTGCACCCCATCCAACTTGGGATGTTCTGGGTTGGTCCAGCCCCCAAGGTGGCTTCCCTCCCACAGGCCCATATACCCAGAACTCCATTGGACCCACTGGGTATGTGAGGCCTCCCCATCAAGGGCTCGGGATATGTGCCCACAGCCTGGAATGGGATCGTAGCTTGCTAGAGCCTTACTCCCCTCCCCTTAAGCCCCAACCACTTAAGATCCCTAGAAAGTGTCTGTTTGTGGGGGCCCTTGTGGGGTCACACTCTGGCTGTGAAGGGCTAGGCTATGGCTTTTGGCACTTGTCTTCTCCATTCTGAATCTTTAGACCATTGGTCCTTCCACGGGGCAGTTCTACAGGAGTAGCAGGGAACTCTATTCGGGAGTGAAGTTGGCCAGATTTGAGTAGGGGTGTCCTGGCAGGGATGCCCACTTGGGAGAAGAGCCCATCTCCCCTTTCTCTTTCCCAGCTGCAAAAAAATTTAAAAAAGGAAGAGGTCTCATAGAGCAGATTTACCCAATGCAATACGTCCTTTGGGTTCTTGACTGGGGCTCGCGTGATCATTTATTGTGGATCGCAGCAATAAGATAGCACTGATCACTTCAGTATTTTCTCCATTTATCATGATCATGTTGTAGATGACAGGGACATAATTACATATAAATCTGTCCCTGGGACCCAACTCCTGGGGAGTCCCAAACAACTTGATAAAAAGGAAAATGAGAGAGAAAAGACAAGCCTTCTGAGCCTTGGTAGGAAGGACAGTCCTTTGTGAATAGAGAGCTTCAATGGTATTGGAGTTCCTGGAGGAGGGCAAAGAGTTCCACACTCAACTATTCAACAAATCATTGGCAGTTGGAACCCACACAGGAGCACCATGGAGGAAAGGCCTGGAAACCTGCTTAAAGCCTATAGTCTTGAAAATCCTATGGAATCCACACATAAGGCACCATGAGTCAGAATCAACTCTCTCATGCCTGTTTTGGTTTGGGTAGAGGAGCTATTAGAAGCAGTGGGGTATAATGTTGAATCCAAGAAGAGGAAGGATTTGGTCACCATTAAAGTGACTTCTGACCCAATTAATAACAATCATATGGACTTTTGTGGGAGAAAGATGAGGATTTCTATGGCTGTAAATATTTAGTGTCAGAAACCCACATAGACAGTTCTACCCTGCCCTATACAGTCGCTGATTTGGTGTCAACTGGATGGTACTAAGATATCAACTATCTGCTGAAAGGTTGCCATGTGGAAGAGCTTGTGCCAAGTCCGTTATGGATATGCCTATGATCTTTGTGGGAGACAAAGGTCCTGCTTAAGATTAATGTCTCTGGTGTCAAATCGCTCCATTGTCCAGTATTGGCTCTATGTCCTTCTAGCTCTATAACCTCGGAAAAATCATTGAACCCCCTTTGTTCTGCTGTGTGTACAAGGGAAGTGAAAAATAGTTCTCAGATTGTGTGTTCGAGGTTGAGATTGAATGATAGAAAGACCTTGTTGTTGTTAGTCGCCAGCACAGCAAATTTGATTCCTTGTGACCTTATGCCGGATAGGACAAATTACTGCTAGATCCTATGCAATCTTCCTGCCCATTGGCAGGTTTGAGGTCATTGTTGCGGTTATTGTGCCAGTCCGTGTCATGAAGAGTTTCCCCAGATCCACTATTTTACCAAACATGATGTTTTCGTCTCGCAATTGGTCTTTCCTAACGACATGTCCAAAATCAGCATGACAAAATTTTGCCATTCTATCTTCTAGGAACATTCTTCGAAGAATGTCCTGGTTCGGTTTCCTCCAGGACTGATTTGCTCATTCTTTTGGCCACCCACAGTATACTCAATACATGGTCTTTGCCATCACGGTCATTTGAATGCCTCAATCCTTCTTAGAATCCTGGTCCTCACTGTTGTAGAAACTCCATTTCTCACAGCTTGCTTCAGATCTGCTGAAGTGGAATCTGAGTTCTTGTAGGCCCCAAGGACATGGCATTTGTGTGCCTGCTAGAAGCACTGAGGAACAACGTCTGGCCCATAGTAAGTGCTTATAATTGTTCATTGCGATCAGTGTTATTGTTTATTATCCCATGTAAACTTTCCAGCACACGCACAGGTCAGGAAACCAAGATTCTGAGCCTTCAGTGCCTTCACTGAGGCTACCCCTCAGGAGAGGGGAGGGGCTGCATGCAAATCGAATACATGATCAAACCAGTTTGCCTGGGTGGAGGGACTTTCAATGCTAAAATAGGGGAACGGGTTGTTGGGTATGTGGGAGGAAAGGCATCTAAAGAAAATCAGCAGAGTGCTCCGAGGCTCTGGAGTTCTGACTACAAAGACACATAACCCAGGCCTATATATCTTTGGGGGATGTGCAAGACCAGTAATTACAGGTAAAGACATACATCACAGGAAGGGGTTGCACTATAGGGTATACAGCAATGAGAGGGGGACAATATAAGGATATACACAATAGCAAGAGGAGGGATTGGGGGCACACATGTGACAAGGGCAGATCCTAGATTCAGGATGGCAGCCTAACTTTGAATGTCACTGAGCTGGTTTGACCTGTTTTCTGGGTCTCCATAGAAACCATTATCAGTAGGGTGTAAACTCTTCCTATGGGAACCAAGCTAATGGTCACAAGCATTTAGGGAGAACTAGCCCATTGTCCTTAACAGCAGGGAGGGGGGTACCTCTACCTGCCCTGGGAGCAGACAGTTGTCTGGCCAATGACTGCCTTCAGGGAGGATGTCTCCAAGCATCTGGCCTCCCACCATATGCTGGCAAATAGGCTCTAGTGTTTGACATGTCTTTGGGGAGACAAATCTGGGGAGAAGTCTCTTTATAATTCCACATACATGATGTAAGGTATCGGTCCATTTGCCTTCATTCCTTTGCATGTGGCGACTCAGTGGTCATAGCACTGTGTATTGAATAAGTGGGTCTTCCCCCATTCACATAATTGTCAAATCACAAGTTACCATAGGTGTACGGGTGTATTTCTTGATTCTCATTTCTACTCCTTGGACTGCCCTCTTAGGAATACCACACTCTTTTGATGATTGTGGCTTTGTTAGATCTCTCGGGAGATCGAGTTGTACCTCGTTAGAAAGAATTCACGCCGGAGCCTGGTTCGTGATCCAAGTGAGTTTGATGAGAGGTAGAAGAAGTTTCAGGTTTTACACAGCACCCATAGGACTCCGCCGACCATGCAGCCTGGCTGAAGCTGCTCAGCGTCACGCAAAGATCTCTCCTTCCCTGCGACTCTCTGCTCTCTGTTAGATCTCGATCTCTCTCTCTCTCTCTCTCTCTCTCTCTCTCTCTCTCTCTCTCTCTCTCTCTCTCTCACTCACTCTCTCTCTCCCTTCTCCCCCTCCCCCTCCCCCACCCCTCCCTTTTCATGGATTCCAGGAGGAGGCGTGGTGGACGACCCCAGATGGACCCCATTGGCTGAATTGAATTCACCTGGCTCAGGTGGGCCGATCCAAGTTTAGCACCCACCCAATCCCACTGGTGGGAAACCTGAGCCTCTGAGCATGTGCAGTGTGCCGCTCTTTGTTCCCTTGCCTGGCTCTCTGGGCATGGCTTAAGGGACATCCCATCCCTGCGCTAGTCTGCCTAACAACGTTACAGTACATTTTTAAATTGGAAAGGATGAAACTTCCTATTTTTAAAAATTTATTTTTTATTTTATTTTGAAACCTCCTATTTTGTTCTTCTTTTTTTCAAGATCATTTTTACTATTTGAGGCCCTTTGCAATCATGTGAATTTGAGAATTGACTTTCCGTTCCCCTAAAAGGAACATAAAAGCTGTTGGAATTTTTATAGGGATTGCAGATCCCTTTGGTCATATTGTCATCTTAACAATATTAAGCCTTCTAATTTATTTATGTCTTCTTTAAATTCCCTCAGAAGTATTTTTAGTATTTGTCTCCCTCATTAAATTATTCCTCAGTCCCATCTACATGTAACCTCCTTTCTGATAAATGGGCAATGCGACGGTGGGTGAGGGGAGACGCGGGGCAGTGTAAGATAAGATAAAATAATAATTTATAAACTATTAAGGGTTCATGGGGGAGGGGGAGGGGGAGCGGAGAGGGAGGGGAGGGGAAAAAAAGGAAAAATTCTGATTCCAGGAACCCAAGTGGAAGACGAATTTTGAGAATGATGAGGACAACGAATGTATAAGGGTGCTTTACTCAATTGATGTATGTATGTATTCTGATAAGAGTTGTATGAGCCCCAATAAAATGATTTATTAAAAAAATTATTCCTCATTCCTTTAGTTGTTTAGATGGTATTAGAAATGGAATTGTTCTCTTTTTTCCTTTTCCGATTGTTTGCTGCTGGTGTATGGAAACACAACATATTTTTAAAGAATCTTTTTATTAGGGACTCATACAACTCCCATCACAATCCATATACACATCAATTATGTAAAGCCCATCCGTACATTCATTGCCCTCATCGTTCTCAAAACATTTGCTCTCCACCTAAGCCCCTAGCATCAGGTCCTCATTTTTTCCCTCCCTCCCTGTTCCCCCCTCCCTCATGAACCCTTGATAATTTATAAATTATTATTTTGCCATATCTTTCCCTGTCCGATATCTCCCTTCACCCACCCCTCTGTTGTCCGTCCCCCAGAGAGGAGGTCACATGTAGATCCTTGTAATTGGTTCCCCGTTTCCAACCCATCCTCCCTCTACCCTCCCAGCATCACCACTCACACCACTGGTCCTGAAGGGATCATCTGCCCTTGATTCCCTGTGTTTCCAGTTCCCATCTGTACCAGTGTACATCCTCTGGTCTAGGCAGACTTGCAAGGTAGAATTGGGATCATGATAGTGGGGGAGGAGGAAGCATTTAGGAACTTAAGGAAAGTTGTATTTTTCATCATTGCTACATCGCACCCTGACTGGCTTGTCTCCTCCCCGAGATCCTTCTGTAAGGGGGTGTTGTCCAGTGGCCCACAAATGGACTTTGGGTCTCCACTCTGCACTCCACCCCTCATTCACTATGATATAATTTTTTGTTCTGATGATGCCTGATACCTGATCCCTTCAACACCTCGTGATCGCACAGGCTGGTGTGCTTTGTCCATGTGGGCTTTTTTTGCTTCTGAGCTAGATGGCTGCTTGTTTACCTTCAAACCTTTAAGACCCCGACTCTATAGCCGGGCACCATCAGCTTTCTTCACCACATTTGCTTATGCACCCATTTGTCTTCAGCGATCAAATCAGGGAGGTGAGCACACAATGATATGAATTTTTGTTCTTTGATGCCTGATAAGTGATGGCTTCGGCACCTCGTGATCACACAGGCTGGTGTGCTTCTTCCATGTGGGCTTTGTTGCTTCTGAGTTAGATGGCCGCTCGTTTACCTTCAAGCCTTTAAGACCTCAGATGCTATTATCTTTTGATAGCCGGGCACCATCAGCTTTCTTCACCACATTTGCTTATTCACCCGCTTTGTCTTCAGCAGTTGTATCAGGAAGGTGAGCCTCATAGAGTGTCAATTTAAAAGAAGAAAGTATTCTTGCATTGAGGGAGTACTTGAGTGGAGGCCCAAAGTCCTTCTGCTACCTTAATACTAAACCTATAAATATATGCACATAGATCTGTAAGGTCTCTCTCTCCGGGACTAGATTTCTGCCTTGGTCCTTGGCTCCGCGCGAGAAAGATTTTATGCTGAAGCCGGGCTCGTGATCCAAGTGAATTTAATGAAAGTTCAAAGAAGCATCAGGTTTTACGCGGCAACCATAGGATTCCTTTGACCATGCGGCCTGGCAAAGACTTCTCCGGGACATGCAAGGATCTCTCCCCTCCCGCAGAGATGACCAGACCCTCTCCCTCTCGGTTCCTGCCTTCTTAAGGGTTCCTGGGGGAGGCGTGGTGAACGACCCCAGGTCGATCCCATTGGCTGAATTGTAGTAACCTGGCCCAGGTGGGCTGCTCCAGGTGTAACGCCCATCTCCACCCACTGGCGGGAAAATCCAGCTTTGTCCTTTGCTGGTTCTCCTGGGCATGCGTAAATGGACTTCCCAATTACCTAGGCTAAGCTACCTAACATATCTATTTCCCCATCCTCATATATAAACATATTTGCCTATGTACATGTCTTTGTCTAGAACTCTATAAATGCCCTTTGCCTCCCAGCTCTTTCCTATATTTCCTTTTTTGACTTTCCTCCTTTCCCACTATCATGCTCAGTCCCCACCAGAGTTTCAGCAATTCCTCTTGGTTACATTACCCTTGATCTTGCCCTACCAAGCCTCGCACACCCTCCTCACCACCGATTTGGGTCACTTGTTCCTTTGTCCCTGGGTTTGTTAACACCACCACCTTTCCCCCCACTTCCCCCTCTCCCATGTCCCCTCGGAACTGTTGGTTCCATTGTTTTCTCCTCCAGATTGTTCATCCAACCTATCTTATTTAGACAGACCTGAGGAGGTAATAACATGCACAAAAACAAGACAGAGCAAAACCAAGAAAGAATATACAGCAAAACAACAACAAACCAATGACAAAAACCAAAACAAAACACAATAAGAAAAAAAAGCTTGTAGTTAGTTCAAGGATTGTTTGTTGGCCTTTAGGAGTGTTTTCCAGTCCAATCTGTTGGGGCACCATGCTGGCTCCAAAGTCCACCTTCAGCATTCCCTGGGGACCTCGCCACTCCAATCCCTTGCTGTTGCACCCCTTTAGTGTTTTGCCTCAGTGTGGCAGGATCATATTGGGTGCAATTCCCACACTGTGTCTCCATTGTTGTCCCCTGTAGGGCTATGAGTCAGTGAGGGGCGCCATGTCTCCTAGTTTGGCTGGCCATGTGGTCCTCTCTGTGAACTGGCTGTTCTAATTGGAAATATCGTCCCCATGGCCTGGTGGTCCAGGATGTGCTCCACTCTCCTCGTTCCCCTTCCTCTGCTCCCGTGTGCTCTGATCAGATATGTCCCTCTCCCGGAGCTTCAGATTCAATGGCGCCCTTAGAAATAAATTCTTCTGGGGGGAGGGGCAGGTGTCCATTTAGTAGTTGGGATTGGGACCGGCCCCTCAAACCTCTCCACTGGTTCCCTACTGCATGCTGGCATGCTGCATTCACATCTTGGAGCATTGGGTTGAAGTCTGGTCCCTCTTTCCCTGTGGAGATAAAAACAATACCCACTCCCCTTGGGTGGGTTAATGAGGCTGAAATTCTTTAAGGGAGCAGACAGCGTCTATTTTCTCCTGAGGAGTGGCCGATGGGTTTGAACCACTGACCTTGCTGTTAGCAGCTACTGGGGTTCCTTACAGTTAGCCATAGGCACACTAAATGAAGAGACAGTAGGTTAGAAGATAAATGTGGGGAAATCAGTTAAGTGGAACGAGGGGCTCCGGGATGGAGGTTCAATAGGGTGAGTAGAGCGGGCCTCAATGAGGAGGTGGCTCTTGGGCACAGACTCAAGGGCGGGGAGGGAGGGAGTGTGCAGACACATGCGGGGGCAGTTCACGGAAGGCAAACACCCTGAGTCGGAGACAGGTTGGTGCGCTCGGGAGAGGGAAGCGTTTTGCCATGTGTATTTTGGTTGGTTAAATTCCTAGCAGAGGAATTATGGGGTCAAAGGAATTGTCTAGATCTCCTTTGAAATTCTCTCGTTTCAAAGCCCTGGGATAGAAGAGTGACCGTACCCCAAAAGAAATCTATTCAAATGCAAGAAAATCAAAATGGAAGAAGAGTAGAAAACATAAAGGGGCTAAAAATAGCAGTTACCACTTCTGTTAAGAATTTCTGTGAGAATCTCAGGGTTTTACTGTGTCATCTTCCGCGGTGCCTGTTACAGTGGGCTGGCACAGCTTGGCCACGTGTCACCCCTCCGCGTTCCTGTATCTACTAGGCAGGATTCTTCTTGCCTCTTTGCCAGTGACTTTCAAGTACCAATCAGCTCTTCCCTTTCCACCTTCCCAGGTCCCCTGGGACCTTCCTATTCAGCTCCAATTTCTGATCTAGCTAAAGACATCCCCACTTTCCCACTGACCGTGAGAATAATCGGATGACTTCACCGGAGGCGCGCGACCTTGTGGTTCAGGGGAGGGCAGTGGCCTTGAAGCACAGCGGGGAACCTTCCGCTCTACCCAAGGGAAAGAATGGAGGGAGCTGCAGGGCCAGGGAGCAGGGATTGTGTGTGGTAAGGGGCCGGCTCCAGGCAGAGGCTAATCAGAGGAGAAGAATGGGTTGGGCCCCGTTACCAAGGCCAGGCAGACTTTATTCTCTAAGTGGTAAGTCATCAAAGGAGGTTTGCTCAGAGTGACAACATGAGGCTGCCTTTCAAGAGGTTGTCTGGAGCTGGGGTGATAAATGCTTTTGGAAGGAGGGGAGTTAAGCCAGGGGAACCAATTAGTTCACTGTGGCAGGAGATATTGTAAGCCTTTCATCCAGTCATTAAGCCAGTGTGTACTAGGGATCATGGGCGTGCTGGGCACTGTGCTCCATCCTGGGAAGGTGTAACCCACACCCCCACCCTCATGGAGATCACATTCTAGCCGGGGACAGAGACAGCTATCCAGTGGAAATCAATTGAGTAGACAGTATATTAACCTGTTTGCAAACCTGTCACTGGAGTCGTAGGACTGCCCCGTATTGTGTCCGAGGAAACAGATTGGCCACCATGTCTCTCCCCCGAGGGGCACCTGGTGGACTGAAATCAACCCCCTCCTGGTTAGCAGCCACGTGCTTAAGCACCGACCACCACCAGGGCCCGTAGATAGTGTGCTTGACGGTGCAGGTGGTCAAGTGGACATGCACGCAGGAAGGGAACGAGGAGTTTTTCAGAGCCCCGGGGTGGTGTCCTTGGTTAAGCATTTGTCTTACTAATGGGAAGGTCGGTGCACTTTGCCTACTCCTAAAGGACCCCCAACGAAATGCAATCCTTTTCAGAAAAGTCAGGGCCACAAACTGTGGAGCAAAGGTCCACTCTGACATCCAGGGTCAACAGGAACCAGAATCGACTCGAGGGCAACTGTTGTTTGTTTACTAGAAATGGTTTTGGGCTGGGGCCGGGAGGGGGTGGGCGGTGGGTGGTTTGGTTCACAAGTTCCTAAAGAAGAAGGATAGCCAGCTGGGGGAAGGAAGGCTCTTGGGGTGACTTGTGAGTGGAGGGGCCCCAAAGGAGGTGGCATGGGAGAGGGAGAAAGTGAGGGTGAGGGAGGTTGGGAGTGTTTGTAGGTAGACTCGGTGAGACGAGGAGCCAGCCAGGAGCACAACAGGGAGTCAGTGATGTTTATGAAGGGCAGCAAGAGAAAGCCACCCAGGCAGCACACAGCACGGTACCATCATGGAAGACCCAGGGCGTTCAGGTTATAGGCATGTCTCCCCGATGAGGCTGTCAGCATCTTGAAAGGACCCATTCACACTGGCCAAGCCAAGTGCTGAGCACATTCCAAAATATTCAGTGAATATTCGCAGTTGGAAGGCATTCTTCCTTCATCTTGCTGCCCCCAGCCACGGGGAGCTCCCTGCGTGGTGCCTGAGGCTGCTTTTCTATACTTCGCTAGAGGTCCGCCACCGCAGCTAGGGAAGCTAACCAAGGGTCTGGCCCCAGGGAGGACTGGGGTTTGGGCCAGGTAGGAGTCCCGCTGTGTTAGCCCCTGTTTACCAGAGAAACAAATTCATAGACACTTATATGTGTTTTAAAAGAGAACTTTATATCAAAGAAAAATTGTACATTATGAAAACATCCCAGCCCAGTCCAGATCAAGTCCTTAAGTCTGATATTAGCCCATATGTCCGATACCAGTCTATAAATCCCTTTTCCTACTCATGAAACACAAGCAATGATGCTGATGCAGGAAGATCACAGGCCAGTGGGTGGAAAGCCTTGTGGACCCAGTGGTGGTGGACGCATCCCAGCGCTAGCAGGGGTCTCCAAGTGAGCCCTGCGGCTCCAGGGCTCTAGTGTAGCTCTGTGTGTCTTGTCAGCAGGAATGTCTCACAGGAAGGGAGCTATTGATTTCCGTGGGCACCTCCAAATGAGGTCATCAAGCTGCAACCTGAATGACAGCTTAGACTCCACCCCTCCACAAGTTGACACCAGAGTATGTTGCTCACGTGCTCTTGGGCTGTGTGGCCCCTCCTGGAGTAGGCGTGCAGCAGCCTCCTCCTTGAAAATCCCCTTCTATTTCTGGTGGTCCAGAGTCTCTTGGTCCCTCCCCAGTGAGCACTGCCCAGTGATACCCTGTGGCCTGCCCAGAGAGGGCATCTCATCCGTAAGTGGCTGGGTGCTGTTTATGTCAACATCTACCTCCCACCCCACTTAAGAGCTTGGCGTGTCTCCAATCGTGCCCTACCTGGATGAGGCCCCGATGCCACTGCACTTCTACCGGGACTGGGTCTGCCCCAGCAGGCCCTGCATCGTGCGCAATGCCCTGCAGAAGTGGTCGCTCCCCTATCTGAGGTGGGTGCAGCCCTGGGCTGGGCTAGGGTGATGGGCGAGCTGTCTTGTGGCATGTGGGCATGCTCTTAGAGTCCCTTCCCCTAGGGCCACGGTGGGTGCCACGGAGGTGAGCGTAGCGGTGACCCCAGATGGCTATGCTGATTCCGTGCGCGGAGACCACGTCGTGATGCCAGCCGAGCGCCTGCTGCCCCTGTGAGGTGTGTTGGACGTCCTGGAGGGCAGGGCCCGGCACCCTGGCGTGCTCTACGTGCAGAAGCAGTGCTCTAACCTGCTTACCGAGCTGCCCCAGCTGCTGCTTGACTTGGAGCCCCACGTGCCCTGGGCCTCCGAGGCTCTGGGTGAGAGGGGGCGACTGGGGCAGAGGGCAGTCGTTGAGAATACACAGCAGAAGCACACACCAAGCTTCTACACTGACAGCTCGGTGACATTGATTGTCTTGGCCCACACGCACCACCCCATGGCCAGGGTCAGGCCCTGCCGCCATGGAAGCCTTGACTGTTGACCGACTGCAAAGGATTAGTGCTCTAACTTTTGCCTGTGGGGGGCTGGGCCCACTCCCCAAGCCCTCCAAACCATGGCCTCTTTGACACTTTTCCCTGGGATGCCCCTCGCTCACACGCAGTACCCCTGCCCACATCCTGTTGGTTGTTATCCCAGAGCCGACCTGCAGGGGACAACCACTCCTAACTCTCCTCCTCTGTCCTGCTGGGAAGATGCCAGACGCGGTGAACTTCTGGCTGGGGGAGGCGGCCGCAGTGACGTCCTGTAGGTGTCTCTGGGATGCAGGGACAGGGAGGAGCCAGGATGGGGCCAAGGGTGGGAGGCTGGCCTGGAGGGTCGGTCTACAATTCTGCGAACAGAGGAGGAGCGGCGTTGCAGCATGGTGGGTGGGATGACTTTGGTGTGGGGGTGCACTAGACATCTCTCAGAGGGCACGTTGGCCCCGGAGGTGAACTTGGGAGAACCCTATGCTTGGATATTTACCTCTTTGGAGAGATGACCCGCATGGGGCGTGTGGTGAGTGCTAAGTCCTTGGTGGCTGGGATCTGGAATGCCCTCCACCCCAACCCCCCCTGGGCATCTCCTGGAGTCTGGTTTGACTATGTCGTTGAGAATACACAGAGCAAAAGCACACACCAAGCTTCTACGCTGACAACTCAGTGACATTGATTCAGTCCCTCTAGTTGGTTCAAACGTTCTCACCCTCCCTTCCCGAGTTCTTCTCCCTGAGGGAAATGAGGGGGCTTCAGAAACTGTGTAGAAAATAATGGGATTCCCCCTCCCCCCTTATAAATTCATTGTCCTCCAGGATCCTGGCTGTTCTTTGAAGAGGCTGTTTTCAGTCTGAGCCTGGATGGAGTTTAAAAGAGCACCATGCTCATGGCAGAGGGATGGAGATCCTTTACTGGCTAAGTTGAACTAGTACTGGGAGTAAAGGAGACATCAGGGGACACTTTGGATGGAAGGTTGAAATCTTTATTCGCAGGACTTTCTCGTTTTTACACCCCTGGCTGTCTTGAGGCGCAAGGCTCTGGGTGGGCAGGTTCTGCCTCTCATGTGCCCTGCTCCGCCAAATCTGCCCAGGACCTTCTTTGTGTTGGCAGTGCACAAGGACCACTACGAAAACCTCTACTGTGTCCTCTCTGGAGAGAAACAGTTCCTGTTACACCCGCCCAGCGACCGACCCTTCATCCCCTATGGTAGGGCTGGGACCTGCCTTACGCATGGGCCCCAAACCAGAGGAAGGGTAGTGAGGCTTCCCTGCCTGTGTCCCTGGGGCCAGGCAGCCAACCGGAGAGGCTGGGAGGAGGTGTGAGGGGCTGGGAGCACTCTTTGCTGAGCTCCCCCTTTTTCTCTGGCATCAGAGCTGTACACCCCATCAACCTACCGACTCACTGAGGCGGGCACCTTTGAGGTGGTGGATGAAGAGGCCATGGAGAAGGTGTCCATCTTGGCCCTGGGCCTCAGGGAGGGGCGAGCTCATCCATCTCCGAGGAGCAAGCGGGCCCCAAAGGTCCTGGGAAAGTGGCCCCTTCCTCCGTATGGTCCCGCCGTCTGGGGCTGGCTTCCCAGAGCGGATGGAGGGGGACTTTTGGCCCTTACTGTTGGCACGGCCAAAGGCCGAGTTCCCCGGTCCTGCTCCATCCCCAGGTGCCCTGGCTTCCACTGGATCCCTTGACACCAGATCTGTCCCGGTACCCACAGTACCGTGGGGCCCAGGCCCTCCACTGCACCATGCAGGCCGACGAGATGCTCTACCTGCCGGCCTTGTGGGTCCACCACGTGCAGCAGTCCCAGGGCTGCATTGCTGGTGAGGAGCTGCTGGCCTCGGCCAGCGTTTAGCAGGGGAGGCTCTGGGTCAGAGCTGGGCCACCCAATCCTGTGCTTGCTCTCCCCACAGTGAACTTCTGGTACGACATGGAGTATGACCTCAAGTATAGTTACTTCCAACTGCTTGACACCCTCACCAAGGCCTCAGGCCTGGACTAGTGGAGCCCCCAGGGTACGTGCCCACCCACAACTCAGGGGGCACTCTAGCTCCTCCCCAGATGGGCCCCCACAGAGACACCCTGCAATCTGTCTGACCCAGAACCCCGTTTGGGTTGGGACGGACCCTGGAGACTATCGTGGGTGAAAGGAGGAGGACCAGGAAGTGCCAGGCAGGTGTCTAGGTCAGGGTTCCCAGAAAGCTGCCACGCAGGTGAAGCAGCCCCGTGGGTGGAGGCCAGCTGCGGCGTCCTCCCTCCTCTGTAAAGCTGTGAAGTGGATATAATGATGGTCCCTACCTTTCTGGCTGCCCTGGGGCCTGGAGAGGGTTTCTGTAAGGGCCCGCTCGCTCGCTCGAAGGACATGCTCAATAAAGCCGGGGAGGCTCCATGTGTACCTGCCCCTTGTGGCTTTCTGTGTCTCCAGGAGGGCGGGGAGGGTTCAGATGGAAACGTCAGAGAGAGGAGCTAGCTCCCTGTCTGTCCAGGGACCACAGCTTGTACTCCGGTCTGGCCGGCAGGCCAACCCTGTTTTAACACTCTGCCAGGGCTTATTGACTGGGACTATGGTTTACTTTGCGATGGGGTTGGTTGCCTGGGGACGAGCCTGTGTCTCATAACCAGCACAGGGACCAGGGGACATAAACTGCCCCACCCCCACCCCTGGGCTGCTCCTCTGCAGAAGGAACTGGCTTTCTCATGCTGCCCCCACAAAAGGGGAGATGAGCCCCCTTCCCCTGGGTGCCCACCTGGAGCTCCAGTCCTGGCCATCTCTGGGGACCCAGGTGGCCCAGGCCCTGGCTTTGAAGAGCTGTTTTTAGTAACAGCCACACCCCTGTGATGATAGGCTCTGGATACACCCCTCCTCCGGGTCTGCTTCAGTGGAGACTGGGCATTCCTGTCCTACTGGTACCTGGATGTTGCTACAAGCCTTGTTGGTGGGGACTCTGCCCTTGCCCTACCTCTGGCGGCTGCCCAGACCTGTGGTCCCTCCAAGCCATGCCATCCTGTCCTGCTCACACGGGTGGTTGGTGAGCTGTCCTGGAAGCAGGACCTGGCTGGGCAGGGCCAGGTAGTGTCTGCTGGGGGCAGTGGGTTTTCCAGGAACCCAGCAGGGGTGGGGGACCTTGAGCCCATGGGAGGGTCTCAGTAGCCCCAATATAGGCTGAGGTGCCTCATTTCTTGGGCAGGGTGTGGGGCTTGGGCGGAGCAGAAGATGCAGGTGGGAGGGGCTAGGGAGGCCAGTTGGGACATACTTGGATTTTGGCTTAAAACCCCACAGTCCTCGGCCCAGTGGCTACTGCTGCCTTTGCTCACCCCGCCTGGGACCCCCAGCCTCATGGCTCTGGTAAGACTGGCATGGCACTGGAGCCCACTCTGACCCTTGCTGCCCACCTGAGCCCTGGCTAATGCTTTCTCTGGAGGGCTGTGGCCGTGGTGGTCTTCAGGTGTAGGGGGCGTGTTTGCCAGCTTTGGGTAGGAGCATGGCTGGGCTGGGGATCCACAGAGCTTCTAGGCAGGGAGAGGCTCCTGGCTGCTCCCCTGCTCCCTCTGAGTCAGTTGCCTGGGCTGTCGGGGCCTGAGACTGATGAGATGGGTGACTTTCCCGGGTTTTTCCTCTGCCAGGAACCCCTGGGCGCATGCAGCTGGGACTTCCAAACGCAGCTGGGAGGCCAGTGAAAGGGTGTGCTGACACACGCTCCCTGGCCCCAGCGCACCTGGCAGGGCTTCAGCCCAGAGCCCGGGGTGGTTTGGGATGGAGTCCTGGGGTCCTTTGTTCCTCTGCCCTCGGAGAACCTGGAGGGCGCAGGGCTTGGCGCCCATGGGCTGCCTGGCCTGGTAACCTCCCACCTGCCCCAGCACAGAGGTGGCTTCCAGAACTGCCCCCTGACCAGGGGTGGGATGCACAGGGAGTAGCGAGTGAGCAAGCAGGAGTTTAGTCCTAGCAGGCCGCTCCCTCCATGCCCTTCTGTATGCCCACCCAGAGCTTTGTAAGCGAGGGCATGGGCTGGGGCAGACAGGTGGCAAGATGGGAGCCTGCTGGTTCCAGGAGAGGGAAGCGGAGAGCACAGCGATCCTGCCTCTGGGTCTCCGGCCAGTTGCAGGGTCACCTCTCCATGCCTCCGCCTCCTTGTGAGGCAGCGTAGTAGTCGGCTGAGTTAATGTATGGATAGCCCTTGGGACAGACCTGTCATGTGGCATTGTGTAAGTTCCTATGGACGTGCCCTGTCTCTTCTAGACTCGGGGTTCTGAGTGGCCTTGGCCCTGTTGGTGCAGGGTGAGCCCTCACAGGTGCCCCAACCTCCCTTCCATCGCCTGCGGCCTTTGGTCATGTCATCCCACAGCAAGCTTGTCCCCTCCCCGCTGCTCTGCAGGCCAAGTTGCCCGGGACCTGCCTGCTCACCATTCGTGTGCTGCAGGCCCACAGCCTGCCTGCCAGGGACGTGGGTGAGTTGACCGAGAGAGGAGAAGGGAACTGAGGTTGCAATTGGAGCAGGGCAGGGACGGTGGGAGGTGGCAGGAGGGCTGGGCCTGTGAGTTCCTGGGAGGAGGGGCTGCAAAGAATGACGGGCAAGGGCTGGTGATGGAGGGTGGGGCTTGGTGCTTCCCCAGGGATCCCTCTGGTGGTGAACTCTGCGTGGCTTGGGGGAGAATTGGCCCTCATTTCTTCTCCTCCAAGTGACCCAACGTGACTTCTATGTGACCCTGTGGCTGCCCACGGCCTGCAACCACCGGCTCCAGACGCGCACGGTCAACAACTGCAGAAACCCTGTCTGGAACCAGAGCTTCCACTTCCGGGTGCACAGGCAGATCAAGGTGGGCCTGCCTCAGCCCAGCCCTGCGTACCCC
The DNA here is from genome assembly GCF_050624435.1 of Tenrec ecaudatus. Classification (NCBI taxonomy): domain Eukaryota; kingdom Metazoa; phylum Chordata; class Mammalia; order Afrosoricida; family Tenrecidae; genus Tenrec; species Tenrec ecaudatus. The sequence goes on along the minus strand of NW_027457555.1, from coordinate 1,890,751 downwards.
CAGCGCCACCCCCACCCCACCCCCCACCCCATGGCCCTGTCCCGCTGCTCCCCTTCCAGAACATGGTGGAGCTGAAAGTCTTTGACCAGGACCTGCTGACCAGCGACGACCCCGTGCTGTCAGTGCTTTTTGACGTGGGCACTCTGCTGCCTGGGGAGTTCTGGCGCCAGAGCTTCTTGCTGAGCCTGCAGGCAAGACTCCACATGGGTGGCCACCCTCGGTACCACCAACGGGATGCTGCTTAAATGCCCCTCTTCAAAGAACTTGTTTACAGATCATGAGGTCAGGTTTCCCCGGTGCCCGAGGCCCTTGTCAACCAGGACCTGCTTCCCGAGGAGCGGCCCCCTCCTCGGGGCCACATTATGGACAGCAGCCCTCCCCGCATTGGCACCCCTGGCTGGCATCTGGGTTGGAATCTGCACATACCCACACTGGCACACACACTCACATTCACACCCACACGCAGCCTCACACACATACACAGGTACACTCACACGCAAGCACACGCACTCAACCACTGTCACACTCACACATGCACAGCCATGTGGATACACATGCACACACACTCACATGTTCACACAACCACTCACATGCATGCCCACATACATGCACACGTCTTACCTTTATAACTTGCTTTTTCAGGGTGGGGAGCGGTTTGACTTTGAATTCCGCCTGCGGAGTGTGTGAGTTGAGGGTTGCGGGGGTCAGGGGAGTTGGGGGTTGCAAGGTAGGGAGAGGGGCTCTGGGTCAAATCTGTCCCTTCTGGAAGGAGAGAGCCTCATGCGCTCAGGGCTGGTGTCCTTCCCCGGGGACTTTCTGTGGTTGGAAGGACTGCCTAGGCTTCCTTGGGGGCAAGAACCTGACCCCTGCTCATGGCTTTTCCCAGGACAGACTGTGCGGAGCAGCTCACCAGCAATGGTGTCCTAGTGGTGAGTCAGATCATTGTAGTGATTGATTCAGGATCATAGTAGTGATTCGGGATCATAGTGGTGATTTGGGATGGTAATGGTGACTTAGGATCATGGTACTAATTCGGGATCATGGTAGTGATTCGGGATCATAGTAGTGCTGTGTGATCAGAGTAGTGATTTGGGATCATAGTAGTGATTTGGGATCATAGTAGTGCTTTGGGGTCATAGCAGTGCTTTGGGATCATAGTAGTGATTTGTGATCATAGTAGTGCTTTATGATCATAGTAGTGCTTTGTGATGATAGTAGTGCTTTGTGATCATAGTAGTGCTTTATGATCATAGTAGTGCTTTGTGATCATAGTAGTGATTTGGGATCACAGTAGTGATTTGGGGTCATAGTAGTGCTTTGGGATTGTAGTGGTGAGTGACACACCCTCCCTCAGGCCATCTGCTCACCTGCCCTCCTGGCTGCAAGTCTGTCTGGACCAGGAAAGAGCAAAGTGGGAGGGGCTATGATTTCCAGAGGACATGGGACTGAGGAGCAGGAACCGCGGGCTGCAGGGGAAAGGGTATTGGTGAGGTATCCTTGCGTGGGAGGGGCGGCATATGAATCTTCTCTTCCCAACACAGGCCCGTGAGCTTTCCCGCTTGTATGTGCGGCTGGAGGAGGCCGGGGACCAGAAGGGTGAGTCTCCCAGGTCACCAGGACAGCCCTGGCCCTCAGCCTATGTCTTCCCCCTTCCTCAGCTGCCCATCCTGGAAGAAGCTGCCAGCCACCTTTAGCCTCCGAAGGCTAGGGGCTGGGGGTGAAATTGCCCGGGCTTACTAAGACCTGGTCTTTTCCCATGACCCTGCTCCGAGGGGGCTGGGCTGGGGGTAACTCCTCCCAGCCTCTGCCAGCCACAGGGGCGGGAGACACCTCACGGACAGGGAACCCCCTCCCACCCCTACCTCGGTTCCTTTCTCCAGAGTCAAAGGGAAAAGTTCAGCTTGTGGTCCCCGGGTCCTACGAGGGATCTCAGGAGGCCACCGTAGGCAGCAACTCTTTCCGTTTCCACTTCCCCACCTGCTGGGAGCAGGAGCTGAGTATCCACCTGCAGGTAGGGTGCCCCCCCCCCACTGACCCCCTGGAATTCAGGCCCACAGGGGCAGGTGGTACCGCTGCTCTGAGACTCGGGTAAGTGTACAGTTTTGGTCGCCTTGCAGAACGCCCCCCAGGAGCAACTGTGGTGCCGCTCAGGGCCCTGCCATCAGACCAGCTCGTGAGGCTGGTCTTCCCTACGTCCCAGGTACTCTTCACTCAGAGGAAGAGACCTCATGTGGGGGTGGGACAGGGCCTCAGGCCAGTGCGGGGGTGGGGGCAGGGGGTGACTCCTTCTCTCCCTTTTCTTTTGGGCCAAGCCCCTGGGCTGGGCTGTGGGGGTGCATCCCTGTGGAGATGACTGGGGCATCCCAGGGCCGAAGTTGGGGTGGAGGTGCCAGCCTTTCTGAGTGGTGTTTTGCTGGTTTGCAGGAGCCTCTGATGAAGGTGGAGCTGAGAAAAGAAGACAGGTGAGAGGCTGGGCTGGGGGAGAGGAGCCGGGGGAGGGAGGGCGCTACATGCAGCTGGGTGGCCTGGAGGACCGGGAGCAAGCGGGTGGCTGCAGCAGGGAGCTCCCAGTCTTGGGAAGGTGCTCAGAGCAGAGAGGGTCCTTCCTCAGCCTTGTAGTATGCGTGTGGCCTCACTGGGAGGGAGAGAGGTGGGGGCTGAGGAGAGTAACACGCCTGGTTTGAGGAGCACAAAAACCAGAAGGAAGCGACCTTTTGGGTGGAAGCAACGTGGCTGGGCCTTCAAGAACTTTTGCTGGCCCTCAGTGTCTAGGAGCATAAGCAGCCCCAACTTAAAGGCCTTTGTTCCTTCTTAGCCCCCGTACCCCCTCCCCAGTGTAGCCCTGGTCCAGCGTTGCAGGGGAGGGAGAAGCTGAGACTCAGGGCCACCTTTGGCCTCAGGGACGCCCTCATCTGCCGGCTGGCCTTGCTGTCATGCAGGGCGTGTTGGTGTGGCTCTGGGCCCACCATCCCCCCCTCACTCTCCAAGCTTCCGCACGCAGGCTGAAGGGAGAGAAGAGATGGACGTGGATCTTGCAGGGAGATGGGCCCAGTGTCCTCTTTTCTGACGAGGATGAGCACTGCCTCACTGTCCGTCCATCCCCCCACCCCACCCCCAGACCAGGGGAGCTGGCCGTGCGCCTGGGCTTCGAGCTGTGTGCTGAGGAGCAGGCCTTCCTGAGCAGGAGGAAGCAGGTGGTGGCCAAGGCCCTGCAGCAGGCCCTGCAGCTGGAGGGAGACGTGCAGGAGGACGAGGTCTGTCAGGCTGGGCAGGAGTGTGGGGGTCTCAGGCCGAGTGTTGAGCTGAGTGGGCCTCCACACTTCCATTGCCCGTCCAGGGTTGGTTGTAAGGCGGACTTGTGTTTGCCTCTCGTCTGCCCACCTACCCCCCTTGTACTTCCCGGAGCTTTCTTGATGTTATCTTGGGCCCGATGCGGCTGAGCAGTGTCAGAACCACGGGCCCCACCAGGGTAGCTACCCTTCTCTGGGCGTTGGCCCTTGACCTGGAGCTGATTTTAAGACTGGGCCTCTCAGACAACTCGGTGGACATCTGGCCAGGCCTTTCTGCTGGTTGGGCTGGCTCCTAAAGAAATGAGCTCCTTGCAAGGGGAGAGGGACGCTGATTTGGGGGTTTTGAGGTGAGCCTGCGTCTTTTAAGAAGTGACCGCCGTACTCCCCAGGCTGGGGATGGGGAGATAAGGCCTGTGGCCTGTACGCTCCCTGGAGTTTTCAAAACCTGAAAGGACCCACCCTGCTGAAGGAGGTTATCCTGACATGACTCTCCTCAGCTGCTCTGACTCTGACCCGCTCCATGGGACCCCACCAGACTCTGACGTACGCTAACTTGGTGGTGGGGCCAGGGGCAGGGGACTGAGTGGCCACTTGACTTGCTGTGTTCTCCTCCTGTGGTTTTTACTGCCCGGCGCACCCTGACCTCCCCTCCACCAACTGGAAGTCCCCGTAGGGCCTCCCTTGAGCCCAGCTGTACTCTGCCCTTCCAGGTCCCAGTGGTGGCAATCATGGCTACTGGTGGAGGGGTCTGGGCAATGACTTCCCTGTATGGGCAGCTGACCGGCCTCAGGGAGCTGGGCCTCTTGGACTGCGTCTTCTACATCACAGGGGCCTCGGGCTCCACTTGGTGAGCAGGCTGAGTGTGGATCTGGGGGTGAGTGGGTAGAGGCAGGGGTGCCTGTGGTAAGGCTTCTCCAGTGCCCGCTTGGCCTCCCTGACTAGATTGGAAGGTCTGCGAGGAGGCAGGTGGCAGGTGCGATATGCCCAAGGTGCCCCATGGGCTTCGGCTGTCTCCATGGAGCTGGAAGGCACCCGCGGGCTGCTGCCCTGGGAGAGAAGGTCCGAAGGGGTGTGAGGTCTCAGGGGACTCTTAGAGGAACCTGTCTGCCCCCGACCTCTGGCTTTGCCTAGGACCTTAGAAAACCTCTACAAGGATCCAGAGTGGTCGCAGAAGGACCTGGGGGTGCCACCGTACTGCTGAAGACGCAGGTGACCAAGAACAAGCTGGGCGTGTTGGCTCCCAGCCAGCTGCAATGGTACTACCAGGAGCTGGAGGAGCGCGCTCGCCTGGGACACCCGGCCTGCTTCACCAACCTCTGGGACCTCATCAATGAGGCCATCCGACATAATGGGGTACAGAAGGGCGGCCCACGGGGACGGGCCTGGACCTGGAGGCAGCCCTGCTGGGTAGCAGGGCGAGGGGAGATCTCCAGAGACCAGGCAGCAATGGGTTTACACGGAGGTATCTCCCTACAGCCTGATGTCCACAAGCTCTCAGAGCAGCGACAGGCTCTGAGGCACGGCCAGACACCTCTCCCCATGTACTATGCCCTCAAAACTAAGGGGCACGGCCTGTCCACCTTTGAATTTGGAGGCAGGTCGAGGCAGCTGGTTGAGGCCCCGGGCGGCCAGGGGTCGGGGAAGGGGTGGTTGGGATGGTGTGGGGAGGCAGTTTTTCATGCCCTTCTCCTTACACTCTGGTCCGGGACCCGAGTGAATCCAGACACCCATGACTCAAGAGTCACTTGGACTGGAGGGGAGTCGCCCCATCCTTGGTGGCTGCCCTGCGTGGGTTCGGGTGGGCAGGAGGGTGGTGGCCAACAGCGGTCCCTTCCCACCGCAGAGTGGTGTGATTTCTCCCCCTACGAGCTCGGTTTCTCCAAGTAAGGTGCCTTCATCCCCTCAGAGCTCTTCGGCTCCGAGTTCTTCATGGGGCGGCTGATGAAGAGGATGCCTGAGTCCCGCATCTGCTTCCTGGAAGGTGAGGGGGTCTTGGAGAGAGAATGGGGGAGGGGAGGATGTTTCTGGGGGAGCCCCATCACTGAGGCGGGCAGCAGGGAAGGGTCAGGCTGTGACAGGAATGGGGGCTCTCGTCCCCTTGTGTCTGCGCTCCCAGGTATCTGGACCAACCTATATGCAGCCAGCCTCCAAGACAGCTTATACTGGTCCTCGGAGCCCAGTCCATTCTGGGATCGCTGGGCTCAGAACCTGACCAGCTTGGGTAGGTGCCCAGGCTCCGGGGCTGGTGCTGGGGGTGGGCATGTGACTCCCAGCTCTGTGTGTGTGTGGTGGTGGGGGCACTGGTCTCAGCTCTTTCCCTCTCCGGGGTCACTGCCCTCAGACTGGGCTAGCACCCACGCCCCACTCCCTGGCTGTGCAGACAAGGAGCAGGTCCCAGTGCTGAAGATGGAAGTGCCACCCAGCCTGGCTGGGAGGATCAGGGAGTTATTCTCTGACCTCCTGATGTGGCGCCCGCTTGCCCAGGCCACCCACAACTTTATGCGTGGTCTCCAGTTCCACAAAGACTATTTCCAGCACCCTCACTTCTCCTCCTGGAAAGGTAGCTTCTCCCACCGGGGCCCAGCCCCCTGATATCTTCCCAGAGCTGTGGGCCTTGGCTCCAGGCCCCTCCTGGGCCCCTCACCCCACCCCTTGGCTCCAGGCCTTCCATGTGTGGCCCCAAGGGATGTGGGAAGTAGAGTTTCCTGCCTTCTCCTTCAGCTGGGGCTGGAGGTTGCTTCAGGGCTGGGGCCAGGTGGGTGGGGCCTGAGGGCGGAGTCTTTTTCCAGGAGCAGCCAGTGACTGCCACTGACCAGTTGAGCAAGCATGGTGTCCTCAGCACCCGTGCTCAAGGCTGCGCTCCCACCCCGCCCACCTCTCTATACACCAAACTGGATGGACTCCCTAACCAGCTGACCCCTGGGGAGCCCCGCCTGTGCCTGCTGGACGTGGGCTACTTTGTCAACACCAGCTGCCCGCCCCTCCTGCAGCCCACCCGGGACGTGGACCTCATGCTGTCGCTGGACTACAACTTAAAATGCCGCCTTTCAGGTGGGGGAGCTGATGAGTGGCACCCGAGGATGCTTGGGCGGCTTCACAGTGTGTGCCTTGCTGGCTTCCTCCCAACCCTACGAGACAGGGACCCACATGCTATGTGCTGAGCTGTGCAGAGAAACAAAAGCAGCAACACTCCTCTGTGTAGAAAAAAAGAGCTTTAGATCAGCAAGGCATCCCAGCCCATTGTGATTCAAGACCATGCTAGTTGGAACCTTCCTCAGCCTCTGTGTAGCTGCAGGCAGATAATGCCCAGGCTGGCGTGAACATGGCCGAGTCAGCGGCTCTCCAGGCTGGTGGCCCCATGGGGCCGTCCCTGGAGACAGAATCCCAGCGAGGAGGAAGAGGCTCATAGCATCTCCCCTTCCTTCCCAGGAGGGATCACCAGGCTTCCACCTGAGTGACAGGTGGGACTCCACCCCTGCACTTTCACGCAGGTCCAAGTGGACATAATATCTAACCACCACACCATGTCAAAAGAACCAAAGCAGGATCCATACCATGGAGTCCATGCTGACTCACCGGGGCCCTCTTGGTGTGTTTCCGAGATCGAACTGCTTACGGGAGTAAAAATGACCACGGAGCAGTTTGTCACAGGAAACCAGCCTCTAACAACCAATGGGTCAGTAGGCACAATTGTATGGCGATAAAATAGTAAAGGTCTAGTAAAGTCATAGAGGCTAGGAGAGATAGGGGAGCGAGAGTACAGTAAAGGAGTCAGGCACGTTTTATGATAGCATGCTCACCTCAGCTCCTCTTGATGTACCACGTGGAAGAGGGGGAAGAGAGAGCATCTGTATTATCTTGGGGTAGTTACAGGTAGCCTTAAGACATTCATATTCAGTAGTTACATACGCCACAAGGTGGGTGGGATCGACAGTAACGCTGAGCTCACAAAGGAGGAAGCCTAACAGCTGCATTGGGGGAAACTGAGAGGGGGGCTGGGGGACAGCAGGAAGAGAGAGCCAGAGGATGTCTGCCTCTGTAGGGAGATCAGACCAGCCATGTGCTCACTTGAAGGCAGCATGGCTATTAAGGGAGAGTCTGTGGCTACCAACGTGGAGGCACAAGTTCAGGAACGTGGTGCTCGGCCCTCTCTCCATGGAGAAGTGGGTGGTTTCCCAGTGCTGACCCTGCAGAACCTCGCCCAGCACATAACTGCTTCACCACCAGCGCTCCCTGTGAAAAGAACTGGGGTTTCATTCACGCTCCTTCAGGAGGCTTTCTCCGCAATGGGAGAGGATGTGATGGTGAATCTGGTTGGCTGCACCTGCACCCCGGCTGGTTGCAGGCCGTCAACACCCCAGCGTTTAGTTTTTGTGTTAATTTAGTGAGAGGTGTGTGCCCTTCATGGCTGGCCTCAGCGATGGCTACAGTCCGTTTGGTGGAGCTCTGAGGGGCTGCGGCACGGCTGTCCACTCCGACTGATGCTTGGTCCTATGTGACGTCAGTGTCCAGGACCAAGGGAGCCCGAGGCTAGCCCTCTACTGCCCTCTGTGCCCCTGCAGCAGCTGCAGCTGGTGGGCCGCATGTGCCAAGAGCAGGGCATCCCGTTCCTGCCCATCTCTCCCAGCCTCGATGAGGAGCGCCAGCCTCGGGAGTGCCACAATTTCTCCGACCCCGGCCGGCCTGAGGCCCCAATCATTCTGCACTTCCCCCTGGTCAACGACTCCTTCCGGGACCACTCGGCCCCTGGTGAGCCAGCTTGCCGCCACCCCGTTCCTGGTGTCCCAGCCTCCCCGACCCAGCAGACCCGCCCTCCACCCCAGCACCCTGCCCCTCCATGCCCACGATGTGCTCTCTGCACAGGGGTCCCTAGGACACCCGAGGAGCAGGAGGCCGGCCGGGTGAACCTGTCTCCGTCTGACTCCCCCTACCACTACTCGAAAGTGATCTATAGCCAGGAGGACTTGGACAAGCTTCTGGGCCTGGCCCACTACAACATCTGCACCAACCAGGAGCCGCTGCCGGCTGCCCTGCGCGAGGCCGTGCGGAGGAGGAGGCCGCGCTGACAGCCCGCCCCGAGTGACACAATGGAGGGACAGCGCTGCAGCTCTGCCCGGCCATGCCTCAGCCTCAGAGAGCCATCCCCCAGTGTTCTGGGGCCTCAGAGGGCCTGGTTGGCCCCAGCGGCACCCTTCCTAGCCTTGGGTGTATGCCCTGGTACCCCAGACGGGGCAGGAGCTGCCAGCACCTCCCAGAGGGCCATCTGCACTGTGAACCGAAGCTGTGACTGCGGGCTTGCCACAGCTCAGCAGCTGCTCTGGTCCTGGGCCCTGGGCCCCTGGAGCAGGCCACAGTGGGCCTCTTCTCCAAGCACTGGGAGAGGTGGGGTGCAGAGGTGCTGTGGCAGCCGGGGTGCAAATGGGGTGGGGTTGGGGTTTGGGGTGGCTGGGCCCGGTGTAGAGTGCTGGCACTGGGGGGAGGGTCCCAGGCTCCCCCGCCCTGCTGCTCTGAATGCTGTACGCAGGGACTCGGGGGCTGCACACATTACAGGACTCGTCCCACCAACGGTCTGAGGATGTCATTGCTGCTACGAATGGGGAGACCTTTGGTACCACCATCAAAGACCAGTTTAGGAAACAAGACAAGGACACATCTCCCTGGCCCTGCAAAGTGTTGCCAGCCTCTTGGTGCTGTGCCACCCTTTCCCAGCAGGAAGCCCCGTAGGAGGTGTCTGCTTCGGGCACCCCTGCCCCACCCTCCCAGCCAGTAGCTGCCCTCTTTGCCGGGTGGGGGTCAGAGCACCTTGAGGAAGAGCCTAGGAAGGTGTGACTTCGGAAGGGCTGCCTCTTACCAGGAGCTGCCCGTTCCCAGAGTGCTGCGTGGTGGCCTGGCTAGACTGTGGCGAGCCTGCATAGGCAGTCTGTGGCTGGTTCCATGTGGTGACCTGGATGGAGCACGTCCTCACCTACAGCCCCAGGGTCACTTCTGGGCCCACCCACTCACCTACAGCCCCAGGGTCACTTCTGGCCCCACCCACCCCTGTGGAGGAGCAGCGAGGCCCAGTGAATGAATATTGGGTCCCTGGGTCACACCTGCCCCACCACCACCTCCCTGACAATACCCCACGTTCCTCTAGCATTGGTAACCACGTGGATTCCCATGACACTCCCCTTCCCCCTTCCCTCCAATGCATGGCTGAGTGACTCCCAAGTTGGGCACAGAGTGAGAGTCAGGGCAGGAGTGACTGCTCAGTACCCCTGTGTCCAGGATGAGGCTTCACCCCAGCCATTCATCCCATTCATGAACTGGACCCCATGGGAGAGTGAGTGGAGGTGGGCAATTACAGCGGAGATGGTGCCCCAGGATGTCTCCACTGGTGGAGGGTGGTGGGCTCAGGGGTGCTGCACATTCTGGGGGGTGGGAGTAGGGGGGAACAGGGGCTCCTGCTTGCACATGAGAGAGAGAGAGAGAGAGAGAGCCTTGCCCTGCCCTGCCTTCTCTGCCTCCACCTTCTGACCCCTGACTAGATTCTCTTCTCCGCTTGGAGGGCGACGGGGCCTGTGCCTTGGGAGAGCTGCAGGGGACTGTGACAGCAAGGGACGGGGAGCAGCAGGCTGCCCATGAGCCGAGGTTGGTTTTGAGAGGGAAGAGGAGAAGGCAGGCCAAAGGGCACAGTTGCAGGAGGCCAAGTCCAGGCAAGCTTGATGGGACTATGCCAAGAGAGGCTGCCCTAACCCCGTGCTGCTCCAGTAGGCAAGGCGTTCCAAGAGGGCCTGCTCTTCTCCGCAGACCAGCCAGCAGCGGGAAGCTGAAGGATCGCACGGGTCTGCAGATGTGTGTGTGTGCCCATGGACGCACACCACACAGACACACACACATAGATGGACATACCACAGGCATGTATACCATAAACACATCTGGATGAACACAGACCACACCGATGGACATGCATCTACCAAAAACACGTGAACATCTATCACAGGTGCGCCCGCACACACACATGCACACATGGACAGGCATGAGTACAGAGGGCTGAGCCCGTGGGTGGGACAGCCGTCAAGTCTGGGGAAGGGAGTGACATGGTCCAGAAGCTGCCCGGGGACCATGGGTTGCCCTGGCGGGTGGGGGTGAGGCTTCTCTTTGTCCCAGGGCAGTGGGCGTCTGGTGCGGGAGGTGCAGAGCAGATGGGGACCCTGCTCCAGGAGCCCCGAGCGGGCGATGCAGGCGTGTCCACATCCAGTCACACCACCACTGTCCTGAGAGGTGAACTGGCTTTCTGTGTGCCCACATTGGGGGCCCGGGCCACGTGTTCCAGGGAGCAACTTGTGCAGCCTGGAGCTTGGGACCACTTACTTAAGCTGAGAGGCCCTGTCGGACGACCTTCAGCAAAGCTCAGCCTTTGAGTTCTGGGCTTCTGGCTTCAGGGCACGGTGAGGGCAGCTGCTGGTTCTGGCCCAGCTGCAAGCAGACTCTCTGTACCTGGCCCTTCTGGGGACTCCAGATAGCACTGGGGAAACTGGGTGCACCGAGAGGCTGGGTTACTTTCTAGAGACCACAACTAATTAGCAGTGGAGTTGAGACCCGATATGGCCCTCACCGTAAAAAGGAAGTGTTTTCTGCCCTGGTGACCCTTGGCCTTCCCTGAGGTCAAGGGTGACCATAGCAGCCACATGAAGAGTGTCAGAAGCAGGGCACAGTGACTGCCTCAACCTCCCCACTCTCCCCCCGCCGGGGCTCTTCCAGTCTTGGCCTAGTGCCTCTATTGCTGGGGAGCAGGCTGGAGAGTCCCCCACCCCTGCAGGGCCCACAACCTTCCTAGCAGTGCCAGCGGATCTGAGAAGGCACAGCCTGGCAGTGTGTGGCCAGGCTCCCTGGAAATGGTCCCATTGAAGATCTGGAGAGCAGACCAATTGTTTTCCTTTGATTGTGTTACAGACACCTTACAGGAGAGAAGGACGTTTATAGATCACTGTCTACAGTTTCTGACCTTCAAAGCACTCAAATCATTGCCATCGAGTCGATTTCTATCATCGAGGCCCTGTAGGACAGCACACGATGGCCCCTGCGGCTCTCTGAGGCTGTCACTATGGGAGCAGACAGCCGAGCCGCGTCTTTCTGATGGGTTTCAGACCACTGACCTTGCCACGAGCAGCAGCCCGGGGCATGCCTTTTTCTGACCTTGGGTTTGACTAATATATATATACACACATATAATGCACATATATATATATGAATTTTAATATAGAGGGTTTTTGTTTTAAGTGGAAACATGCAGAGCAGTTTAACAATTTATACACATTTTGTTTGCGGCCCTCATAAAATAACACAGCACTCTTCTTGCCTCCTCCCTGGCCCCTCCCTCCCTCCTGAACTTTGAGGGCAAATGCTCCCCTTTGCTCTGGGAAGCAAGTGCCTCACAGGTGCCATGCGTTCACTTTATCAGATCGACTGTTGCTTGGGCAGGGGTGATTCCCGGACCTGGGCTCTGTTTTGGATTTGAAGGGCCCTGGTCTCGGGGCTCCAGCAGTCCCTGTCAAACTTGTAATGCCCTCTCTTCATAAAGTCGACTTCCATTGGCTTTCAAGCTGTGCACAAGTTGCCAGTTTGAGCTCAACCAGAGCAGTTTGAGGCGGTGGCTGGGCACCATCTAACTCTCCTGGTCTCCAGGACAAGGATGGAGGGCTGTGGTGTTGGTGGTCCGTTAGTCCTGTGGACTGCTTTGCTTCAGTTTTTGATTTTCTTCACTTGTCTGCTCCAGATGGGGAGAGAGGGGATCCTAGTTGCTAGAGGTGGCTTTGCAATGGAGACAAACATTTTATACTAAAGTGAGATTCTTAGGTGACATTTGTGTGACTGCAGAGCCCCTGCTCATCTTCCTCCGTGCTCACCCTAGCTGACCACCTTCCTGCCTCAGAGGATGGGGCACTCCCTCTGCCCATCCACCCTCAGGTCCTCACTTTCAGTCCCACAGGATCCTGTGGTATCAACCCCCCCCCTATCAGCCCCGCCCCCAGCCTACACAAGGATTACAAACCCTCGCTCCACTCAGATTCTCTGTAGCTAGTGTCACCTCCCCTGTGTTCCTCAGAGTGTGCTCTGCACCCATGAGATTATTGATTGGTTTCCACCCATAGTGACCCTCTGTGTCCCACAGGGCTTGCTCTGGGGGCAGCTCTCAGAGGGGGAAACCAGGAGGAGGAGGGGAGGGAGCAGTTGAGAAGAAGAAGCTGTGATGGACCCCACAGAGCCAGACTGCCCACGGAGGACAGGACCCTGCGGCTGTTTCCTCGAAGGGGTGCCCCTCAGGGCGGATCAATGCTCTGGGGACTCTACCGCAGGTTGAGGCCCCTCGACCCCTCCTCAGTCCCGCCTTCCATACCCTCAACTACATCTGGAGCTGGGTGAGCTTCTACTCCTGGGCCGCCAGCTGCCTTTCCAAGTCGTGGTGCCAGGCATGTGGCCCTCTAAGGGGTGGATCCCTGCTCACCCCACAGTCAGGGTCTAGCAGGAGGTCCTCTCAGGAGGCCAGCCAGACCTCAGCCTGACCCAGCATTCCCCGAAGCTCCTCCTTGTCCTGGCTCACCAGGCAGTGCTCCTGGTGAAGGGCCCAGGTCGTCCGGAGCTCCTGCAGCTGCCTGTTCAGCTCCCGGAGACGCTGTGACCTGGGGGGCAGAGGGCTGTTGGGAGGGGCGCAGGGTGTCGCCTGTGTGGGGCAGGACTGGGTTACCGTGGAGCAGGGAGAAGCAGGAAAGGGGGCTCTGGCCACGCACCACCCTGGCCCTAGCCCTCAGCGCGCACATCTCTGGGGCTATGACGTGGCTGGTGTCCAGCAGCTGCTACCCCGCCGGCCGCACTGCCTGGGCTCTCAGGCAGAGCTCCTGCCCCAGTGTCTCCTTGGCCCCAGCTGGCCCTTCTGAGGATATAGACTAGCGCCTGCTTCTCTTGAGCCCGAGTGCTGGGTCGGGGACAGGGCATGGGAACAGGTCTTAGGGCCAGGAGGGCAGAACAGGGAGGAGGCAGGGAAGAGCTGGGTGCTCCCACCCGCATGGAACAGAGCGAGCCCCCATCCAGGTGGGGTGGCACATACAGCAGTTCCTGGCAGTGCCTGAGGAAGGCATGGCCATGGGCTGCCCACTCTAGCTGCTGGTCCTGCTCCCAGGCCTTCATGTCCAGGTGGCCCAGGCCTCCTGCACCTCAGCCAGCTGCCCGGCCAGGCCCTCCTGGACCGCAGGGTGTACCTGAATGGCCTCCATTCCCATCTGAACCACCACCTCGTCCACAGCCACCAGCTCCCTCTGCAGCTGGCAAAGAGCAGGCTGAATGCTTCTCCACCCAGGACTCTGCAGGCCATCCTGGCTGTACCCCAGCCTAGATCAAGCCCAGACCCGTCACTCCCCATCGCAGAGGGGGCAGGGGCAGGCTGCAGTCCTGCCTGAGGTCAGCTGGGGGCGAGGGCTCCTCATCCATCCATTGCCTACAAAGAGGGGTTCATGCGGGGGGGGGGGGGACTGGGGCCCTCCCTGCAAGAGGCGGTGCTGGCGCTGCAGGACCTCCACAGACGCCAGGTCGTGGCCAAGGACAGCACCCTCCACCAGGACCACCTTCTGTATGTGGCCCCACAGCTCGAGCGCCGCCTTGTGGAAGTCGAAGGCACAGCGGGAAGGAGGGCCAGCAACTTTCTCCCTGAGAACAGGGCCACCTCATTTTGAGCAAAGACTGTGGCTTGGGGATTTGTGGGGCGTTAACACGGAGGGAAATAGGACGAAGACTCTATTCCCTAACTTATAACAGTGAGAATCTGGAAAGCTGGTGTTCCACGGTAGGAAAGCCTCTACTTTGATAAGTTAGAGGTAAAGTCCAAGTACATTATCCTACTTTAAAAATCATTCCCACGGATTCTCCGTTAACAGCTAGGCTGCCTTAACGTGAGCACATGGCTGATTGTATCTCTGTGTAGAAGCAGATATGACCCTTTGGCCCTCTCTTCCCACCGTGACACCCAGCCCCCTTTGTAGCTTCCCCCAATGCAGGTATTAGCTTTCCTCACCTTGCTGAGATACCACCCACCTTGTGACCCATGTCACTACTGAAGATGTGTGTCTCCAGGCTCCCTATACACGTCCCAAGATAGCAAAGGTTCCACTTCTCCCAGTTCCATGTGTTCCATCAAGAGGAGCTGAAGTGAGAATGCCTAATAAAACATGTCTGATTCTGTATTGTATTCTCTCGCCCCTGTCTTTCCTGTCCTCTGTGACTTTACCGTGACCTTTACCTATTATCATCGCTGTACATTCGCGCCTTCTGGCCCTTTGGTGGTTAGAAGATGGTTTCCTCTGATCACAGCAGGTTCCTGATGAGGCTCGGGGGCCACAGGCAGGGCCCGAGGGAGGAAAGGGTCTTGACACGCATGTTGGGTGGAAAGCAAAAATATGGGGAGCCCTGAGCACATGAGGACGGCGGCTCAGGGAGCGAGTGGGTGCCTGTCAGGGGGTCTGCCTGTAGCACCTCCAACAGTCAGTGAGGAGAGGGCTGGCCCTGGGGCCACCCAGCCCCAGGATTTCGGTTGCAGGACCTGTAAGGTGCTCAGTGCACTGAGACACCAGATCCCGAGAAAGGAGGGTGTGGTGAGGGGAGGCAGGGAGCTCTAAGAGTGGCGGTCAGCAAGAAGACCAGCAGGGCCTGTGCCCCCAACGAAACTGCGGCCCGTGCTCAGGGAGCATTGGGAGAGTCCACTTCGTGCTCCTGCCACAAGGGGTGACCTGCGCTGAAGGACTCCAAACTGGGGGCAGGAAGGAGCGTGGCTGGACGGGGAAGGCTGATTGATGCTGGGAGCTGGAGTCAGCCATGCCCCTTCATACACACATGCACACAAGAGAATACACAAAGAAGTACGCATGCACACACCCACATGCCCACCCCTACACATGAGCACACACACACACGCACACACATCTGGGGTAGGCCCCTGTGTCCCGTGCCCCTTGGCTGTCGCTGGCCTGTCCCTCTAGGCACCCACCTCTGTGCGGGCTTTCATTGCCTTGTCCAGCCTCACCCATGTGGCCTCAACCCAGCTCCTGTGGACTTGACTCTGGGCCATGGAGCTGGGGGAGTCGAGTTCCAGGGCACCTGCCAGCTCCCTCAGAGCCTGCACCCTGGCAGCCCCACACTCTGCCCTTTCTCCCAGAAGACCTTGAACTTCTGTTCCAGCATCTGCAAAGGTGGGGCTGGAGAGGGTCAATGTGGATAGGGTTCAGGCAGCTCCTAAAACTCACGAAAGGGCCAGCTGGCCCCAACAGCTCCCACATCCCTCAGCCCTGGTTCTAGAACTCCGCAGGGCATCTCCTGCCCCCTCAGCCCACCCAGCATCTACCCTACCCTCCGTTCCTCCATCCACTTTCCCGGCACGACTCACTTCCACACCCTCAAGGTCCTTCCCACAGTCCTGGGAGTCGGCAGTGGCCAACTTGCTGTACAGCCAGGCGTGGAGGAGCAGGGCTTCTCCCTCCAGTTGGCACTACCCCTGGGCCTCCGCTGCCCATAGTCGTACTGTGTGGACCTCCCTCACCGCCCACAGCTGGACAGCACTGTGGGGCTGCATCAGGAAAGTCACAGGGGATTGCTGCCCTCTCCTCTCTGGCTGCCCACCCCCTGCTCCCTAGGTTTCCCACCCCCTGCCAACCTGTCTGAGTTCTGCAAATCCTCCAGGTGCCCGCAGAACCCTTTCAGCTCGCTCTGGGTGGCCTCCAACCATGGCATCAGGGTGCACGAGGCCCGTGTTCATGCCGTCCAGGGCACAGCCCTGCTCTGCCAGCCAGGATTCTGCCTCCAGGAGCTGGGGTGACAGCCGGGCGGGCCATGGCCTCCAGCCTGGGTTTGCAGCCTTGAGAAGGAGTGCACCGGCCCACCTGGCTGCTCTTTAGAAGCCCGCCCCCTGTTTCTTTTTTATTTCCCACAGTTTACTCTGAAGGCAGTCTTGGTTCTCAGGAAGCAAGACAGCTCCTTCCCCGAGGTCCCCTGCAGCCCTGTGGCCTTTTCTTTTCCCTTTCCCACGAAGTTCTCCCGTGTCACAAGAACACGGTGGTTCCGGCCAGACGGTTGTCCTGAGTGGCTTATCTGTTTCCCCACTGGACCTGGGTGTGCTGCCTCCTCCCCGCGGGGTTGGCAGGAGAGCTTTAAAAGGTGCTTCTGCCTAGGCCCCACCCCTGTAGATCCAGATTTTGTCTGGATGGGAGGCTGCATGTCCATATCTTTTCAAAGTTCCAGGACATTCGAATGCAATAATCGACTGAGAAGAGCCACCGGCTTAGAAGACACCCCCACACCCACTGCCATTGGGTCCATTCTGCCTCAGTAGGAAAGCAAAGCTAAAGGACCCAGTGGGTCTCATCTCTGGACACGTGTGGAAGAGAGGCCTTGGAACAAGAGAGCGCTTAGAGGAGTTGCTATTCACATCGAGAGTCTGGGTCCCCCATAGGAGTCCCCTTGAGCCCTGGACACCGGGCAGACCCCCACTTTTCGTGCCCCTCACCTGTATCTATCTGCAGCTGCTGGGCCTCCTGAGCCTGCTGTAGCCTCAGCCTCCTTTGCTCTGCCTCTGCGCACAGGCAGCGCATAGCGCTCTCCAGCTGCTGCACCTCAGCTGCCACCTCTTGGGTGGCAAAGTGCCGGCCTGCAGCTTGTGCCCTGTGTCCTCCACCATCCTGGCCAAGACCGGCTGTGCAGCTCTTACTCCAAGTTCTGTGGAATACGCAAGGTCTCCAGGGCTGCTATGTGAACAGGCCATTCCTTGGGAGACTCCCTTGAAGCCTTATGGGGCCCCATAGACATGGACCCTGTCTCCATGGTCAGCAAAGAGCCCAGGATGTCCCAAAGCCTGCTGAGGCAGAAGCTCCTCCTTGGGCCCCACATTGTGTCTTCTCGTAGTCTCCAGTGGTCACTCAGGGCCCTGTGCTTGCTCCCTGCTGGGGAAGACACCCTCCCCTCTGATCCTGGGGTGGGCTGGCACCTGGTGCTGCTGCTGCAGGTGCTGCACCTCGCTCAGACTCTGGCCGTTGTCCTGGGCTGTGGCCAGGGCCAGTTTTTCCTGCACCCAGGCCAGTTCCTCATCAGTGTCCCTAAAATATGGGAAAGGAGGCTCCGGGCCTCAGGGATCCCGCAGGCTCTCTAGCTTGCTGTCAGTGCGGGGGGTGGGGGTGAGGGTTGGGGGTGGGGGGGGTCAGGGTGTGGTGGTGGTGCAGGGTTGACAGTCTTAAGGTGAGCTCCTCATGCTGGTCACAGGAGCGCTGGGAGTGGGTGTGCTGGGGACAGGGGTGGGATTCCTGCAGGGAAGCAGGAGGGGGCAGAGGCAGATCTACTTCTGAAGCAGCAGCCGGGCAGGATCCTCCACGTTGAGGCTGAGCACTTCAGGAATGAAGGCCCAGGCCCGGGCCAGCAGGCTCCGTGCCCTTTGAGCATGCTCAGCCACTGATGCCTCCACGTCTGCCTGTGCCCCCAGGAGCTCATCCACCCCAGGACGGTCCTATCCACTGCCAGGGACTCGCAGCTCCCCCTCCACAGGATGCAGCCAGCTCTCCATCTCCCAGATGCTCCCCCGTACGCAGGGCGTGGGGCAGGACATGGGGTGAGCAGTGGGCACTGGGCAACCTTGGGTCCCATCCAACCTGTCCCAGGGCGTGCACAGTCCTACCTTGCAGGCCTCCTGGAGCGAGGCCTCTTTCCTCCTAGAGTTGGCCCTCAGCTTGCCCCAGAGCTGCTGCAGTTCCTGTAGCCTCACCTGGAAGGTCTCTGAGGCCCAGTGCCCCCCCTGCAGGCCCCTCTGTCCCTCCTGCAGCCACAGTGGGCACACAGACCTCCTCCAGCCACCAGCCTTGTGGCTGTAGGTTCTGGGCACTAGCTTGTAAGCTTCGTGCCCCCCTCTATGTAATGGGCACAGCAATGGATTATTTTGTTTCAAGGAGAGAAACCATATACAGTCCTGAGTGGGGTCCATCTTTTGTAGATGGGAATAGAGACACTTAAAAAAGAAGGAAAAAAAAAAAGGATTGATCTCCAGTCCCTTCACCGGCAGGGACAAATGCTCTGGTCTCACTGTGTCCCCTAAAAACATCATGTAAAAACACTTTCTTTTAAATTATGGACATCACTGCATTATAGTTACGAAAGCCAAAGCTGGAAGCCGCCTTTGAGTCCGTGGACAGATGGATGGACCAAGTCAGTGAGTTCGAGTTCTAGAACGGAATGGTGTCCTTTCATTAAAATAGGGGGATAAATGTCAGGTCACAAATGAACCTTGGAAAGACATGCTGGGAATGAAATAAATAAAATTCCCAACTCACTGCCATCCAGTCAACTCTGTCTCATGGTGACCCTAAAGGGCAGAGTGGAACTGCCCCCATGGGTTCCAGGGATGGTAATTCTTTTACAGACATAGAAAGCTTCATCTTTCTCACAAGGGGCAGCTGGTGGACTTGAACTGCCGGTCTTGCAGATCACAGTCCAATTTGTAACCACTACGCCAGCAGGGCTGCTGGTAATGACATAAGCCAGACACAAAAGAACAGGTGTAAGACTGAGTCAAGTAGAGAAAGAGTGAGCACAGGCAAAGGCACAGAGGCAGGCAGATCGGAGATATACGGGTTCACGGTGGCACCCTTGGCGGGTTAGAGCCCTGTGACCCCGCTACCCATTTATTTATTATTATTATTATTACTTTTCCTTTCCTCGCCTCTTTTTATCTGTCTACCATGTGTATCCCTGAATTTGGTCTGGTCCCTGCCATATTACCTGGTCCTCACCCCAGGAATGTTCATACAGTAGCTTTTCCCCTATATCCCTTTTGCATTGTTTTTAAAGTTTACCTCTGTGGACTCAATGTGTACTTGTCCTTTTGTGCTTGGTTTACTTCGCTTAGCATGCTTTCCTCCAGTTCTTCCCATGCAGTGATGTGCTTCATACGTTCATCACTACTTTTTAGCGATGCGTAGTACTCCATTGTATGTATGTACCACAGTTTTTTTCCCCCCACTGAAAAAGAAGTCTTTATTCTGATCCCACCAGCTGTACCATCTGTTATGCGCCTTCCTCCTTGGCAATCCGGTCTTTCTTGAGTGGTCCCATGAAAGCTTTTTTCTCTTCCACGGTCTGGAAACGGCCATGGCCCAACTTGGAAGTGGTGTCGATGAACTTGAGGTCGATCTTCTCCAGGGCACGGCGCTTGGTCTGCACCAGCAGGGACTTGTGAAGAGTGAGCACTCGCTTCTTGGTGCCCACCATGCAGCCCTTGAGCATGACAAAGTCATTGATCACTTCCCCGTAGTGGACAAAGTCGCCCAGGGGGTTGATGCTCTTGTCAGAGAGATCATAGTCGGTGGAGGCTTTGTTTGATAAGTTTCCCATCCTTGACGAGGTAGCCCTGGCCAATCTTATAGATCTTCTTTTTGATCTCTGTGCAGTGGTGGTAGCCTTTCTGCACAGCGCGGGCCATCGAGAAGGCCACACGGGCGGGATGTCAGGCCCCGATACAAGCCACCTTGTGCAACCCTCGGTGGGTCTTTCGGGGCAGCTTCTTGGTGTGCCAACGACTGGTGACCCCTTTGTAGCCTTTGCCCTTGGTCACCCCCGTGACGTAGATCATTTCATCCTGCCCGAACACCTGGTTCACTGGCACCAGCATCTCTCGGGCCCAGTCCAGCTTCTCAGCCACGGAGCGAGCCCCCGTTCACCTGCATCTCCGTCAGGTGGAGCAGGCGCGTCTGGGTGTGGGCGATGGCGCGCATGACCGGGCAGGACTTCTTCATGCTGCTAAAGTCTTTCTCGAGCTGCTTCTTACCCTCGTCATCCTGCCACTTCTTGCAGTACTTGGTGAAAGCCTTCTTCTTCGACTTGTGCCAGTTCTTGTAGAACCGTCGCTTGCACTCGTCGTCACTGATGTGTTCCGCAAAGACCGTCTTGAAGGTCCGGAGGCTGCGAGGTGTCCCCACATAGCCCACGATGCCCACCACCACCATGGGAGGGGTCTCCATGATGGTCATGGCCTCCACCACTTCCTTCTTGTTCACCTTGGAGCCTGGCCTGTCGACCTCGCGCACAATGTGGGTCATGCCAGCCTTGTAGCCCAGAAAGGCCGTCAGGTGGACCGGCTTGGAGGCGTTCATCCTTGGGGAAGCTCTTCACCTTCCCGCCGTGCCGGCTCTGCGCTTCCGAGGCAGGAAGCCCAGAGACCAATGCTGGGGCGCCGAGAACTTCCGGTGTGACATTATATCGTTTATCCCCACTGGTAGAGGTACCCAGCTTTTTAATCCAATTGTCAGGTGATGGAAATTTGGGTTGTTTCCAATTCCTTGCAATTGTGAACTGTGCCACAATGAACATTGGAGCACAGATGTCTGATCTTGGTTTGTTTCTTGCCCAGTAAGGGTGCGGGGGTTGTTGGGTCAAATGGTAACTCTATTTCCATCTGTTTTAGATATCGCCAGTAGACCTCTTTCTTACACACATATGAGTCTCCCTGGATTTGTTTCACGGATGATGTGTCTGGGTCATTGTGTGGTCGTGGTCTCTTTTAAGACTTGATCGATGTTTTCTTTACATTGTTTGTCCTGAAGGTCTCTTTTGTACCCTAAAACAAGGAGTCAAAGAGATGCATGGGACTTGATTGCTGAAGGGGGGCAGGAGTGAAGAAATGGACCCAAAGGGTGTCCATACCACTTCTGGGCTCAGCTCTGGAGCTCTTGCCAGCTGTCCATAAACTGTTGGCACCTGTGGCCGAGGCTGCGGGCTGACCCCAGGCTTCTCTGGCAGAGGAGGGCTGCCTTCTGCTCCGGGATATGGGGGATGTCCAGAGGCTGAGGAAGGGGATCAGGTTGTGCTCAAGAGGACCCTGGCATGGTAGTATACTGGCTCAGCTCTTCCTCTGCAGGGTCCCACAGAAGAGGTCCCCTGGCCTGGCCCCAATGCTAGACCCAGTGGCATACCTGCCCCTGAACTTGGAGGAGGCCCATCTCCTGCTCCAAGGCCTCGTGTCTGTGCAGCAGCCTCTCCATGCTCTCCAGAGCCTTCCCAAGGTCCAGGACTCTAGCAAGGGCACACTGTGGAGGACGGGCACATTACAGGCTTGGCCTCTGCCCTTCTGCCCAGGATTCTCTTCGATCCTTTCTTCCTGGCTGGTCTTGGCCTTGGCCTCGGGCAGGTGACAGAGTCTGATTAGTGTCTGCACAGTGACACTGCGGGTGTTGGGGACAAGGCTGCTGGATGGAAAACCAGTACCTAGAAGGGGTCCCAGGCCTTCCTGTTAATTCCCTTCCTGTCTCCCTTCCATGGGGTCTCTGTCTCATAGGCCAGGTGTTTCTGAAACCGCATCAGCTTCTCTTTGTGTTCCCCAAGAGGGACAGGCTACTCCAGCTGCTGGCCCTACCCCTGGATCCAGTCGCCATCCTGTGTGATGGTGGGGACATGAGTGCCCTGATGTTCATACTGCCTTGGCCCCAAGCGGTGACCCCGTCTACCCCTCGGGCTGTGCCAAGGAGTGAAATGCTGACCAAGCTCAGGGACAGCACAATAATTTTTCTTTCACCCAAGATGACAGGGCCCAGGCCCATCAGTCTTCAGATCTAGGAAGTGGCTGGGCAGGGTCCATGGGTGGGTTCTCATGTGGAGGGTGCCCCTCACCCACCCCTGGGGCCCTGTCTACTCTGCCCATCAGGATGACAGGTGTACACACGGGTCTGAGAATCAAGGGCCCTGGGCTCCAGTCCTAGCTTTGCCCCTGGAAAAGCCATTAAACTCTCCACATCCCATTCCACCGCAGGCCGCCCCTTGACCCCTAGTGGGGCTGAAGGTCACTTGTAAAAGTAAAATGGGGTTCAGGTGGGGTGCCCTCTGACCTGGCTAGCAGCCCTGAAACAGCCGGCAGTAATCAGAGAGGTGTGAAGCTGTGTCGCTGACCTTATCCCAAGGCTTCCACTCAAGCCGGCCGCTCTCATATCGTGCCCAGCAGGGCCTGAACCCAGGGGCCTGGCAGCACCCTGGCCTGCTCTCTCAGCGCAGCCGCCTGCGTAGTGGGAGGTGGGAAGTGGGAGGTGGACCCAGCCCTGAGTACCGAGTGTACCCCTGCTGGGGCTGGCTCACAGCCCATAGCCCTCACTATAAGTCTCTAACCCTCACTAACAGCTCTGCAGTAGAGGGTTGGCCAGGCTCCTGGGCAGAAGGAAGCAGGGGCCAGGTGATATGGGCAGATCCAAATGCCCTCTGTGGTCCCCAGAGTGTGGCCTAACCCATCCCCATGCGCTTCTGGGTGCTTGGGCAATTCGGCTTGGTCACCAGCCCTGGATTGGAGCCCCTGGCTCCTTGGTAATCCCTCACCCACCAGCACAGGTTCGGTGTGCATGCACACCTAACCCTTTTGGCCCCAACAGTCTGGATACCCCGGCGTAATCAGGGTCACGCCCATGACCGTCCTGTCTACCACCTCCCTTTCCTGTGTGCTCAGCACCTCTGGAAGGTGCCATGCTTCTGGATCCACCGCTCCACCTCTTCCACAGAGCCCTCCAGCGCACTGGCTTCCTGGAAGACCTGTGGCAGCCATGGAGGTGACACAGAGGTGGGGGGGGGGGAATCAGGGGCACAGATGGTGGTTCAAAGGGAACCCTAGACAGCAACATCTGCCAGAACCTTGGTTTACAGCCTGGGCTCTCTGGGGGTGCATCAAGGGGCCTGCGGCTGGGGGTGGGGAGGTGGGTGCTGAGCAGGAGGGGAAGGAACCTGAGGAAGAAGAGCACTCCAAAATGGGGGCCGTTAGGAACATCCCAACTTCTGATCAGGTGGGGAGGAGCCCCATCAATTTCCAACCAAACCGCGTAGGGCTTGGCTGGCCGGGGCCAGGTGTGGGGAGGAGATGGCCCTGAGTGACCTGAGGCTCAGGTGTACCCTTGGCCACTTGGAAAGACACACTATCTAGCTCCGTATCAGAATAGCAGCCAGTGATCCAGGAAGCAAGGGGGATTGGGGTGGTACTACAGGAGGACTGGAGATCCTGGGGTCAGTGTGTCTGTGTGTGGTGAAGGCTGCTGTCTCCTGGGCCTGCAGGATCTTTTCCAGATGCCACACTGTCTGAGGAAGAGCTGCTTGTGGTGCATGGCCTGCCGTCTCCCTTGCTTCCGTTTCCAGGCCTGAAAGACCTGCTCCCAAGTATCCTGCATGGCGCATAGCCTTTCCTGGACCTGGGCATGGGCATGGACACAACCGAAGGTGGTGCTGAGGGAAGCTCCAGAGAAAAGGTGCCTGACTGTCCCTCCCAAGGGGAGGGTATTGTTTGTGTTTCCACAGGGAAAGAGGGACCAGATATAAAGCCAGTGCCAGATGAATGCAGTGTACCCGCACGGAGTGGGGAGCCAATGGAGGGGCCTGAGGGCTGGGCTCCCATACCAGCTATGTGGACAACTGCCCCTGCCCCCAGAAGAATTTACTTCAGAGGACAGCACTGAAGCTGCATCTAGGAGAGAGGGGCATGTTTGATCAGAGCAAATGGGAGCAAAGAAGGGGGAGGAAGAGAGAGTGGAGCACATCCTGGCCCATCAGGCCTGGAGGATGATATCCCGGCTCTGAACAGCCAATGGACAGAGTGGACAATGTGGCTTATCCCACCACGAGACACACCGTCCATTGATGGCCCAGGGCCCTAAGGGGGACAACACTGGAGACTCAGGGTTAGAACTGGCCCAGACTGATCCTATGGCACTGAGGCAAACCACTAAAAGTGTGTGGCAGAGCAACCGTGGGAGCAGAGCAGGGAGCCCCTGAGGTAGTACAAAGGACAGACTCTGGGGCCAAAGCATGGTACCCCATTGGACCTGACTGAAGGACACGACTAGAGATTAAAAATCAGACCTTCATCTATGTATAGGTTTTTCTTTCTTTAAAATTTTTTTCTTTTATTTTATTCTTAAAAAAGCATTTTATTAGGGACTCATACAACTCTTATCACAATCCATACTTACATCAGTTGTATAAAGCACATCTGTACATTCTTTGCCCTCATCATTTTCAAAGCATTTGCCTTCCAAAATTAATTTATTCTTCTATGGGTAATTGGTTTCCTTTTTGTTGTCATTGCTGTGTTCTCACTCATTGCCTATCTAGCAATTACTTCATTTTTGGTGCATATTATTATCTCTACAGACCTATCTAGATACGATAGACTGCATGAATAGTTTGGAGGAGAAAACAAGGGGACCAATAGTTCCGGGGGACTAGGGGAGTGGGAGGGAAGGGGGCAAAGGGGTAGTGCTGACCAACCCAGGGACAGGGGAGCAATAAGTTATCCAAAATCAGTAGCAAGGAGGGTGTGAGTGGTTTGGTAGGGATTCAGCAAGGGCAAGGTAACCGAGAGAAATTACTGAAACCCAAATGAAGGCTGAGCATGATAGTGGGGCAAGAGGAAAATAAAAGGAAATAGAGGAGAGAACTAGGTGACAAAGGGTATTTATAGAGGTCCAAAGACTGGAATGTACATATGTAAATATATTTATATGAGTGTAGGGAAACAGATCTATGTGCATATATTTATAGGTTTAGTATTAAGGCAGCAGATGGACATTGGGCCTCCACTCAAGCACTTACTCAATGCAAGAGCACGTTGTTCTATTAAATTGGCATTCCAGGATTCACACCTTCCCGACACGATTGCTGAAGAAAAATGTGTGCATAAGCAAATGTGGTGAAGGAAGTTGACGGTGCCCGGCTATCAAAAGATATAGCGTCTGGGGTGTTAAAGGCTTGAAGATAAATAAGCGGCCATCTAGCTGAGAAGTATCAAAGCCCACATGGAAGAAGAACACCAGCCTGGCTGACCACGAGGTGTAGAAGGGACCAGTTATCAGACATCAAAGAACTAAAAATCGTATCAGTGGGTGCCCACCTTCCTGATACAATCAGTGAAGACAAACGTGTGCGTAAGCAAATGTGGTGAAGAAAGCTGATGGTGCCTGGCTGTCAAAAGATATAGCATCTGGGAGCTTTAAGGCTCAAAGATAAACAAGTGGCCACCTAGTTCAGAAGCAACAAAGCCCACATGGAAGAAACACACCAGCCTGTGTGACCACGAGCTGTCGAAGGGATCATGAGGTATCAAGAATCAAAGAACAAAAAATCATATCATTGAAAATGTGGGTGAGTGCAGAGTGGAGACTCAAAGCCCATTGGTAGCCAACCTGACACCATTTACTGAGGGGTTGTGGGGAGGAGATGAGCCAGTCAGGGTGCAGGGTAGCAACGATGAAACATATAACTTTCCTCTAGTTCTAATTTGCTTCCTCCCCCGACTCTCATGATCCCAATTCTACCTTACAAATCTGGCTAGATAAGAGGGTGTACATAGGTACAGATAGGAACTGGAAACACAGGTAACGCAGGACAGATGACTCCTTCAGGACCAGTGGTGAGAGTGGCGATGCCTGGAGGGTGGAGAGAATGTGGGGTGGAAAGGGGAAATTGATTACAAGAATCTACAAATAGCCTCCTCCCTGGGGGAGGGACAGCAGAGAAGAAGGAAGGGGGAGACTTTGGACAGTGCAACATATGATAAAATAATATTAATTTATGAATGATGAAGGTTTCATGAGGTAGGGGGGAGTGCGGAGGGAGGGGGAAAATGAACAGCAGATATTAAGGGCTCAAGTAGAAGGCAAATGTTTTGAGAATGATGATGGCAACAAATGTACATATGTTCTTTTTTTAAAAAAAAAAAAACCCTTTTATTATTTAAGCTTAATTTATTCCCAAGCCATGAGTTTTTGCTTCTTCAGTTTCTTCTGGGAAATCTTTTTCTTCAGTGCAACCTCCTCTTCTGGCTTGGGAACGATTTGTTCCTTCTCAGTCAGGATCATTTCAATGTGGCAGGGGGAGCTCCTGTGTGGATTAATCTAGCCAAGAGCTCTGTAAGTCCGGTGGTGCATCTTGGGGGCTTTGTTCACCTGGATGTGCTCGATGACCTGAGAATCCACACCTAAACCCTTAAGTTCAGCATGACTTTCTGCATTTTTAAGCATGTGAACCAAAAATTCAGCACTCTTTTTGGGCTACCAACTCTGGGTCCCACCCCACTGTTTGGCCTGGGCACATCTACCAACACCATCATTGTCCCATCGGAAAGGCACACACTGCTTCTGCAGAGTGACGTCTTTCAAGTATTTGGTGGCTTTCCAGATGTGCATGCCTGGGCAGTTTCACGGGTGATTTTGAAGTGGACCCGGAGATTCGACCCTCTGTATTTGGAGGATTTTGTAGGGTTTTCTGGGTCAAATGAGTAGCGAACCATTTTAGCAGGTCACCTCAGGCCGCTACAGTTAGAGGAAGAGCCTGTACATATGTTCTTGACACAATGCATGTATGTATGAATTGTGATAAGAAATGCACGAGCCCCCAATAAAATGATTTAAAAAATAGAAAAGAAAGGTGCTTGGCCCTGTGGGGCCAGGGTGCGGTGGTCCAGTGGACTGGACACTGGCTGCCCAGGAGGCATAGTCTTGCACCTGGAGCCTGGGAGAGCACGGGAGAACACGGGGTGAGGGGACCTGGTACCGAGGCAGCGTCACAGCCGGCCTGAGTCCACCACCACTCATGTCCAAACCTCCATGTCTCTGCCGCTCAATCCCACAGCCTTACCAAGTGTCTACTCGGCCTCAGCTCTGCCCGCCACCCCTCCTTCCCACCCAGTTCTCCAGGGCCAATGAAGTCCCTCATGGGCCGCTTGATAGCTTTGCCCACCCATCCACAACTTTGCCAGACCCCCACTTAGAGGTAGCCTTTGGTGGCCTTGTGTGAGAGTCGAGGGACTCGGGACTCTTGTCCCTTCACTGCCTCACTGTGCAGATGGAGGTTTTGGGTGGTTGTTTTTTTTTTCTCTTTTCTTCTTTTACATTTTATTAGGGACTCATACAACTCTTACCACAATCCATACATATACATACATCAATTGTATAAAGCACATCCATACATTCCCTGCCCCAATCATTCTCAAGGCATTTGCTCTCCACTTAAGCCCCTTGCATCAGGTCCTCTTTTTTTCCCCCTCCCTCCCCATTCCCCCCTCCCTCATATGCCCTTGGTAATTTATACATCGTTATTTTGTCATATCTTGCCCTATCCGGAGTCTCCCTTCTCCCCTTCTCTGCTGTCCCTCTCCCAGGGAAGAAGTCACATGTGGATCCTTGTAATCAGTTCCCCCTTTCCAACCCACTCACCCCACACTCTCCCAGCATCGTCCCTCATACCCTTGGTCCTGAAGGTATCATCCACCCTGGATTCCCTGTACCTCCAACCCTCATATGCACCAGTGTACAGCCTCTGTCCTATCCAGCCCTGCAAGGTAGAATTTGGATCATGGTAGTTGGGGGGAGGAAACGTCCAGGATCTGGGGGAAAGCTGTGTTCTTCATTGATACTACCTCACACCCTAATTAACCCATCTCCTCTCCTAAACCCCTCTATGAGGGGATCTCCATTGGTTGACACTTGGGCCTTGGGTCTCCACTCTGCACTTCCCCCTTCATTTAATATGATATATATATACATATATACACATACATACACGCACTTATATCTTTTTTTTTTTTTGCATGATGCCTTATACCTGGTCCCTTGAGCACCTCGTGATCACACTGGCCGGTGTGCTTCTTCCATGTGGGCTTATTTGCTTCTGAGTTAGATGGCCGCTTGTTCACCTTCAAGCCTTTAAGACCCCAGACACTATCTCTTTTGATAGCCGGGCACCATCAGCTTTCTTCACCACATTTGCTTATGCACCCATTTGTCTTCAGCGATCCTATCATGGAGCTGTGCAGTCAATGATATGATTTTTTGTTCTTTGATGCCTGGTAACTGATCCCTTTGGGACCGCTCGATCACACAGTCTGGTGTGTTCTTCCATGTGGACTTTGTTGCTTCTGAGCTAGATGGCCGCTTGTTTATCTTCAAGCCTTTAGGACCCCAGTCACTATCTCTTTTGATAGCCGGGCACCATCAGCTTTCTTCACCACATTTACTTGTTCACCCACTTTGGCTCCAGCCGCCGTGTCGGGAGAGTGAGCATCATAGAGTTCCAATTTAATAAAAGAAGGTATTCATGCATTGAGGGAGTGTTTGAGTAGAGGCCCAAGGTCCTTCCACCACCTTAATACTTGACCTATAAATATAGACATATAGATTTATTTCCCCATCCTCCTATATATATTTGCATGTACATGTCTTTGTCTAGACCTCCAGGAATGCCCTTTGACTCCTAGCTCTTTCCTCCATCTCCCTTGACTTTCCTCCTGCCCTACTACCATGCTTCATCGCCCCCTGGGCTAGAGTATACCTCTTCTCTAAGCAACCTTACTCTTGATCATTTCCCACCAGGCCTGCCACTCCCCCTTCTCTACCATTTGGGGTCCCATGTTTTCCCCTTGTCCCTGGGTTTGTTAACACCACTTCCTTACCCCCCCTAACCCCCGACCCCAAGTCCCCCCAGAACTGTCGGTCCCGTTGTTTTTCCTCCAGATAGTTCATCCAGCCTGTCCTATTCAGACAGACCTGTGGAGTCACTAACATGCATGAAAACTAGACAGAGGAAAACAAAGCAACAGTATACAACCAGACAACAAAACAACAAAAACAAACCACTGACAAAGAACAGAACAAAACAGTTCACAAGAGAAAAGCTTGTAGTTAGTTCAGGGATCATTTGCTGGCGCTTAGGAGCATTTTCCAGTCCAGTCTGTTGGGGCACCACGCCCTGGCCCCAAAGTCCACTTTCAGCATTCCCTGGGGACCTTGCCACTCCATTCCCTTGCTGTTCAACTGCACTCCCCCAGTGATTTGCCTCGGTGTGGTGGGATCAGGTCAGGTGCAATTCCCACACTGTGTCTCCGGTGCTGTCCCCTGTATCGCCCTTAGTCACTGAGGGGCATCATGTCTCATAGTGGGGCCAGCCATGTTGTTCTCTCTGTGGACTGGCTGCTCTACTCAGGAACATCATCATCACGGCCTGGTGGGCCAGGCTGTGCTCCACTCTGGAGAGGTCTGGGAGGCTGGCCCCAGCACCATAAATTAAGTGGATTCCTGCCCCTCCCCCGATAAGAATTTGTTCCAAAGGACGACATTGACTCTGCAGCTCTGGGAGATGGACATATTTGATCAGAGCACACGGGAGCAGATGAAGGGGCAGGAGGAGACAGTGGTGGTTTTTTTTTTATTTAAATTTAAATTTATTTATTTTATTGGGGAATCTTATAACTCTTGTTACAATCCATACACCAATTGTATCTGACATAGTCATACGTATATTGCCATCATTCTTTTCTTTTTTTTAATTAATTAATTTATTTATTTATTTTTACATTTTATTAGGGGCCCATACAACTCTTATCACAATCCATACATATACATATACATACATCAATTGTATAAAGCACATCCGTACATTCTTTGCCCTAATCATTTTCTTTTTTTTTTTAATCTTTTTATTGGGGCTCATAAGTCTCTTATCACAATCTGTACATACATCAAATGAGCAAAGCACCCTTATACATTCGTTGCACTCGTCACTCTAATAATTCACCTTCCACTTGGGTTCCTGGAATTAGCTCGGTTTCCCTTTCCCCCCCCATCCCCCTCCCTCCCCGATCCCACCCCTGGTCCCTTGATAGTTTATAAATAATTATTATATCTTATCTTACACTCCCCGGCGTCTCCCCTCACCCGCCTCCCCCTTGACAATCTCCCAGAGAGGAGGTTACACATAGATCTCTGAGATCGGTTCTCCCTTTCTACATGCCCTTCCCTCCTGGTGTCGCCACTCCCACCGCTGGTGTTGAAGGGTTCGTCTGTGCTAGATTCCCTGTGCCTCCAGATCCCCACTGCACCGCTGTACATTCTCTGGTACTAACCCACCCAGGGGAGAGTATCGGTTGTGTCCCCACAGATCTGGAACATGCCATCATTCTTTTTGAGACATTTACTTTCTATTGAGCCCTTGGGATCAGCTCCTCTTTTTTTCCTCCTCCCCCAATCATAGTTCCTTGATAGATTATAGATTGTTATTATTTTCATATCTCACATCGACCATTGTCTCTTTTATCCTCAGGTTTCTGTTGCTCCTCTCCCTGCGAGGGGTGTGTGGTTATATGTCATTCATTGCTATCGGTTCCCCTTCCTCCCATCCTCTACCTCCCTTCCCCCTACCCTTTTGGTATCTCTATTCCCATACCTGTTCCTGGGTTCCATGTGTCGTGAGTTTTATCTCTTGCTAATACCTATGCACTCTAGTCCAGAGTGGAAAGCGGCACCTGGGTGATGATAGTGGGGGGTGAGGAGGCCTAAAGGTGTCAGAGGCAGATTGTGTGATTCATTGGTGCGATCCATGTCTCCTCAGGGGGGCCTCCACCCAGTGGGACACAGCATCTAGGAGGCTTGTGGCTTTCTCCTGAGACAGCATGGTGGCCAAGGGCCCGGGCATTGAGTGTGGGACTCTGGGCCTGGGGTGGCAGCACTTGCAGAAGCCACCCCCTCCTCCAGGCACACACCTGGATACGGACGAGCACGTGAGACAGTTGGCTGTGAACTTTGAGGGTGGCCTCAGAGTCTCAGAGCAGGTGGGGTCTGGCCTGAATCAGCTCCCACAGCTCCAACCAGGCAGCCCTGCCCCCAGGCGGGGGTCAGGAGTTATCCCAGCATGCTCATTCCTTCCCCTCAGCTTCTGTCTGCTCAGCCCTTCAGCTTCCTGGCTGGGTTTAGAACTTGTCCTAAGCTCCCAGAGGGCCACCGTCCTGAGATCTTGCTCGGCGCTTTAGGCCTTTCTGCAAACTCTCCTCCCAGGAGCCCATTATCACTAGCAGTTTACCCCTTGCTCTAACGATGCTCCAGGAGGCCTGCTTGGGAAGTGTTGGGCTGTTGCCTGGTTCAGTTCCACTAACTGCTCCTCAGGAGAAATAAGAGGTTCCCTACTCCTGGAAAGATTTACTGACTTGCAAACCCTCTGGAGGATCCGCATGAGTCAGCAGGCGGGGTCATTCTAAAGCCCGGCACACGGCAGGTAGCCACGTTGTGTGCCACCCAGGCATGCTGTGTGTTTGGAGGAGACTGCACACCCTTCAAAGGTAGAAGCTGCACCCCTCCATGGTTCTTGCATGCAGCAAATGCCGGGCCCCTGAGACTCCGGGCCAACCTCTGGGCTAGGATCATGGGCAAATCGGGATCTCGCCTAAGCTCCATCTGGGCTGGAAATGCAGTAGCTTGTACTGTGACCTGGGTCAGCCTGGGGCTGTGCAGGGCATCCTCAGCCCAGCTCAACTCTTCCCAGAACGCCCCTGCAGGAAGCCCGTGGCTTGGGAAAGTGACCCTGCTAAGTGGGCTTTGTGACCAGGCTCCCTGATCCACCGACACAGCTTTGCCTCCTCCACAGGCCGCAGACAGCAGGGGCTGCCCTGGGTTCCCTGAACTCGGGCCCTCTCCAGAGACAGTGGTTGGGCAGAGCCGCAGCACAGCAAGGGTCTCCCTGGAAGCTTCTTCATCCCATGCCCAGCACCTCCTCCCAAACTCACCCCTGCTGCAGGCTGCTGGTACTCACTGTAGGTCCTGTCACCACTGCTGGGCCCTGGGCCAGTGCTGGGCCACCACTCCAGCAGGCTCTCCGCTAGTGGGGCAGGCTGTCCCCTGGTGGCCACCCATCTTCACTTGGTGCCAAAATATTGCAAACTTGGTTAAAAGGAGCTGAGAAGAGAGGAGAGGGGTCACAGTGGGCCCTGGCTGGTGGGCTGTGAGACACCTCAGTGAGTGACTGGGCAGGGCAGGACTGAACAGCCACAGAACTTGCCCCTCTACGCAGAGAGGGGAATAGGAAGCCACAGCTGTCCTCAGTCCAGACTGATGTTCCCCATCAGCCCCTTGTGCATGCAGCCCCCCTCCACTACCCGTCTTCATTCCCCTAGCCCCTTCCTCACTAGAGTGTGCTCATAGTCCTCTCTCCTCTGGCCACCTGCTGCTGGCTGCTCAGCCAGCTCTGCAAGTCCTTGGCTTCCCTCAGGAAGCCCTGCAGTGCCAGGATCCTCTTCAGATCCTGGCCCCTGTGGTGACAGCCTGAGTCCCCCAACAGTTAGTGTGCATGTGTCCACACTGTGGAGGTCAAGGGACCCAAGCAGAGGGGCTGCCTGAAGGACAAGTTTCTTCATGGTCTTTGCCCAGGCTGCTCCTCTGGATTCAAGAAGCAAACCCAGGGCTTGGGGAGTTGGGGCTGGCGAGGGTTTGGCTGTGGGGAAGGCCAGGTGACTGGAGCCAGGGAGCCGAGCCCCTGCCCTGCAGGCTCTCCTCAAAAGTTTGTGGGAAGAGGAAACAGTGAAGGACTCATCTTTTCCTGACACATGTCTACAGGCCTCTGTCATGGTTCTCTTCAAGGCAGGGGTAGCATCTAGGGGAATAAGCAACCCCATCCAGTTTTCTGGTACCCACGGATGCAGTGACCCTCACTGTTGGGCTGCCAACTCCCGCAGTGTCTGCAGCTGCTTCCAGAGCTTCCCCTGCATCACACCCAGCTGCTCTGAGACCTCAATTACAAGGATCTACGTATAACTTCCTCCCTGGGGGATGGACAACGGAAACGTGGGTGAAGGGAGACAAAATATGTAAGATCTGAAAAATTATCAAGGGTTCATGAGTGAGGGGGGAACAGGGAGGGCGGAGAAAAATGAGGACATGATGCCAGGGCTTTAAGTGGAAAGCAAATGTTTTGAGAATGATGAGGGCAATGAAGGTACGGATGTGCTTTACACAACTGATGTATGTATGAATTGTGATAAGAGTTGTATGTGCCCCTAATAAAATGATTTTTAAAAATTAAATCATTATAATTTCTTAGGACAATGCCATTTGTATTTCAAAGCAACATTCACGAAAGCTATTTTTTCACCTTCACTATCTTCTATTTAGTTTTAGATAGAGCAAAAACAATTCTTATGCCTTTTTATGAGATGTAATGCAAGTAGACCTAAATTTATGCATAATTAAAAATTTGAATGAACAAAATATTTTGTTAAAGAATTTGACCTTTTGTGAAAATCATCGAAAGCATATAGCATTTTATTGAAGGGTTGGGAATGTTTTCCTCTATTTTAATCTAGTATTTGGTCTGAGGTTCTTATGGCTTATTCTGATTGTTGTCATGTAAGAGAATGTACATTCCATATAAGAGAAAACTTTCCTTATAATATTTTCCTATCCATTGCTTTCTGCTGAATCTCTCATTTGTTCTTTTATCATTATTTTTTCCTATAAAAAACCCAGGCTGCTTAATTTTATTCTTATTAGTCATTTATATAAATTAGGAAAATATTTATTATATATACATTTTTATTAAAAATCTTTTATTGGAGACTCTTACAACTTTTGTTGCAATCCATATTGATTGCATCAGGCATTTTGTACATATGTTACCTTCATTCATATATAGATATTTCTTTCTTTTTCTTTTTAAAAATCATTTTATTGGGGCTCATACAACTCATCACAATCCATACATACCCCAATTGTGTAAAGCACACTTATACATTCCTTGCCTTCATCATTCTCAAAATTTGCTTTCCGCTTGGATTCCTGGAATCAGCACATTTCCCCTTTCCCCTCTCCCCCTCTCACCCTGCTCCTTTTCCTTCATGAACCCTTAATAATTTATAAATTATTATTTTCTCTTATCTTACACTGCGCAGCGTCTCCCTTCATCCAATTTTCTGTTGCCCATCTCCCAGGGGGGAAGTTATATGTAGATCCTTGTGATCGGTTACCCATTTCTACACCCACTTCCCTCCCAGTATCGCCACTCTCACCGCTGGTCCTGGGGGGTTCATCTGTCCTGGATTCCCTGTGTTTCTAGTTCCCATCTGTAGCGCTGTGTATCTTCTGGTCTAACCAGGTTTGCAAGGTAGAATTGGGATCATGAGAGGTGGGGGGAGGAAATGTTTAATAACTAGAGGAAGGTTGTGGGTTTCATTATTGCTACACTGAACCCTGAGTGACTCATCTCCTTCCCACTACCCCTCCGCAAGGGATGTCCAGTTGTCTACAGGTGGGCATTGGTCCCCCGTCATGCACTCCCCTCATTCACGATGATGTAATCCCTCCTCCCGCCTTTGTTGCTTGAAAACTGGTCCCCTCAGTCCTTCATGATCACACATGTTGGTGTGATGCTTCCATGTGGGCTTTGTTGCTTCTGGGCCTGCTTGTTTACTTTCAAGCCTTTAAGACCCGGCATGCTATATCGCTTGATAGACGGGCACCATCAGCCTTTTTCACCACACTTGCTTATGCACACATTCATCTTCAGCGTTTATATGGGGAAGGTGATCACACAGTATTGGTTTTTGTTCTTTGGTGTCTGCTACCTGATCCCTTCAACACTTCGTGTTCATTTAGGCTTGTGTGCTTCTTCTCTGTGGGCTTTGTTGCTTCTGAGCTAGATTTCAGCCTGTTTGCCTTCAAGCCTTTAAGACCCCCAGAGTTTCATTATATTGTGCAGAGAGTGGCTATGAGCCAAACCCACTCGACTGCACCCAACAACAATAACAACAGGACTTGTGCTTCTAACAATATTCTGAATAAGGCCTTAAGAGAATCTCCCCTTTGTTTAGAGCAGCGGCTCTCGACCTGTGGGTCGTGTCTACTTAGGGGGTCAAACAGCCCTTTCATGGGGTGGCCTGAATTATAGCAGTAGCAAAATTACAGATATGATGTAGCAACAAAAATAATTTTATGGTTGGTTGTTCACGACTACATGAGGAACTATATGAAAGGGTCGAGAAAGAAAGTTGAAAACCACTGTCCAAGAGGAAGACTCAATTCTTGATACAGTTGAAGGGCAACAAAATAGAGTCAGCCCCAATATAGATGGGATAGCACAGTGGCTGCAACAATAAACACAAGCCAAAGAAACACTGCAAGGATGGCACAAGATGGGACAGTGTTTCATTATATTGACATAGAGTTGCTATGAGTCA
This sequence comes from Tenrec ecaudatus, assembly GCF_050624435.1. Classification (NCBI taxonomy): domain Eukaryota; kingdom Metazoa; phylum Chordata; class Mammalia; order Afrosoricida; family Tenrecidae; genus Tenrec; species Tenrec ecaudatus. Next base: position 1,855,447 of record NW_027457555.1, on the reverse strand, counting down.
AAACCCACAAGGAAAAAAACAGGACTTGTTTTTCTAACAATGTACCTAAGTAGACCTGAAGAGAACCTCCTATTAGTTTAGCGCAGCGGTCCTCAAACTGAGGGTTGTGACCCCTTTTGGGGGACGAATGACCCTTTCACGGCAGTGGGCCGTTCATTAAAGTGGAAAAATTAGAGTTACGATGTAGCAATGAAAATAATTTCATGATTTGGCAGTCACCACTACATGAGGAATGGTATGAAAGAGTCGTGGCATTAGGAAGGTTGAGAACCACTTCCCTAGAGGAAGACAGAATTCTTGGTAGAGTAGAAGGGCAGCAAAGGAGAGGCAGCCCCTACAAGATTGATTAGCCCAGTGGCTGCAACAATGAGCACAAGCAAATGAACAACTCTGCGCATAGCATTGGACTGGGCAGCATTTCATTTTATTGTGCATAGAGTTCTTGTGACCAGAAACCCACTCAACAGCACTCAACAAAAATAACTACAGGACTTGTGCTTCTAACAATATGGTGAAGTAGGACTTAAGAGAAAGTCCTTTAACTTTAGAGCAGCAGTTCTCAACCTGTGGGTCGCGCCCCTTGGGAGGGTAGAATGACCCTTTCACAGGGGTGGCCCAATTCATAACTGTAGTACAATTACAGTGACAAAGTACCAATGAAAATAATTTTATAGTTGTGGGTCCCCACTAAATGAGAATCGATATGAAAGGGTAGTGGCATTAGGAAGGTTAAGAACCACTTCACTAGGCAAGACACAAATTTGGTACAAATGGGAAGGAAGTGAGCGACAGTCTCCAACAAGTTGGATTAGCACAGTGGCTGCAAAACTGAGGCCGAGCACAGAAGCACGGTGAGGGTGGCACAGGACAAGGCAGCGTTTCATTATATTGTGCATAGAGTTGCTAAGAGTCAAAACCCACTCGACAGAACTTAACGACAATAACTATAGGACGTGTACTTCTAACAATATGCTGAACTAGATCTTAAGAGAAACTCCTCTAAATTTAGAGCAGTGCTTCTTAACTTGTGGGTCGCGACCCCTATGGGGTTTCAGACGAGCCTCTCACAGGTGTTGCCCAATTCATAACAGTAGAAAAATCACAATAAATGGAGTAACAATGAAAAAAAATTACTGTTGGAGGATCACCACAACATTAAGAATTGTATAAAGGAGCCATGCCATTAAGAAGGTTCAGAAACACTGCCCAAGAGGAATACACAAAACGTGGTACTGCAGAAGGGCAGACCCTACAAGATGGAATAGCTCAGTGGCTGCAACAATGAGTGCCATCAAGAAACCACTGTGAGGACGGCACAGGACGGGGCAGCGTTTCATTATATTGTGCGTAGAGTTGCTGAGAGTCAAAACCCACTCGACAGCAACTAACAGCAACACAAAAAGGACTTGAGCTTCTAACAATATGCTGATGTAGATCTTAAGAGAAACTCCTCTTAGTTTAGAGCAGGGTTCTCAACCTATGAATCACGAACCCTTTTGGGGAGTGAGTGGGTTGAATGACCCTTTCACAAGGGTTGCCTGATTCATAAGATTAGCAAAATTACAGTAATGAAATATCAGCGAAAATTTTGTATGACTGGGGGTCCACCACTATATTGGGAACTGCATGAAAGGGTCGTGGAATTAGGAAGATTGAGAACCACTGTCCGAGAGGAAGACACAAATGTTGGTAGAGTAAAAGGGCAGCAAAGGAGAGGCAGCCCCTCCAAGTTGGAATACCTCAGTGGCTGAAACAACCAGCGTAAGCAAAGAACCACTGTGAGGAATGCACAGAATGGGGGAAGGTTTCATTATATTTTTCCTAGAGTTGCTATGAGCCAAAACGCACTTGAAGGCACCTAAATACAACAACAACAGGACTTTTGCTTCTAAAAATGTGCTGAAATATATCTTAAGAGACATTCTTCAGAGTTTGGAGCAGAGATTCTCAACCTGTGGGTCAGGACTTCATTAGGGTGATGAACTACCCTTGCACAGGGGTGGCCCAATTCATAGCAGTAGCTTCATTACAGTTATGAAGTAGCAATGAAGATAAATTTATGACTGGGAATGTATCCACTACATGAGGAGTGGTATATAAGGCCTGTGGCATTATAGGAAGGTTGAGAGCCACTGTCCTCGAGCAAGACAGAAATCTTGGGAGAGCAGAAAGGCAGCACGGGGAAAATAAACTTCTGTTTCTTTATAACGCCCACTCGTGGCCCTTTTAACATCTGATGGCAAAGAGCTCTTGCCGCATGATATTCAGTTCACGCATGCCGCCTGCAGTTTCTTTCTTGCAGAAAAAACATTTCCCGTGTAATTCTTGAAACTGCTGCCAAACTGCGGCACAGAAGATTTAGTTTTAGGGTTAACTTTATACGGGCACATAGATGTAGGCATTGGGACACGTTTAGGGATAGGGTTAGCGTTCAGAGAGAGTTACGGCAGGGGATAGGATTCACGTTATGTTAAGGTTGCAATGTAGGGTGAGTGTGAGGTTGAAGGTAACGGTAGGGTTTAGTGATTAAGGGTGAGCGAACCTGTTTTGTCATTTAGTCTTATGATAAACTTGACTGTTTAGGTATGGGTAGGGTTAATATTTGTGTGAGGGTTTGAAAGTGTGCGAGGTTACGAGTTAGCATTAGGCTTACGGTTTGTGAGGGATAGAGTTGTTAGGTTTCGGAGAAGGGTGACGGTGAGGAGCAAGGTTAGTTGTAGGGTGAGCTGCATGTGAACATCAGATTTGGAGATAGGATAAGGGGTGGGCTTAGGTTAGACATACGGTTAAGGTTTGGGCTTGGTTTAGGGTGAGCCTTAGGTTAGGGTTAAGTTTAGGATTCAGAGTATACAGAGTTAGACCTCGGCTTAGGGGTAGACCTCTGCTTACGTTTACTTAGACCTAGGGTTAGGTTTAGGCTTAGGATTCGGGAGGATTTTAGGTTAGGATTTAGATTTGAGGTTTCATTTACGTTTGGACTATTGGAAGTACATCTGCTCTCCCTGGCTGTCCTTCACGATCACAATGTTTCTGAGAGTCATGGTTTAGGGGAAATCTTGCTAGTTGCAGGTTTCAAAGCACAACGGCGCCTCCTGCAGTGTGCTTTCCGTCAAACTTATGCTCGCTCTTTGAGAATCCTGGGTCTCTGGGAAAACCGTGAGTCCCGCGACTTTCTCAGTTCCAGTGTGCCCCACGCAGCAGTGTGCTTTGTGTCTGAGAATTCCGGAAAATCAGGAACCCAGCCATGAAGTTCAGCCTGCATTCTGTTTTCACACGCAACTGGCTCCTTAGAGGTTCTCATGCCTCTGTACACTGACGCTTCCAGCAACGTCATTTCTCGCAAGACAATAGCGCCTGTTTGATTTTCACAGGTCTGGGGAAAGGGGCGAAGCGCCTGGGATCCCGTGCTTTACCACTGTGCGGCCTCATGAAGATGCTTGTAAGTACAGGGGCAAGAACCTCGGTGTTAATTCCCTCAGATTGTCATTGCGATGGGAAGATCCTAATTCGCTAGAAAACGTTTTTCCATGGAAGACAGTTCACCAAAAAGCTCTCTTTTGTGTGGAGAAAACTCTGCTGAATGATGCTGCCAGCAGGTGCGTGTCTCCCAGTTCCTTTTACGTTGATGGAGGAGAAGCGTGAGTATAAGGATAACGGTGAATGGTGGCCCTTCATAACCCAGGAAGATCAGAAACCCGAGTCAACTTCAGGAACGTAGATGTGGGACTCCGGAGAAAACTTCACTCAGGTACTTAAATAAACTCTCCTTACAATGTTGAGGCCTGAAACGCCTAGTGCCTTAGGGCACCCGTGCTCCAGGCCTAGATAATTCTGTGGAGCGTGCCTCCCTCAGCTGCTTCCTTTTCTCTCACCAACAACATTGCTCCGTGAAATTCTGCGGATGATGAAAACTATTGGTCACGTGTAGGTATTTTCTCATTATTTGCCTTCCCTTCGAAGTACAAATACTTTCCTACACGGGTGCCGCCTCCCTGAGCTTTCATTTGTCTGGGCTCCATCGATGCAGATTCCTGTGCTGAATACGCCATGGACTGGCACAGGTGTGTGGTTGTCAGCACGCCGGGCGTGTGCAGCAATTTCGTTTTCCCAACTTCTACTGGGCTTGATCCAGGGTCCTTATTCCAATGAAAACGTTTTATGTCAAATTCCAGAGGAGCACCATTGTGCCTCTGGGAGTTACACCCGGGTCAGCGGAACAGAGCCTCCAGAGGTTTCACAATTCTGACTTCACATTCAACACGGAATTTCATGGATCTAAGGAAACCGTGAATTGTGGCCATACGAGAGCCTCACATTCTCATCGTCTAATGGCAGCTTAAGTTTCCCAGTCTGATCTGGGTGCTGCTTCGTTTCTGGGCAATTACCATTCAATAGTGGACGTTCAGCCTTCTTTGGAATTCTGTGTTTGTGGCATGTCCCCGTGGCTCACTAAGACCACCTAGTGGAGGTTGATGTGTCTCCGGACAATCGTCTTAATGTCAGGCGTCTGCAACGGAGACCCCACAGAGGTTGATGAGCACGGGGGAAATAAACTTCTGTTTCTTTATAACGCCCACTCATGGCCCTTTTAGCATCTGATGGCAAAGAGCTCGTGCCGCATGATATTCAGTTCACGCATGCCGCCTGTAGTTTCTTTCTTGCAGAAAAAACTTTTCCCGTGTAATTCTTAAAACTGCTGCCAAACTGCGGCACAGAAGATTTAGTTTTAGGGTTAACTTTAGACGGGCACATAGCTGTAGGCATTGGGACACGTTTAGGGATAGGGTTAGCGTTCAGAGAGAGTTACGGCTGGGGTTAGGATTCACGTTATGTTAAGGTTGCAATGTAGGGTGAGTGTGAGGTTGAAGGTAACGGTATGTTTAGAGATTAAGGGTGAACGAACCTGTTTTCTCATTTAGTCTTATGATAAACTTGACTGTTTAGGTATGGGTAGGGTTAATATTTGTGTGAGGGTTTGAAAGTGTGTGAGGTTACGAGTTAGCATTAGGCTTACGGTTTGCGAGGGATAGAGTTGTTAGGTTTTGGAGAAGGGTGACGGTGAGGAACAAGGTGAGTTGTAGGGTGAGCTGCATGTGAACATCAGATTTGGGGATAGGATAAGGGGTGGGCTTAGGTTAGACATACGGTTAAGGTTAGTGCTTGGTTTAGAGTGAGCCTTAGTTTAGGGTTCGGAGTATACAGAGTTAGACTTCGGCTTAGGGGTAGACCTCTGCTTAGGTTTAGTTAGACCTAGGGTTATGTTTAGGCTTAGGATTCGGGTGCATTTTAAGATAGGATTTAGATTTGAGGTTTCATTTACGTTTGGAGTATTGGAAATACATCTGCTCTCCCTGGCTGTCCTTCACGATCACAATGTTCCTGAGAGTCATGGCTTAGGGGAAATCTTGCTAGTTGCAGGTTTCAAAGCACAACGGCGCCTCCTGCAGTGTGGTTTTCCGTCAAACTTATGCTCGCTCTTTGAGAATCCTGGGTCTCTGGGAAAACCGAGAGTCCCTCGACTTTCTCAAGTCCAGTGTGCCCCACGCAGCAGTGTGCTTTGTGTCTGAGAATCCGGAAAATCAGGAAACCGGCCATGAAGTTCAGCCTGCATTCTGTTTTCACACGCAAGTGGCTCCTTAGAGGTTCTCATGCCTCTGTACACTGACGCTTCCAGCAACGTCATTTGTAGCAGGTCAATAGCGCCTGTTTGATTTTCACAGGTCTGGGAAAAGGGACGAAGCGCCTGGGATCCCGTGCTTTACCACTGTGCGGCCTCATGAAGATGCTTGTAAGTACAGCGGCAAGAACCTCGGTGTCAATTCTCTCAGATTGTCATTGCGATGGGAAGATCCTAATTCGCTAGAAAACGTTTTTCCATGGAAGACATTTCACCACAAAGCTCGCTTTTGTGTGGAGAAAACTCTGCTGAATGATGCTGCCAGCAGGTGCGTGTCTCCCAGTTCCTTTTACGTCGATGGAGGAGACGCGTGAGTGTAAGCATAACGGTGAATGGTGGCACTTCATAACCCAGGAAGATCAGAAACCAGAGTCAACTTCAGGAACGTAGATGTGGGACTCCGGAGGAAACTTCACTCAGGTACTTAAATGAACTTTCCTTACAATGTGGAGGCCTGAAACGCTTAGTGCCTGAGGGCACCCGTGCTCCAGGCCTAGATAATTCTGTGGAGCGTGCCTGCTTAAGCTGCTTCCTTTTCTCTCACCAACAACATTGCTCCGTGAAATTCTGCGGATGATGAAAACTATTTGTCACGGGTAGGTATTTTCTCATTATTTGCCTTCCCTTCGAAGTACAAATACTTTCCTAAACGGGTGCTGCCTCCCTGAGCTTTCATTTGTCTGGGCTCCATCGATGCAGATTCCTGTGCTGAATACGCCATGGACTGGCACAGGTGTGTGCTTGTCAGCACGCCGGGCGTGTGCAGCAATTTCGTTTTCCCAACTTCTACTGGGCTTGATCCAGGGTCCTTATTCCAATGAAAACGTTTTACGTCAAATTCCAGAGGAGCACCATTGTGCCTCTGGGAGCTACACCCGGGTCTGCGGAACAGAGCCTCCAGAGGTTTCACAATTCTGACTTCACATTCAACACGGAATTTCATGGATCTAAGGAAACCGTGAATTGTGGCCGTGCGAGAGCCTCACATTCTCATCGTCTAATGGCAGCTTAAGTTTCCCAGTCTGATCTGGGTGCTGCTTCGTTTCTGGGCAATTACCATTAAATACTGGACGTTCAGCCTTCTTTGGAATTCTGTGTTTGCGGCATGTCCCCTTGGCTCACTAAGACCACCTAGTGGAGGTTGATGTGTCTCCGGACAATCGTCTTAATGTCAGGCGTCTGCAACGGAGACCCCACAGAGTTTGCTGAGCACGGGGGAAATAAACTTCTGTTTCTTTATAACGCCCACTCGTGGCCCTTTTAGCATTTGATGGCAAAGAGCTCGTGCCGCATGATATTCAGTTCACGCATGCCGCCTGCAGTTTCTTTCTTGCAGAAAAAACTTTTCCCGTGTATTTCTTGAAACTGCTGCCAAACTGCGGCACAGAAGATTTAGTTTTAGGGTTAACTTTAGACGGGCACTTAGCTGTAGGCATTGGGACACGTTTAGGGATAGGGTTAGCGTTCAGAGAGAGTTACGGCTGGGGTTAGGATTCACGTTATGTTAAGGTTGCAATGTAGGGTGAGTGTGAGGTTGAAGGTAACGGTAGGGTTTAGTGCTTAAGGGTGAACGAACCTGTTTTCTCATTTAGTCTTATGATAAACTTGACTGTTTAGGTATGGGTAGGGTTAATATTTGTGTGAGGGTTTGAAAGTGTGCGAGGTTACGAGTTAGCATTAGGCTTACGGTTTGTGAGGGATAGAGTTGTTAGGTTTGGGAGAATGGTGACGGTAGGAGCAAGGTTAGTTGTAGGGTGAGCTGCATGTGAACATCAGATTTGGAGATAGGATAAGGGGTGGGCTTAGGTTAGACATACGGTTAAGGTTAGGGCTTGGTTTAGGGTGAGCCTTAGTTTAGGGTTCGGAGTATACAGAGTTAGACCTCAGCTTAGGGGTAGACCTCTGCTTAGGTTTAGTTAGACCTAGAGTTAGGAGTAGGCTTAGGATTCGGGTTGATTTTAGGTTAGGATTTAGATTTGAGGTTTCATTTATGTTTGGAATATTAGAAGTACATCTGCTCTCCCTGGCTGTCCTTCATGATCACAATGTTTCTGAGAGTCATGGTTTAGGGGAAATCTTGCTAGTTGCAGGTTTCAAAGCACAACGGCGCCTCCTGCAGTGTGGTTTTCCGTCAAACTTATGCTCGCTCTTTGAGAATCCTGGGTCTCTGGGAAAACCGTGAGTCCCGCGACTTTCTCAAGTCCAGTGTGCCCCACGCAGCAGTGTGCTTTGTGTCTGAGAATTCCGGAAAATCAGGAACCCGGCCATGAAGTTCAGCCTGCATTCTGTTTTCACACGCAAGTGGCTCCTTAGAGGTTCTCATGCCTCTGTACACTGACGCTTCCAGCAACGTCATTTCTCGCAGGTCAATAGCGCCTGTTTGATTTTCACAGGTCTGGGGAAAGGGGCGAAGCGCCTGGGATCCCGTGCTTTACCACTGTGCGGCCTCATGAAGATGCTTGTAAGTACAGCGGCAAGAACCTCGGTGTCAATTCTCTCAGATTGTCATTGCGATGGGAAGATCCTAATTCGCTAGAAAACGTTTTTCCATGGAAGACATTTCACCACAAAGCTCTCTTTTGTGTGGAGAAAACTCTGCTGAATGATACTGCCAGCAGGTGCGTGTCTCCCAGTTCCTTTTACGTCGATGGAGGAGACGCGTAAGTGTAAGGATAACGGTGAATGGTGGACCTTCATAACCCAGGAAGATCAGTAACCCGAGTCACTTCAGGAACGTAGATGTGGGACTCCGGAGAAAACTTCACTCAGGTACTTAAATGAACTTTCCTTACAATGTGGAGGCCTGAAACGCCTAGTGCCTGAGGGCACCCGTGCTCCAGGCCTAGATAATTCTGTGGAGCGTGCCTCCCTCAGCTGCTTCCTTTTCTCTCACCAACAACATTGCTCCGTGAAATTCTGCGGATGATGAAAATTATTTGTCACGGGTAGGTATTTTCTCATTATTGGCCTTCCCTTCGAAGTACAAATACTTTCCTACACGGATGCTGCCTCCCTGAGCTTTCATTTGTCTGGGCTCCATCGATGCAGATTCCTGTGCTGAATACGCCATGGACTGGCACAGGTGTGTGCTTGTCAGCACGCCGGGCGTATGCAGCAATTTCGTTTTCCCAACTTCTACTGGGCTTGATCCAGGGTCCTTATTCCAATGAAAACGTTTTACGTCAAATTCCAGAGGAGCACCATTGTGCCTCTGGGAGCTACACCCGGGTCTGCGGAACAGAGCCTCCAGAGGTTTCACAATTCTGACTTCACATTCAACACGGAATTTAATGGATCTAAGGAAACCGTAAATTGTGGCCGTGCGAGAGTCTCACATTCTCAACGTCTAATGGCAGCTTAAGTTTCCCAGTCTCATCCGGCTGCTGCTTTGTTTCTGGGCAATTACCATTCAATACTGGACGTTCAGCCTTCTTTGGAATTCTGTGTTTGCGGCATGTCCCCTTGGCTCACTAAGACCACCTAGTGGAGGTTGATGTGTCTCCGGACAATCGTCTTAATGTCAGGCGTCTGCAACGGAGACCCCACAGAGTTTGCTGAGCACGGGGGAAATAAACTTCTGTTTCTTTATAACGCCCACTCGTGGCCCTTTTAGCATTTGATGGCAAAGAGCTCGTGCCGCATGATATTCAGTTCACGCACGCCGCCTGCAGTTTCTTTCTTGCAGAAAAAACTTTTCCCGTGTATTTCTTGAAACTGCTGCCAAACTGCGGCACAGAAGATTTAGTTTTAGGGTTAACTTTAGACGGGCACTTAGCTGTAGGCATTGGGACACGTTTAGGGATAGGGTTAGCGTTCAGAGAGAGTTACGGCTGGGGTTAGGATTCACGTTATGTTAAGGTTGCAATGTAGGGTGAGTGTGAGGTTGAAGGTAACGGTAGGTTTTAGTGCTTAAGGGTGAACGAACCTGTTTTCTCATTTAGTCTTATGATAAACTTGACTGTTTAGGTATGGGTAGGGTTAATATTTGTGTGAGGGTTTGAAAGTGTGCGAGGTTACGAGTTAGCATTAGGCTTACGGTTTGTGAGGGATAGAGTTGTTAGGTTTGGGAGAATGGTGACGGTAGGAGCAAGGTTAGTTGTAGGGTGAGCTGCATGTGAACATCAGATTTGGAGATAGGATAAGGGGTGGGCTTAGGTTAGACATACGGTTAAGGTTAGGGCTTGGTTTAGGGTGAGCCTTAGTTTAGGGTTCGGAGTATACAGAGTTAGACCTCAGCTTAGGGGTAGACCTCTGCTTAGGTTTAGTTAGACCTAGAGTTAGGAGTAGGCTTAGGATTCGGGTTGATTTTAGGTTAGGATTTAGATTTGAGGTTTCATTTATGTTTGGAATATTAGAAGTACATCTGCTCTCCCTGGCTGTCCTTCATGATCACAATGTTTCTGAGAGTCATGGTTTAGGGGAAATCTTGCTAGTTGCAGGTTTCAAAGCACAACGGCGCCTCCTGCAGTGTGGTTTTCCGTCAAACTTATGCTCGCTCTTTGAGAATCCTGGGTCTCTGGGAAAACCGTGAGTCCCGCGACTTTCTCAAGTCCAGTGTGCCCCACGCAGCAGTGTGCTTTGTGTCTGAGAATTCCGGAAAATCAGGAACCCGGCCATGAAGTTCAGCCTGCATTCTGTTTTCACACGCAAGTGGCTCCTTAGAGGTTCTCATGCCTCTGTACACTGACGCTTCCAGCAACGTCATTTCTCGCAGGTCAATAGCGCCTGTTTGATTTTCACAGGTCTGGGGAAAGGGGCGAAGCGCCTGGGATCCCGTGCTTTACCACTGTGCGGCCTCATGAAGATGCTTGTAAGTACAGCGGCAAGAACCTCGGTGTCAATTCTCTCAGATTGTCATTGCGATGGGAAGATCCTAATTCGCTAGAAAACGTTTTTCCATGGAAGACATTTCACCACAAAGCTCTCTTTTGTGTGGAGAAAACTCTGCTGAATGATACTGCCAGCAGGTGCGTGTCTCCCAGTTCCTTTTACGTCGATGGAGGAGACGCGTAAGTGTAAGGATAACGGTGAATGGTGGACCTTCATAACCCAGGAAGATCAGTAACCCGAGTCACTTCAGGAACGTAGATGTGGGACTCCGGAGAAAACTTCACTCAGGTACTTAAATGAACTTTCCTTACAATGTGGAGGCCTGAAACGCCTAGTGCCTGAGGGCACCCGTGCTCCAGGCCTAGATAATTCTGTGGAGCGTGCCTCCCTCAGCTGCTTCCTTTTCTCTCACCAACAACATTGCTCCGTGAAATTCTGCGGATGATGAAAATTATTTGTCACGGGTAGGTATTTTCTCATTATTGGCCTTCCCTTCGAAGTACAAATACTTTCCTACACGGATGCTGCCTCCCTGAGCTTTCATTTGTCTGGGCTCCATCGATGCAGATTCCTGTGCTGAATACGCCATGGACTGGCACAGGTGTGTGCTTGTCAGCACGCCGGGCGTATGCAGCAATTTCGTTTTCCCAACTTCTACTGGGCTTGATCCAGGGTCCTTATTCCAATGAAAACGTTTTACGTCAAATTCCAGAGGAGCACCATTGTGCCTCTGGGAGCTACACCCGGGTCTGCGGAACAGAGCCTCCAGAGGTTTCACAATTCTGACTTCACATTCAACACGGAATTTAATGGATCTAAGGAAACCGTGAATTGTGGCCGTGCGAGAGTCTCACATTCTCAACGTCTAATGGCAGCTTAAGTTTCCCAGTCTCATCCGGCTGCTGCTTCGTTTCTGGGCAATTACCATTCAATACTGGACGTTCAGCCTTCTTTGGAATTCTGTGTTTGCGGCATGTCCCCTTGGCTCACTAAGACCACCTAGTGGAGGTTGATGTGTCTCCGGACAATCGTCTTAATGTCAGGCGTCTGCAACGGAGACCCCACAGAGTTTGCTGAGCACGGGGGAAATAAACTTCTGTTTCTTTATAACGCCCACTCGTGGCCCTTTTAGCATTTGATGGCAAAGAGCTCGTGCCGCATGATATTCAGTTCACGCACGCCGCCTGCAGTTTCTTTCTTGCAGAAAAAACTTTTCCCGTGTATTTCTTGAAACTGCTGCCAAACTGCGGCACAGAAGATTTAGTTTTAGGGTTAACTTTAGACGGGCACTTAGCTGTAGGCATTGGGACACGTTTAGGGATAGGGTTAGCGTTCAGAGAGAGTTACGGCTGGGGTTAGGATTCACGTTATGTTAAGGTTGCAATGTAGGGTGAGTGTGAGGTTGAAGGTAACGGTAGGGTTTAGTGCTTAAGGGTGAACGAACCTGTTTTCTCATTTAGTCTTATGATAAACTTGACTGTTTAGGTATGGGTAGGGTTAATATTTGTGTGAGGGTTTGAAAGTGTGCGAGGTTACGAGTTAGCATTAGGCTTACGGTTTGTGAGGGATAGAGTTGTTAGGTTTGGGAGAATGGTGACGGTAGGAGCAAGGTTAGTTGTAGGGTGAGCTGCATGTGAACATCAGATTTGGAGATAGGATAAGGGGTGGGCTTAGGTTAGACATACGGTTAAGGTTAGGGCTTGGTTTAGGGTGAGCCTTAGTTTAGGGTTCGGAGTATACAGAGTTAGACCTCAGCTTAGGGGTAGACCTCTGCTTAAGTTTAGTTAGACCTAGAGTTAGGAGTAGGCTTAGGATTCGGGTTGATTTTAGGTTAGGATTTAGATTTGAGGTTTCATTTATGTTTGGAATATTAGAAGTACATCTGCTCTCCCTGGCTGTCCTTCATGATCACAATGTTTCTGAGAGTCATGGTTTAGGGGAAATCTTGCTAGTTGCAGGTTTCAAAGCACAACGGCGCCTCCTGCAGTGTGGTTTTCCGTCAAACTTATGCTCGCTCTTTGAGAATCCTGGGTCTCTGGGAAAACCGTGAGTCCCGCGACTTTCTCAAGTCCAGTGTGCCCCACGCAGCAGTGTGCTTTGTGTCTGAGAATTCCGGAAAATCAGGAACCCGGCCATGAAGTTCAGCCTGCATTCTGTTTTCACACGCAAGTGGCTCCTTAGAGGTTCTCATGCCTCTGTACACTGACGCTTCCAGCAACGTCATTTCTCGCAGGTCAATAGCGCCTGTTTGATTTTCACAGGTCTGGGGAAAGGGGCGAAGCGCCTGGGATCCCGTGCTTTACCACTGTGCGGCCTCATGAAGATGCTTGTAAGTACAGCGGCAAGAACCTCGGTGTCAATTCTCTCAGATTGTCATTGCGATGGGAAGATCCTAATTCGCTAGAAAACGTTTTTCCATGGAAGACATTTCACCACAAAGCTCTCTTTTGTGTGGAGAAAACTCTGCTGAATGATACTGCCAGCAGGTGCGTGTCTCCCAGTTCCTTTTACGTCGATGGAGGAGACGCGTAAGTGTAAGGATAACGGTGAATGGTGGACCTTCATAACCCAGGAAGATCAGTAACCCGAGTCACTTCAGGAACGTAGATGTGGGACTCCGGAGAAAACTTCACTCAGGTACTTAAATGAACTTTCCTTACAATGTGGAGGCCTGAAACGCCTAGTGCCTGAGGGCACCCGTGCTCCAGGCCTAGATAATTCTGTGGAGCGTGCCTCCCTCAGCTGCTTCCTTTTCTCTCACCAACAACATTGCTCCGTGAAATTCTGCGGATGATGAAAATTATTTGTCACGGGTAGGTATTTTCTCATTATTGGCCTTCCCTTCGAAGTACAAATACTTTCCTACGCGGATGCTGCCTCCCTGAGCTTTCATTTGTCTGGGCTCCATCGATGCAGATTCCTGTGCTGAATACGCCATGGACTGGCACAGGTGTGTGCTTGTCAGCACGCCGGGCGTATGCAGCAATTTCGTTTTCCCAACTTCTACTGGGCTTGATCCAGGGTCCTTATTCCAATGAAAACGTTTTACGTCAAATTCCAGAGGAGCACCATTGTGCCTCTGGGAGCTACACCCGGGTCTGCGGAACAGAGCCTCCAGAGGTTTCACAATTCTGACTTCACATTCAACACGGAATTTAATGGATCTAAGGAAACCGTGAATTGTGGCCGTGCGAGAGTCTCACATTCTCAACGTCTAATGGCAGCTTAAGTTTCCCAGTCTCATCCGGCTGCTGCTTCGTTTCTGGGCAATTACCATTCAATACTGGACGTTCAGCCTTCTTTGGAATTCTGTGTTTGCGGCATGTCCCCTTGGCTCACTAAGACCACCTAGTGGAGGTTGATGTGTCTCCGGACAATCATCTTAATGTCAGGCGTCTGCAACGGAGACCCCACAAAGTTTGCTGAGCACGGGGGAAATAAACTTCTGTTTCTTTATAACGCCCACTCGTGGCCCTTTTAGCATTTGATGGCAAAGAGCTCGTGCCGCATGATATTCAGTTCACGCACGCCGCCTGCAGTTTCTTTCTTGCAGAAAAAACTTTTCCCGTGTATTTCTTGAAACTGCTGCCAAACTGCGGCACAGAAGATTTAGTTTTAGGGTTAACTTTAGACGGGCACTTAGCTGTAGGCATTGGGACACGTTTAGGGATAGGGTTAGCGTTCAGAGAGAGTTACGGCTGGGGTTAGGATTCACGTTATGTTAAGGTTGCAATGTAGGGTGAGTGTGAGGTTGAAGGTAACGGTAGGGTTTAGTGCTTAAGGGTGAACGAACCTGTTTTCTCATTTAGTCTTATGATAAACTTGACTGTTTAGGTATGGGTAGGGTTAATATTTGTGTGAGGGTTTGAAAGTGTGCGAGGTTACGAGTTAGCATTAGGCTTACGGTTTGTGAGGGATAGAGTTGTTAGGTTTGGGAGAATGGTGACGGTAGGAGCAAGGTTAGTTGTAGGGTGAGCTGCATGTGAACATCAGATTTGGAGATAGGATAAGGGGTGGGCTTAGGTTAGACATACGGTTAAGGTTAGGGCTTGGTTTAGGGTGAGCCTTAGTTTAGGGTTCGGAGTATACAGAGTTAGACCTCAGCTTAGGGGTAGACCTATGCTTAGGTTTAGTTAGACCTAGAGTTAGGAGTAGGCTTAGGATTCGGGTTGATTTTAGGTTAGGATTTAGATTTGAGGTTTCATTTATGTTTGGAATATTAGAAGTACATCTGCTCTCCCTGGCTGTCCTTCATGATCACAATGTTTCTGAGAGTCATGGTTTAGGGGAAATCTTGCTAGTTGCAGGTTTCAAAGCACAACGGCGCCTCCTGCAGTGTGGTTTTCCGTCAAACTTATGCTCGCTCTTTGAGAATCCTGGGTCTCTGGGAAAACCGTGAGTCCCGCGACTTTCTCAAGTCCAGTGTGCCCCACGCAGCAGTGTGCTTTGTGTCTGAGAATTCCGGAAAATCAGGAACCCGGCCATGAAGTTCAGCCTGCATTCTGTTTTCACACGCAAGTGGCTCCTTAGAGGTTCTCATGCCTCTGTACACTGACGCTTCCAGCAACGTCATTTCTCGCAGGTCAATAGCGCCTGTTTGATTTTCACAGGTCTGGGGAAAGGGGCGAAGCGCCTGGGATCCCGTGCTTTACCACTGTGCGGCCTCATGAAGATGCTTGTAAGTACAGCGGCAAGAACCTCGGTGTCAATTCTCTCAGATTGTCATTGCGATGGGAAGATCCTAATTCGCTAGAAAACGTTTTTCCATGGAAGACATTTCACCACAAAGCTCTCTTTTGTGTGGAGAAAACTCTGCTGAATGATACTGCCAGCAGGTGCGTGTCTCCCAGTTCCTTTTACGTCGATGGAGGAGACGCGTAAGTGTAAGGATAACGGTGAATGGTGGACCTTCATAACCCAGGAAGATCAGTAACCCGAGTCACTTCAGGAACGTAGATGTGGGACTCCGGAGAAAACTTCACTCAGGTACTTAAATGAACTTTCCTTACAATGTGGAGGCCTGAAACGCCTAGTGCCTGAGGGCACCCGTGCTCCAGGCCTAGATAATTCTGTGGAGCGTGCCTCCCTCAGCTGCTTCCTTTTCTCTCACCAACAACATTGCTCCGTGAAATTCTGCGGATTATGAAAATTATTTGTCACGGGTAGGTATTTTCTCATTATTGGCCTTCCCTTCGAAGTACAAATACTTTCCTACACGGATGCTGCCTCCCTGAGCTTTCATTTGTCTGGGCTCCATCGATGCAGATTCCTGTGCTGAATACGCCATGGACTGGCACAGGTGTGTGCTTGTCAGCACGCCGGGCGTATGCAGCAATTTCGTTTTCCCAACTTCTACTGGGCTTGATCCAGGGTCCTTATTCCAATGAAAACGTTTTACGTCAAATTCCAGAGGAGCACCATTGTGCCTCTGGGAGCTACACCCGGGTCTGCGGAACAGAGCCTCCAGAGGTTTCACAATTCTGACTTCACATTCAACACGGAATTTAATGGATCTAAGGAAACCGTAAATTGTGGCCGTGCGAGAGTCTCACATTCTCAACGTCTAATGGCAGCTTAAGTTTCCCAGTCTCATCCGGCTGCTGCTTCGTTTCTGGGCAATTACCATTCAATACTGGACGTTCAGCCTTCTTTGGAATTCTGTGTTTGCGGCATGTCCCCTTGGCTCACTAAGACCACCTAGTGGAGGTTGATGTGTCTCCGGACAATCGTCTTAATGTCAGGCGTCTGCAACGGAGACCCCACAGAGTTTGCTGAGCACGGGGGAAATAAACTTCTGTTTCTTTATAACGCCCACTCGTGGCCCTTTTAGCATTTGATGGCAAAGAGCTCGTGCCGCATGATATTCAGTTCACGCACGCCGCCTGCAGTTTCTTTCTTGCAGAAAAAACTTTTCCCGTGTATTTCTTGAAACTGCTGCCAAACTGCGGCACAGAAGATTTAGTTTTAGGGTTAACTTTAGACGGGCACTTAGCTGTAGGCATTGGGACACGTTTAGGGATAGGGTTAGCGTTCAGAGAGAGTTACGGCTGGGGTTAGGATTCACGTTATGTTAAGGTTGCAATGTAGGGTGAGTGTGAGGTTGAAGGTAACGGTAGGGTTTAGTGCTTAAGGGTGAACGAACCTGTTTTCTCATTTAGTCTTATGATAAACTTGACTGTTTAGGTATGGGTAGGGTTAATATTTGTGTGAGGGTTTGAAAGTGTGCGAGGTTACGAGTTAGCATTAGGCTTACGGTTTGTGAGGGATAGAGTTGTTAGGTTTCGGAGAAGGGTGACGGTGAGGAGCAAGGTTAGTTGTAGGGTGAGCTGCATGTGAACATCAGATTTGGAGATAGGATAAGGGGTGGGCTTAGGTTAGACATACGGTTAAGGTTAGGGCTTGGTTTAGGGTGAGCCTTAGTTTAGGGTTCGGAGTATACAGAGTTAGACCTCAGCTTAGGGGTAGACCTCTGCTTAGGTTTAGTTAGACCTAGAGTTAGGAGTAGGCTTAGGATTCGGGTTGATTTTAGGTTAGGATTTAGATTTGAGGTTTCATTTATGTTTGGAATATTAGAAGTACATCTGCTCTCCCTGGCTGTCCTTCATGATCACAATGTTTCTGAGAGTCATGGTTTAGGGGAAATCTTGCTAGTTGCAGGTTTCAAAGCACAACGGCGCCTCCTGCAGTGTGGTTTTCCGTCAAACTTATGCTCGCTCTTTGAGAATCCTGGGTCTCTGGGAAAACCGTGAGTCCCGCGACTTTCTCAAGTCCAGTGTGCCCCACGCAGCAGTGTGCTTTGTGTCTGAGAATTCCGGAAAATCAGGAACCCGGCCATGAAGTTCAGCCTGCATTCTGTTTTCACACGCAAGTGGCTCCTTAGAGGTTCTCATGCCTCTGTACACTGACGCTTCCAACAACGTCATTTCTCGCAGGTCAATAGCGCCTGTTTGATTTTCACAGGTCTGGGGAAAGGGGCGAAGCGCCTGGGATCCCGTGCTTTACCACTGTGCGGCCTCATGAAGATGCTTGTAAGTACAGCGGCAAGAACCTCGGTGTCAATTCTCTCAGATTGTCATTGCGATGGGAAGATCCTAATTCGCTAGAAAACGTTTTTCCATGGAAGACATTTCACCACAAAGCTCGCTTTTGTGTGGAGAAAACTCTGCTGAATGATACTGCCAGCAGGTGCGTGTCTCCCAGTTCCTTTTACGTCGATGGAGGAGACGCGTAAGTGTAAGGATAACGGTGAATGGTGGACCTTCATAACCCAGGAAGATCAGTAACCCGAGTCACTTCAGGAACGTAGATGTGGGACTCCGGAGAAAACTTCACTCAGGTACTTAAATGAACTTTCCTTACAATGTGGAGGCCTGAAACGCCTAGTGCCTGAGGGCACCCGTGCTCCAGGCCTAGATAATTCTGTGGAGCGTGCCTCCCTCAGCTGCTTCCTTTTCTCTCACCAACAACATTGCTCCGTGAAATTCTGCGGATGATGAAAATTATTTGTCACGGGTAGGTATTTTCTCATTATTGGCCTTCCCTTCGAAGTACAAATACTTTCCTACACGGATGCTGCCTCCCTGAGCTTTCATTTGTCTGGGCTCCATCGATGCAGATTCCTGTGCTGAATACGCCATGGACTGGCACAGGTGTGTGCTTGTCAGCACGCCGGGCGTATGCAGCAATTTCGTTTTCCCAACTTCTACTGGGCTTGATCCAGGGTCCTTATTCCAATGAAAACGTTTTACGTCAAATTCCAGAGGAGCACCATTGTGCCTCTGGGAGCTACACCCGGGTCTGCGGAACAGAGCCTCCAGAGGTTTCACAATTCTGACTTCACATTCAACACGGAATTTAATGGATCTAAGGAAACCGTAAATTGTGGCCGTGCGAGAGTCTCACATTCTCAACGTCTAATGGCAGCTTAAGTTTCCCAGTCTCATCCGGCTGCTGCTTCGTTTCTGGGCAATTACCATTCAATACTGGACGTTCAGCCTTCTT
This sequence comes from Tenrec ecaudatus, assembly GCF_050624435.1. NCBI lineage: Eukaryota > Metazoa > Chordata > Mammalia > Afrosoricida > Tenrecidae > Tenrec > Tenrec ecaudatus. The sequence continues at coordinate 1,836,939 of NW_027457555.1, read as the reverse complement.
TGGAATTCTGTGTTTGCGGCATGTCCCCGTGGCTCACTAAGACCACCTAGTGGAGGTTGATGTGTCTCCGGACAATCGTCTTAATGTCAGGCGTCTGCAACGGAGACCCCACAGAGTTTGCTGAGCACGGGGGAAATAAACTTCTGTTTCTTTATAACGCCCACTCGTGGCCCTTTTAGCATTTGATGGCAAAGAGCTCGTGCCGCATGATATTCAGTTCACGCACGCCGCCTGCAGTTTCTTTCTTGCAGAAAAAACTTTTCCCGTGTATTTCTTGAAACTGCTGCCAAACTGCGGCACAGAAGATTTAGTTTTAGGGTTAACTTTAGACGGGCACTTAGCTGTAGGCATTGGGACACGTTTAGGGATAGGGTTAGCGTTCAGAGAGAGTTACGGCTGGGGTTAGGATTCACGTTATGTTAAGGTTGCAATGTAGGGTGAGTGTGAGGTTGAAGGTAACGGTAGGGTTTAGTGCTTAAGGGTGAACGAACCTGTTTTCTCATTTAGTCTTATGATAAACTTGACTGTTTAGGTATGGGTAGGGTTAATATTTGTGTGAGGGTTTGAAAGTGTGCGAGGTTACGAGTTAGCATTAGGCTTACGGTTTGTGAGGGATAGAGTTGTTAGGTTTCGGAGAAGGGTGACGGTGAGGAGCAAGGTTAGTTGTAGGGTGAGCTGCATGTGAACATCAGATTTGGAGATAGGATAAGGGGTGGGCTTAGGTTAGACATACGGTTAAGGTTAGGGCTTGGTTTAGGGTGAGCCTTAGTTTAGGGTTCGGAGTTTACAGAGTTAGACCTCAGCTTAGGGGTAGACCTCTGCTTAGGTTTAGTTAGACCTAGAGTTAGGAGTAGGCTTAGGATTCGGGTTGATTTTAGGTTAGGATTTAGATTTGAGGTTTCATTTATGTTTGGAATATTAGAAGTACATCTGCTCTCCCTGGCTGTCCTTCATGATCACAATGTTTCTGAGAGTCATGGTTTAGGGGAAATCTTGCTAGTTGCAGGTTTCAAAGCACAACGGCGCCTCCTGCAGTGTGGTTTTCCGTCAAACTTATGCTCGCTCTTTGAGAATCCTGGGTCTCTGGGAAAACCGTGAGTCCCGCGACTTTCTCAAGTCCAGTGTGCCCCACGCAGCAGTGTGCTTTGTGTCTGAGAATTCCGGAAAATCAGGAACCCGGCCATGAAGTTCAGCCTGCATTCTGTTTTCACACGCAAGTGGCTCCTTAGAGGTTCTCATGCCTCTGTACACTGACGCTTCCAACAACGTCATTTCTCGCAGGTCAATAGCGCCTGTTTGATTTTCACAGGTCTGGGGAAAGGGGCGAAGCGCCTGGGATCCCGTGCTTTACCACTGTGCGGCCTCATGAAGATGCTTGTAAGTACAGCGGCAAGAACCTCGGTGTCAATTCTCTCAGATTGTCATTGCGATGGGAAGATCCTAATTCGCTAGAAAACGTTTTTCCATGGAAGACATTTCACCACAAAGCTCGCTTTTGTGTGGAGAAAACTCTGCTGAATGATACTGCCAGCAGGTGCGTGTCTCCCAGTTCCTTTTACGTCGATGGAGGAGACGCGTAAGTGTAAGGATAACGGTGAATGGTGGACCTTCATAACCCAGGAAGATCAGTAACCCGAGTCACTTCAGGAACGTAGATGTGGGACTCCGGAGAAAACTTCACTCAGGTACTTAAATGAACTTTCCTTACAATGTGGAGGCCTGAAACGCCTAGTGCCTGAGGGCACCCGTGCTCCAGGCCTAGATAATTCTGTGGAGCGTGCCTCCCTCAGCTGCTTCCTTTTCTCTCACCAACAACATTGCTCCGTGAAATTCTGCGGATGATGAAAATTATTTGTCACGGGTAGGTATTTTCTCATTATTGGCCTTCCCTTCGAAGTACAAATACTTTCCTACACGGATGCTGCCTCCCTGAGCTTTCATTTGTCTGGGCTCCATCGATGCAGATTCCTGTGCTGAATACGCCATGGACTGGCACAGGTGTGTGCTTGTCAGCACGCCGGGCGTATGCAGCAATTTCGTTTTCCCAACTTCTACTGGGCTTGATCCAGGGTCCTTATTCCAATGAAAACGTTTTACGTCAAATTCCAGAGGAGCACCATTGTGCCTCTGGGAGCTACACCCGGGTCTGCGGAACAGAGCCTCCAGAGGTTTCACAATTCTGACTTCACATTCAACACGGAATTTAATGGATCTAAGGAAACCGTAAATTGTGGCCGTGCGAGAGTCTCACATTCTCAACGTCTAATGGCAGCTTAAGTTTCCCAGTCTCATCCGGCTGCTGCTTCGTTTCTGGGCAATTACCATTCAATACTGGACGTTCAGCCTTCTTTGGAATTCTGTGTTTGCGGCATGTCCCCGTGGCTCACTAAGACCACCTAGTGGAGGTTGATGTGTCTCCGGACAATCGTCTTAATGTCAGGCGTCTGCAACGGAGACCCCACAGAGTTTGCTGAGCACGAGGGAAATAAACTTCTGTTTCTTTATAACGCCCACTCGTGGCCCTTTTAGCATTTGATGGCAAAGAGCTCGTGCCGCATGATATTCAGTTCACGCACGCCGCCTGCAGTTTCTTTCTTGCAGAAAAAACTTTTCCCGTGTATTTCTTGAAACTGCTGCCAAACTGCGGCACAGAAGATTTAGTTTTAGGGTTAACTTTAGACGGGCACTTAGCTGTAGGCATTGGGACACGTTTAGGGATAGGGTTAGCGTTCAGAGAGAGTTACGGCTGGGGTTAGGATTCACGTTATGTTAAGGTTGCAATGTAGGGTGAGTGTGAGGTTGAAGGTAACGGTAGGCTTTAGTGCTTAAGGGTGAACGAACCTGTTTTCTCATTTAGTCTTATGATAAACTTGACTGTTTAGGTATGGGTAGGGTTAATATTTGTGTGAGGGTTTGAAAGTGTGCGAGGTTACGAGTTAGCATTAGGCTTACGGTTTGTGAGGGATAGAGTTGTTAGGTTTGGGAGAATGGTGACGGTAGGAGCAAGGTTAGTTGTAGGGTGAGCTGCATGTGAACATCAGATTTGGAGATAGGATAAGGGGTGGGCTTAGGTTAGACATACGGTTAAGGTTAGGGCTTGGTTTAGGGTGAGCCTTAGTTTAGGGTTCGGAGTATACAGAGTTAGACCTCAGCTTAGGGGTAGACCTCTGCTTAGGTTTAGTTAGACCTAGAGTTAGGAGTAGGCTTAGGATTCGGGTTGATTTTAGGTTAGGATTTAGATTTGAGGTTTCATTTATGTTTGGAATATTAGAAGTACATCTGCTCTCCCTGGCTGTCCTTCATGATCACAATGTTTCTGAGAGTCATGGTTTAGGGGAAATCTTGCTAGTTGCAGGTTTCAAAGCACAACGGCGCCTCCTGCAGTGTGGTTTTCCGTCAAACTTATGCTCGCTCTTTGAGAATCCTGGGTCTCTGGGAAAACCGTGAGTCCCGCGACTTTCTCAAGTCCAGTGTGCCCCACGCAGCAGTGTGCTTTGTGTCTGAGAATTCCGGAAAATCAGGAACCCGGCCATGAAGTTCAGCCTGCATTCTGTTTTCACACGCAAGTGGCTCCTTAGAGGTTCTCATGCCTCTGTACACTGACGCTTCCAGCAACGTCATTTCTCGCAGGTCAATAGCGCCTGTTTGATTTTCACAGGTCTGGGGAAAGGGGCGAAGCGCCTGGGATCCCGTGCTTTACCACTGTGCGGCCTCATGAAGATGCTTGTAAGTACAGCGGCAAGAACCTCGGTGTCAATTCTCTCAGATTGTCATTGCGATGGGAAGATCCTAATTCGCTAGAAAACGTTTTTCCATGGAAGACATTTCACCACAAAGCTCTCTTTTGTGTGGAGAAAACTCTGCTGAATGATACTGCCAGCAGGTGCGTGTCTCCCAGTTCCTTTTACGTCGATGGAGGAGACACGTAAGTGTAAGGATAACGGTGAATGGTGGACCTTCATAACCCAGGAAGATCAGTAACCCGAGTCACTTCAGGAACGTAGATGTGGGACTCCGGAGAAAACTTCACTCAGGTACTTAAATGAACTTTCCTTACAATGTGGAGGCCTGAAACGCCTAGTGCCTGAGGGCACCCGTGCTCCAGGCCTAGATAATTCTGTGGAGCGTGCCTCCCTCAGCTGCTTCCTTTTCTCTCACCAACAACATTGCTCCGTGAAATTCTGCGGATGATGAAAATTATTTGTCACGGGTAGGTATTTTCTCATTATTGGCCTTCCCTTCGAAGTACAAATACTTTCCTACACGGATGCTGCCTCCCTGAGCTTTCATTTGTCTGGGCTCCATCGATGCAGATTCCTGTGCTGAATACGCCATGGACTGGCACAGGTGTGTGCTTGTCAGCACGCCGGGCGTATGCAGCAATTTCGTTTTCCCAACTTCTACTGGGCTTGATCCAGGGTCCTTATTCCAATGAAAACGTTTTACGTCAAATTCCAGAGGAGCACCATTGTGCCTCTGGGAGCTACACCCGGGTCTGCGGAACAGAGCCTCCAGAGGTTTCACAATTCTGACTTCACATTCAACACGGAATTTAATGGATCTAAGGAAACCGTAAATTGTGGCCGTGCGAGAGTCTCACATTCTCAACGTCTAATGGCAGCTTAAGTTTCCCAGTCTCATCCGGCTGCTGCTTCGTTTCTGGGCAATTACCATTCAATACTGGACGTTCAGCCTTCTTTGGAATTCTGTGTTTGCGGCATGTCCCCGTGGCTCACTAAGACCACCTAGTGGAGGTTGATGTGTCTCCGGACAATCGTCTTAATGTCAGGCGTCTGCAACGGAGACCCCACAGAGTTTGCTGAGCACGAGTGAAATAAACTTCTGTTTCTTTATAACGCCCACTCGTGGCCCTTTTAGCATTTGATGGCAAAGAGCTCGTGCCGCATGATATTCAGTTCACGCACGCCGCCTGCAGTTTCTTTCTTGCAGAAAAAACTTTTCCCGTGTATTTCTTGAAACTGCTGCCAAACTGCGGCACAGAAGATTTAGTTTTAGGGTTAACTTTAGACGGGCACTTAGCTGTAGGCAATGGGACACGTTTAGGGATAGGGTTAGCGTTCAGAGAGAGTTACGGCTGGGGTTAGGATTCACGTTATGTTAAGGTTGCAATGTAGGGTGAGTGTGAGGTTGAAGGTAACGGTAGGGTTTAGTGCTTAAGGGTGAACGAACCTGTTTTCTCATTTAGTCTTATGATAAACTTGACTGTTTAGGTATGGGTAGGGTTAATATTTGTGTGAGGGTTTGAAAGTGTGCGAGGTTACGAGTTAGCATTAGGCTTACGGTTTGTGAGGGATAGAGTTGTTAGGTTTTGGAGAAGGGTGACGGTGAGGAGCAAGGTTAGTTGTAGGGTGACCTGCATGTGAACATCAGATTTGGGGATAGGATAAGGGATGGGCTTAGGTTAGACATATGGTTAAGGTTAGGGCTTGGTATAAGTTGAACCTTAGGTTAGGGTTAAGTTTAGGGTTCGGAGTATACAGAGTTAGACCTCGGCTTTGGGGTAGACCTCTGCTTAGGTTTAGTTAGACCTAGAGTTAGGAGTAGGCTTAGGATTCGGGTTGATTTTAGGTTAGGATTTAGATTTGAGGTTTCATTTACATTAGGAGTATTGGAAGTACATCTGCTCTCCCTGGCTTTCCTTCATGTTCAAAATGTTTCTGAGAGTCATGGTTTAGGGGAAATCTTGCTAGTTGCAGGTTTCAAAGCACAACGGCGCCTCCTGCAGTGTGGTTTTCCGTCAAAATTATGCTCGCTCTTTGAGAATCCTGGGTCTCTGGGAAAACCGTGAGTCCCGCGACTTTCTCAAGTCCAGTGTGCCCCACGCAGCAGTGTGCTTTGTGTCTGAGAATTCCGGAAAATCAGGAACCCGGCCATGAAGTTCAGCCTGCATTCTGTTTTCACACGCAAGTGGCTCCTTAGAGGTTCTCATGCCTCTGTACACTGACGCTTCCAGCAACGTCATTTCTCGCAGGTCAATAGCGCCTGTTTGATTTTCACAGGTCTGGGGAAAGGGGCGAAGCGCCTGGGATCCCGTGCTTTACCACTGTGCGGCCTCATGAAGATGCTTGTAAGTACAGCGGCAAGAACCTCGGTGTCAATTCTCTCAGATTGTCATTGCGATGGGAAGATCCTAATTCGCTAGAAAACGTTTTTCCTTGGAAGACATTTCACCACAAAGCTCTCTTTTGTGTGGAGAAAACTCTGCTGAATGATACTGCCAGCAGGTGCGTGTCTCCCAGTTCCTTTTACGTCGATGGAGGAGACGCGTAAGTGTAAGGATAACGGTGAATGGTGGACCTTCATAACCCAGGAAGATCAGTAACCCGAGTCACTTCAGGAACGTAGATGTGGGACTCCGGAGAAAACTTCACTCAGGTACTTAAATGAACTTTCCTTACAATGTGGAGGCCTGAAACGCCTAGTGCCTGAGGGCACCCGTGCTCCAGGCCTAGATAATTCTGTGGAGCGTGCCTCCCTCAGCTGCTTCCTTTTCTCTCACCAACAACATTGCTCCGTGAAATTCTGCGGATGATGAAAATTATTTGTCACGGGTAGGTATTTTCTCATTATTGGCCTTCCCTTCGAAGTACAAATACTTTCCTACACGGATGCTGCCTCCCTGAGCTTTCATTTGTCTGGGCTCCATCGATGCAGATTCCTGTGCTGAATACGCCATGGACTGGCACAGGTGTGTGCTTGTCAGCACGCCGGGCGTATGCAGCAATTTCGTTTTCCCAACTTCTACTGGGCTTGATCCAGGGTCCTTATTCCAATGAAAACGTTTTACGTCAAATTCCAGAGGAGCACCATTGTGCCTCTGGGAGCTACACCCGGGTCTGCGGAACAGAGCCTCCAGAGGTTTCACAATTCTGACTTCACATTCAACACGGAATTTCATGGATCTAAGGAAACCGTAAATTGTGGCCGTGCGAGAGCCTCACATTCTCAACGTCTAATGGCAGCTTAAGTTTCCCAGTCTCATCCGGCTGCTGCTTCGTTTCTGGGCAATTACCATTCAATACTGGACGTTCAGCCTTCTTTGGAATTCTGTGTTTGCGGCATGTCCCCGTGGCTCACTAAGACCACCTAGTGGAGGTTGATGTGTCTCCGGACAATCGTCTTAATGTCAGGCGTCTGCAACGGAGACCCCACAGAGTTTGCTGAGCACGAGTGAAATAAACTTCTGTTTCTTTATAACGCCCACTCGTGGCCCTTTTAGCATTTGATGGCAAAGAGCTCGTGCCGCATGATATTCAGTTCACGCACGCCGCCTGCAGTTTCTTTCTTGCAGAAAAAACTTTTCCCGTGTATTTCTTGAAACTGCTGCCAAACTGCGGCACAGAAGATTTAGTTTTAGGGTTAACTTTAGACGGGCACTTAGCTGTAGGCAATGGGACACGTTTAGGGATAGGGTTAGCGTTCAGAGAGAGTTACGGCTGGGGTTAGGATTCACGTTATGTTAAGGTTGCAATGTAGGGTGAGTGTGAGGTTGAAGGTAACGGTAGGGTTTAGTGCTTAAGGGTGAACGAACCTGTTTTCTCATTTAGTCTTATGATAAACTTGACTGTTTAGGTATGGGTAGGGTTAATATTTGTGTGAGGGTTTGAAAGTGTGCGAGGTTACGAGTTAGCATTAGGCTTACGGTTTGTGAGGGATAGAGTTGTTAGGTTTTGGAGAAGGGTGACGGTGAGGAGCAAGGTTAGTTGTAGGGTGACCTGCATGTGAACATCAGATTTGGGGATAGGATAAGGGATGGGCTTAGGTTAGACATATGGTTAAGGTTAGGGCTTGGTATAAGTTGAACCTTAGGTTAGGGTTAAGTTTAGGGTTCGGAGTATACAGAGTTAGACCTCGGCTTTGGGGTAGACCTCTGCTTAGGTTTAGTTAGACCTAGAGTTAGGAGTAGGCTTAGGATTCGGGTTGATTTTAGGTTAGGATTTAGATTTGAGGTTTCATTTACATTAGGAGTATTGGAAGTACATCTGCTCTCCCTGGCTTTCCTTCATGTTCAAAATGTTTCTGAGAGTCATGGTTTAGGGGAAATCTTGCTAGTTGCAGGTTTCAAAGCACAACGGCGCCTCCTGCAGTGTGGTTTTCCGTCAAACTTATGCTCGCTCTTTGAGAATCCTGGGTCTCTGGGAAAACCGTGAGTCCCGCGACTTTCTCAAGTCCAGTGTGCCCCACGCAGCAGTGTGCTTTGTGTCTGAGAATTCCGGAAAATCAGGAACCCGGCCATGAAGTTCAGCCTGCATTCTGTTTTCACACGCAAGTGGCTCCTTAGAGGTTCTCATGCCTCTGTACACTGACGCTTCCAGCAACGTCATTTCTCGCAGGTCAATAGCGCCTGTTTGATTTTCACAGGTCTGGGGAAAGGGGCGAAGCGCCTGGGATCCCGTGCTTTACCACTGTGCGGCCTCATGAAGATGCTTGTAAGTACAGCGGCAAGAACCTCGGTGTCAATTCTCTCAGATTGTCATTGCGATGGGAAGATCCTAATTCGCTAGAAAACGTTTTTCCATGGAAGACATTTCACCACAAAGCTCGCTTTTGTGTGGAGAAAACTCTGCTGAATGATACTGCCAGCAGGTGCGTGTCTCCCAGTTCCTTTTACGTCGATGGAGGAGACGCGTAAGTGTAAGGATAACGGTGAATGGTGGACCTTCATAACCCAGGAAGATCAGTAACCCGAGTCACTTCAGGAACGTAGATGTGGGACTCCGGAGAAAACTTCACTCAGGTACTTAAATGAACTTTCCTTACAATGTGGAGGCCTGAAACGCCTTGTGCCTGAGGGCACCCGTGCTCCAGGCCTAGATAATTCTGTGGAGCGTGCCTCCCTCAGCTGCTTCCTTTTCTCTCACCAACAACATTGCTCCGTGAAATTCTGCGGATGATGAAAATTATTTGTCACGGGTAGGTATTTTCTCATTATTGGCCTTCCCTTCGAAGTACAAATACTTTCCTACACGGATGCTGCCTCCCTGAGCTTTCATTTGTCTGGGCTCCATCGATGCAGATTCCTGTGCTGAATACGCCATGGACTGGCACAGGTGTGTGCTTGTCAGCACGCCGGGCGTATGCAGCAATTTCGTTTTCCCAACTTCTACTGGGCTTGATCCAGGGTCCTTATTCCAATGAAAACGTTTTACGTCAAATTCCAGAGGAGCACCATTGTGCCTCTGGGAGCTACACCCGGGTCTGCGGAACAGAGCCTCCAGAGGTTTCACAATTCTGACTTCACATTCAACACGGAATTTCATGGATCTAAGGAAACCGTAAATTGTGGCCGTGCGAGAGTCTCACATTCTCAACGTCTAATGGCAGCTTAAGTTTCCCAGTCTGATCCGGCTGCTGCTTCGTTTCGGGGCAATTACCATTCAATACTGGACGTTCAGCCTTCTTTGGAATTCTGTGTTTGCGGCATGTCCCCGTGGCTCACTAAGACCACCTAGTGGAGGTTGATGTGTCTCCGGACAATCGTCTTAATGTCAGGCGTCTGCAACGGAGACCCCACAGAGTTTGCTGAGCACGGGGGAAATAAACTTCTGTTTCTTTATAACGCCCACTCGTGGCCCTTTTAGCATTTGATGGCAAAGAGCTCGTGCCGCATGATATTCAGTTCACGCACGCCGCCTGCAGTTTCTTTCTTGCAGAAAAAACTTTTCCCGTGTATTTCTTGAAACTGCTGCCAAACTGCGGCACAGAAGATTTAGTTTTAGGGTTAACTTTAGACGGGCACTTAGCTGTAGGCAATGGGACACGTTTAGGGATAGGGTTAGCGTTCAGAGAGAGTTACGGCTGGGGTTAGGATTCACGTTATGTTAAGGTTGCAATGTAGGGTGAGTGTGAGGTTGAAGGTAACGGTAGGGTTTAGTGCTTAAGGGTGAACGAACCTGTTTTCTCATTTAGTCTTATGATAAACTTGACTGTTTAGGTATGGGTAGGGTTAATATTTGTGTGAGGGTTTGAAAGTGTGCGAGGTTACGAGTTAGCATTAGGCTTACGGTTTGTGAGGGATAGAGTTGTTAGGTGTGGGAGAAGGGTGACGGTGAGGAGCAAGGTTAGTTGTAGGGTGAGCTGCATGTGAACATCAGATTTGGAGATAGGATAAGGGGTGGGCTTAGGTTAGACATACGGTTAAGGTTAGGGCTTGGTTTAGGGTGAGCCTTAGTTTAGGGTTCGGAGTATACAGAGTTAGACCTCAGCTTAGGGGTAGACCTCTGCTTAGGTTTAGTTAGACCTAGAGTTAGGAGTAGGGTTAGGATTCGCGTTGATTTTAGGTTAGGATTTAGATTTGAGGTTTCATTTATGTTTGGAATATTGGAAGTACATCTGCTCTCCCTGGCTGTCCTTCATGATCACCATGTTTCTTAGAGTCATGGTTTAGGGGAAATCTTGCTAGTTGCAGGTTTCCAAGCACAACGGCGCCTCCTGCAGTGTGGTTTTCCGTCAAACTTATGCTCGCTCTTTGAGAATCCTGGGTCTCTGGGAAAACCGTGAGTCCCGCGACTTTCTCAAGTCCAGTGTGCCCCACGCAGCAGTGTGCTTTGTGTCTGAGAATTCCGGAAAATCAGGAACCTGGCCATGAAGTTCAGCCTGCATTCTGTTTTCACACGCAAGTGGCTCCTTAGAGGTTCTCATGCCTCTGTACACTGACGCTTCCAGCAACGTCATTTCTCGCAGGTCAATAGCGCCTGTTTGATTTTCACAGGTCTGGGGAAAGGGGCGAAGCGCCTGGGATCCCGTGCTTTACCACTGTGCGGCCTCATGAAGATGCTTGTAAGTAAAGCGGCAAGAACCTCGGTGTCAATTCTCTCAGATTGTCATTGCGATGGGAAGATCCTAATTCGCTAGAAAACGTTTTTCCATGGAAGACATTTCACCACAAAGCTCTCTTTTGTGTGGAGAAAACTCTGCTGAATGATACTGCCAGCAGGTGCGTGTCTCCCAGTTCCTTTTACGTCGATGGAGGAGACGCGTTAGTGTAAGGATAACGGTGAATGGTGGACCTTCATAACCCAGGAAGATCAGAAACCCGAGTCACTTCAGGAACGTAGATGTGGGACTCCGGAGAAAACTTCACTCAGGTACTTAAATGAACTTTACTTACAATGTAGAGGCCTGAAACGCCTTGTGCCTGAGGGCACCCGTGCACCAGGCCTAGATAATTCTGTGGAGCGTGCCTCCCTCAGCTGCTTCCTTTTCTCTCACCAACAACATTGCTCCGTGAAATTCTGCGGATGATGAAAATTATTTGTCACGGGTAGGTATTTTCTCATTATTGGCCTTCCCTTCGAAGTACAAACACTTTCCTACACGGATGCTGCCTCCCTGAGCTTTCATTTGTCTGGGCTCCATCGATGCAGATTCCTGTGCTGAATACGCCATGGACTGGCACAGGTGTGTGCTTGTCAGCACGCCGGGCGTATGCAGCAATTTCGTTTTCCCAACTTCTACTGGGCTTGATCCAGGGTCCTTATTCCAATGAAAACGTTTTACGTCAAATTCCAGAGGACACCATTGTGCCTCTGGGAGCTACACACGGGTCTGCGGAACAGAGCCTCCAGAGGTTTCACAATTATGACTTCACATTCAACACGGAATTTCATGGATCTAAGGAAACCGTAAATTGTGGCCGTGCGAGAGTCTCACATTCTCAACGTCTAATGGCAGCTTAAGTTTCCCAGTCTGATCCGGCTGCTGCTTCGTTTCTGGGCAATTACCATTCAATACTGGACGTTCAGCCTTCTTTGGAATTCTGTGTTTGCGCCATGTCCCCGTGGCTCACTAAGACCACCTAGTGGAGGTTGATGTGTCTCCGGACAATCGTCTTAATGTCAGGCGTCTGCAACGGAGACCCCACAGAGTTTGCTGAGCACGGGGGAAATAAACTTCTGTTTCTTTATAACGCCCACTCGTGGCCCTTTTAGCATTTGATGGCAAAGAGCTCGTGCCGCATGATATTCAGTTCACGCACGCCGCCTGCAGTTTCTTTCTTGCAGAAAAAAACTTTTCTCGTGTATTTCTTGAAACTGCTGCCAAACTGCGGCACAGAAGATTTAGTTTTAGGTTTAACTTTAGACGGGCACTTAGCTGTAGGCAATGGGACACGTTTAGGGATAAGGTTAGCGTTCAGAGAGAGTTACGGCTGGGGTTAGGATTCACGTTATGTTAAGGTTGCAATGTAGGGTGAGTGTGAGGTTGAAGGTAACGGTAGGGTTTAGTGCTTAAGGGTGAACGAACCTGTTTTCTCATTTAGTCTTATGATAAACTTGACTGTTTAGGTATGGGTAGGGTTAATATTTGTGTGAGGGTTTGAAAGTGTGCGAGGTTACGAGTTAGCATTAGGCTTACGGTTTGTGAGGGATAGAGTTGTTAGGTTTGGGAGAAGGGTGACGGTGAGGAGCAAGGTTAGTTGTAGGGTGAGCTGCATGTGAACATCAGATTTGGAGATAGGATAAGGGGTGGGCTTAGGTTAGACATACGGTTAAGGTTAGGGCTTGGTTTAAGGTGAGCCTTAGTTTAGGGTTCGGAGTATACAGAGTTAGACCTCAGCTTAGGGGTAGACCTCTGCTTAGGTTTAGTTAGACCTAGAGTTAGGAGTAGGCTTAGGATTCGGGTTGATTTTAGGTTAGGATTTAGATTTGAGGTTTCATTTATGTTTGGAATATTAGAAGTACATCTGCTCTCCCTGGCTGTCCTTCATGATCACAATGTTTCTGAGAGTCATGGTTTAGGGGAAATCTTGCTAGTTGCAGGTTTCAAAGCACAACGGCGCCTCCTGCAGTGTGGTTTTCCGTCAAACTTATGCTCGCTCTTTGAGAATCCTGGGTCTCTGGGAAAACCGTGAGTCCCGCGACTTTCTCAAGTCCAGTGTGCCCCACGCAGCAGTGTGCTTTGTGTCTGAGAATTCCGGAAAATCAGGAACCCGGCCATGAAGTTCAGCCTGCATTCTGTTTTCACACGCAAGTGGCTCCTTAGAGGTTCTCATGCCTCTGTACACTGACGCTTCCAGCAACGTCATTTCTCGCAGGTCAATAGCGCCTGTTTGATTTTCACAGGTCTGGGGAAAGGGGCGAAGCGCCTGGGATCCCGTGCTTTACCACTGTGCGGCCTCATGAAGATGCTTGTAAGTAAAGCGGCAAGAACCTCGGTGTCAATTCTCTCAGATTGTCATTGCGATGGGAAGATCCTAATTCGCTAGAAAACGTTTTTCCATGGAAGACATTTCACCACAAAGCTCTCTTTTGTGTGGAGAAAACTCTGCTGAATGATACTGCCAGCAGGTGCGTGTCTCCCAGTTCCTTTTACGTCGATGGAGGAGACGCGTAAGTGTAAGGATAACGGTGAATGGTGGACCTTCATAACCCAGGAAGATCAGTAACCCGAGTCACTTCAGGAACGTAGATGTGGGACTCCGGAGAAAACTTCACTCAGGTACTTAAATGAACTTTCCTTACAATGTGGAGGCCTGAAACGCCTAGTGCCTGAGGGCACCCGTGCTCCAGGCCTAGATAATTCTGTGGAGCGTGCCTCCCTCAGCTGCTTCCTTTTCTCTCACCAACAACATTGCTCCGTGAAATTCTGCGGATGATGAAAATTATTTGTCACGGGTAGGTATTTTCTCATTATTGGCCTTCCCTTCGAAGTACAAATACTTTCCTACACGGATGCTGCCTCCCTGAGCTTTCATTTGTCTGGGCTCCATCGATGCAGATTCCTGTGCTGAATACGCCATGGACTGGCACAGGTGTGTGCTTGTCAGCACGCCGGGCGTATGCAGCAATTTCGTTTTCCCAACTTCTACTGGGCTTGATCCAGGGTCCTTATTCCAATGAAAACGTTTTACGTCAAATTCCAGAGGAGCACCATTGTGCCTCTGGGAGCTACACCCGGGTCTGCGGAACAGAGCCTCCAGAGGTTTCACAATTCTGACTTCACATTCAACACGGAATTTAATGGATCTAAGGAAACCGTAAATTGTGGCCGTGCGAGAGTCTCACATTCTCAACGTCTAATGGCAGCTTAAGTTTCCCAGTCTCATCCGGCTGCTGCTTCGTTTCTGGGCAATTACCATTCAATACTGGACGTTCAGCCTTCTTTGGAATTCTGTGTTTGCGGCATGTCCCCGTGGCTCACTAAGACCACCTAGTGGAGGTTGATGTGTCTCCGGACAATCGTCTTAATGTCAGGCGTCTGCAACGGAGACCCCACAGAGTTTGCTGAGCACGAGTGAAATAAACTTCTGTTTCTTTATAACGCCCACTCGTGGCCCTTTTAGCATTTGATGGCAAAGAGCTCGTGCCGCATGATATTCAGTTCACGCACGCCGCCTGCAGTTTCTTTCTTGCAGAAAAAACTTTTCCCGTGTATTTCTTGAAACTGCTGCCAAACTGCGGCACAGAAGATTTAGTTTTAGGGTTAACTTTAGACGGGCACTTAGCTGTAGGCAATGGGACACGTTTAGGGATAGGGTTAGCGTTCAGAGAGAGTTACGGCTGGGGTTAGGATTCACGTTATGTTAAGGTTGCAATGTAGGGTGAGTGTGAGGTTGAAGGTAACGGTAGGGTTTAGTGCTTAAGGGTGAACGAACCTGTTTTCTCATTTAGTCTTATGATAAACTTGACTGTTTAGGTATGGGTAGGGTTAATATTTGTGTGAGGGTTTGAAAGTGTGCGAGGTTACGAGTTAGCATTAGGCTTACGGTTTGTGAGGGATAGAGTTGTTAGGTTTTGGAGAAGGGTGACGGTGAGGAGCAAGGTTAGTTGTAGGGTGACCTGCATGTGAACATCAGATTTGGGGATAGGATAAGGGATGGGCTTAGGTTAGACATATGGTTAAGGTTAGGGCTTGGTATAAGTTGAACCTTAGGTTAGGGTTAAGTTTAGGGTTCGGAGTATACAGAGTTAGACCTCGGCTTTGGGGTAGACCTCTGCTTAGGTTTAGTTAGACCTAGAGTTAGGAGTAGGCTTAGGATTCGGGTTGATTTTAGGTTAGGATTTAGATTTGAGGTTTCATTTACATTAGGAGTATTGGAAGTACATCTGCTCTCCCTGGCTTTCCTTCATGTTCAAAATGTTTCTGAGAGTCATGGTTTAGGGGAAATCTTGCTAGTTGCAGGTTTCAAAGCACAACGGCGCCTCCTGCAGTGTGGTTTTCCGTCAAAATTATGCTCGCTCTTTGAGAATCCTGGGTCTCTGGGAAAACCGTGAGTCCCGCGACTTTCTCAAGTCCAGTGTGCCCCACGCAGCAGTGTGCTTTGTGTCTGAGAATTCCGGAAAATCAGGAACCCGGCCATGAAGTTCAGCCTGCATTCTGTTTTCACACGCAAGTGGCTCCTTAGAGGTTCTCATGCCTCTGTACACTGACGCTTCCAGCAACGTCATTTCTCGCAGGTCAATAGCGCCTGTTTGATTTTCACAGGTCTGGGGAAAGGGGCGAAGCGCCTGGGATCCCGTGCTTTACCACTGTGCGGCCTCATGAAGATGCTTGTAAGTACAGCGGCAAGAACCTCGGTGTCAATTCTCTCAGATTGTCATTGCGATGGGAAGATCCTAATTCGCTAGAAAACGTTTTTCCTTGGAAGACATTTCACCACAAAGCTCTCTTTTGTGTGGAGAAAACTCTGCTGAATGATACTGCCAGCAGGTGCGTGTCTCCCAGTTCCTTTTACGTCGATGGAGGAGACGCGTAAGTGTAAGGATAACGGTGAATGGTGGACCTTCATAACCCAGGAAGATCAGTAACCCGAGTCACTTCAGGAACGTAGATGTGGGACTCCGGAGAAAACTTCACTCAGGTACTTAAATGAACTTTCCTTACAATGTGGAGGCCTGAAACGCCTAGTGCCTGAGGGCACCCGTGCTCCAGGCCTAGATAATTCTGTGGAGCGTGCCTCCCTCAGCTGCTTCCTTTTCTCTCACCAACAACATTGCTCCGTGAAATTCTGCGGATGATGAAAATTATTTGTCACGGGTAGGTATTTTCTCATTATTGGCCTTCCCTTCGAAGTACAAATACTTTCCTACACGGATGCTGCCTCCCTGAGCTTTCATTTGTCTGGGCTCCATCGATGCAGATTCCTGTGCTGAATACGCCATGGACTGGCACAGGTGTGTGCTTGTCAGCACGCCGGGCGTATGCAGCAATTTCGTTTTCCCAACTTCTACTGGGCTTGATCCAGGGTCCTTATTCCAATGAAAACGTTTTACGTCAAATTCCAGAGGAGCACCATTGTGCCTCTGGGAGCTACACCCGGGTCTGCGGAACAGAGCCTCCAGAGGTTTCACAATTCTGACTTCACATTCAACACGGAATTTCATGGATCTAAGGAAACCGTAAATTGTGGCCGTGCGAGAGCCTCACATTCTCAACGTCTAATGGCAGCTTAAGTTTCCCAGTCTCATCCGGCTGCTGCTTCGTTTCTGGGCAATTACCATTCAATACTGGACGTTCAGCCTTCTTTGGAATTCTGTGTTTGCGGCATGTCCCCGTGGCTCACTAAGACCACCTAGTGGAGGTTGATGTGTCTCCGGACAATCGTCTTAATGTCAGGCGTCTGCAACGGAGACCCCACAGAGTTTGCTGAGCACGAGTGAAATAAACTTCTGTTTCTTTATAACGCCCACTCGTGGCCCTTTTAGCATTTGATGGCAAAGAGCTCGTGCCGCATGATATTCAGTTCACGCACGCCGCCTGCAGTTTCTTTCTTGCAGAAAAAACTTTTCCCGTGTATTTCTTGAAACTGCTGCCAAACTGCGGCACAGAAGATTTAGTTTTAGGGTTAACTTTAGACGGGCACTTAGCTGTAGGCAATGGGACACGTTTAGGGATAGGGTTAGCGTTCAGAGAGAGTTACGGCTGGGGTTAGGATTCACGTTATGTTAAGGTTGCAATGTAGGGTGAGTGTGAGGTTGAAGGTAACGGTAGGGTTTAGTGCTTAAGGGTGAACGAACCTGTTTTCTCATTTAGTCTTATGATAAACTTGACTGTTTAGGTATGGGTAGGGTTAATATTTGTGTGAGGGTTTGAAAGTGTGCGAGGTTACGAGTTAGCATTAGGCTTACGGTTTGTGAGGGATAGAGTTGTTAGGTTTTGGAGAAGGGTGACGGTGAGGAGCAAGGTTAGTTGTAGGGTGACCTGCATGTGAACATCAGATTTGGGGATAGGATAAGGGATGGGCTTAGGTTAGACATATGGTTAAGGTTAGGGCTTGGTATAAGTTGAACCTTAGGTTAGGGTTAAGTTTAGGGTTCGGAGTATACAGAGTTAGACCTCGGCTTTGGGGTAGACCTCTGCTTAGGTTTAGTTAGACCTAGAGTTAGGAGTAGGCTTAGGATTCGGGTTGATTTTAGGTTAGGATTTAGATTTGAGGTTTCATTTACATTAGGAGTATTGGAAGTACATCTGCTCTCCCTGGCTTTCCTTCATGTTCAAAATGTTTCTGAGAGTCATGGTTTAGGGGAAATCTTGCTAGTTGCAGGTTTCAAAGCACAACGGCGCCTCCTGCAGTGTGGTTTTCCGTCAAACTTATGCTCGCTCTTTGAGAATCCTGGGTCTCTGGGAAAACCGTGAGTCCCGCGACTTTCTCAAGTCCAGTGTGCCCCACGCAGCAGTGTGCTTTGTGTCTGAGAATTCCGGAAAATCAGGAACCCGGCCATGAAGTTCAGCCTGCATTCTGTTTTCACACGCAAGTGGCTCCTTAGAGGTTCTCATGCCTCTGTACACTGACGCTTCCAGCAACGTCATTTCTCGCAGGTCAATAGCGCCTGTTTGATTTTCACAGGTCTGGGGAAAGGGGCGAAGCGCCTGGGATCCCGTGCTTTACCACTGTGCGGCCTCATGAAGATGCTTGTAAGTACAGCGGCAAGAACCTCGGTGTCAATTCTCTCAGATTGTCATTGCGATGGGAAGATCCTAATTCGCTAGAAAACGTTTTTCCATGGAAGACATTTCACCACAAAGCTCGCTTTTGTGTGGAGAAAACTCTGCTGAATGATACTGCCAGCAGGTGCGTGTCTCCCAGTTCCTTTTACGTCGATGGAGGAGACGCGTAAGTGTAAGGATAACGGTGAATGGTGGACCTTCATAACCCAGGAAGATCAGTAACCCGAGTCACTTCAGGAACGTAGATGTGGGACTCCGGAGAAAACTTCACTCAGGTACTTAAATGAACTTTCCTTACAATGTGGAGGCCTGAAACGCCTTGTGCCTGAGGGCACCCGTGCTCCAGGCCTAGATAATTCTGTGGAGCGTGCCTCCCTCAGCTGCTTCCTTTTCTCTCACCAACAACATTGCTCCGTGAAATTCTGCGGATGATGAAAATTATTTGTCACGGGTAGGTATTTTCTCATTATTGGCCTTCCCTTCGAAGTACAAATACTTTCCTACACGGATGCTGCCTCCCTGAGCTTTCATTTGTCTGGGCTCCATCGATGCAGATTCCTGTGCTGAATACGCCATGGACTGGCACAGGTGTGTGCTTGTCAGCACGCCGGGCGTATGCAGCAATTTCGTTTTCCCAACTTCTACTGGGCTTGATCCAGGGTCCTTATTCCAATGAAAACGTTTTACGTCAAATTCCAGAGGAGCACCATTGTGCCTCTGGGAGCTACACCCGGGTCTGCGGAACAGAGCCTCCAGAGGTTTCACAATTCTGACTTCACATTCAACACGGAATTTCATGGATCTAAGGAAACCGTAAATTGTGGCCGTGCGAGAGTCTCACATTCTCAACGTCTAATGGCAGCTTAAGTTTCCCAGTCTGATCCGGCTGCTGCTTCGTTTCGGGGCAATTACCATTCAATACTGGACGTTCAGCCTTCTTTGGAATTCTGTGTTTGCGGCATGTCCCCGTGGCTCACTAAGACCACCTAGTGGAGGTTGATGTGTCTCCGGACAATCGTCTTAATGTCAGGCGTCTGCAACGGAGACCCCACAGAGTTTGCTGAGCACGGGGGAAATAAACTTCTGTTTCTTTATAACGCCCACTCGTGGCCCTTTTAGCATTTGATGGCAAAGAGCTCGTGCCGCATGATATTCAGTTCACGCACGCCGCCTGCAGTTTCTTTCTTGCAGAAAAAACTTTTCCCGTGTATTTCTTGAAACTGCTGCCAAACTGCGGCACAGAAGATTTAGTTTTAGGGTTAACTTTAGACGGGCACTTAGCTGTAGGCAATGGGACACGTTTAGGGATAGGGTTAGCGTTCAGAGAGAGTTACGGCTGGGGTTAGGATTCACGTTATGTTAAGGTTGCAATGTAGGGTGAGTGTGAGGTTGAAGGTAACGGTAGGGTTTAGTGCTTAAGGGTGAACGAACCTGTTTTCTCATTTAGTCTTATGATAAACTTGACTGTTTAGGTATGGGTAGGGTTAATATTTGTGTGAGGGTTTGAAAGTGTGCGAGGTTACGAGTTAGCATTAGGCTTACGGTTTGTGAGGGATAGAGTTGTTAGGTGTGGGAGAAGGGTGACGGTGAGGAGCAAGGTTAGTTGTAGGGTGAGCTGCATGTGAACATCAGATTTGGAGATAGGATAAGGGGTGGGCTTAGGTTAGACATACGGTTAAGGTTAGGGCTTGGTTTAGGGTGAGCCTTAGTTTAGGGTTCGGAGTATACAGAGTTAGACCTCAGCTTAGGGGTAGACCTCTGCTTAGGTTTAGTTAGACCTAGAGTTAGGAGTAGGGTTAGGATTCGCGTTGATTTTAGGTTAGGATTTAGATTTGAGGTTTCATTTATGTTTGGAATATTGGAAGTACATCTGCTCTCCCTGGCTGTCCTTCATGATCACCATGTTTCTTAGAGTCATGGTTTAGGGGAAATCTTGCTAGTTGCAGGTTTCCAAGCACAACGGCGCCTCCTGCAGTGTGGTTTTCCGTCAAACTTATGCTCGCTCTTTGAGAATCCTGGGTCTCTGGGAAAACCGTGAGTCCCGCGACTTTCTCAAGTCCAGTGTGCCCCACGCAGCAGTGTGCTTTGTGTCTGAGAATTCCGGAAAATCAGGAACCTGGCCATGAAGTTCAGCCTGCATTCTGTTTTCACACGCAAGTGGCTCCTTAGAGGTTCTCATGCCTCTGTACACTGACGCTTCCAGCAACGTCATTTCTCGCAGGTCAATAGCGCCTGTTTGATTTTCACAGGTCTGGGGAAAGGGGCGAAGCGCCTGGGATCCCGTGCTTTACCACTGTGCGGCCTCATGAAGATGCTTGTAAGTAAAGCGGCAAGAACCTCGGTGTCAATTCTCTCAGATTGTCATTGCGATGGGAAGATCCTAATTCGCTAGAAAACGTTTTTCCATGGAAGACATTTCACCACAAAGCTCTCTTTTGTGTGGAGAAAACTCTGCTGAATGATACTGCCAGCAGGTGCGTGTCTCCCAGTTCCTTTTACGTCGATGGAGGAGACGCGTTAGTGTAAGGATAACGGTGAATGGTGGACCTTCATAACCCAGGAAGATCAGAAACCCGAGTCACTTCAGGAACGTAGATGTGGGACTCCGGAGAAAACTTCACTCAGGTACTTAAATGAACTTTACTTACAATGTAGAGGCCTGAAACGCCTTGTGCCTGAGGGCACCCGTGCACCAGGCCTAGATAATTCTGTGGAGCGTGCCTCCCTCAGCTGCTTCCTTTTCTCTCACCAACAACATTGCTCCGTGAAATTCTGCGGATGATGAAAATTATTTGTCACGGGTAGGTATTTTCTCATTATTGGCCTTCCCTTCGAAGTACAAACACTTTCCTACACGGATGCTGCCTCCCTGAGCTTTCATTTGTCTGGGCTCCATCGATGCAGATTCCTGTGCTGAATACGCCATGGACTGGCACAGGTGTGTGCTTGTCAGCACGCCGGGCGTATGCAGCAATTTCGTTTTCCCAACTTCTACTGGGCTTGATCCAGGGTCTTTATTCCAATGAAAACGTTTTACGTCAAATTCCAGAGGACACCATTGTGCCTCTGGGAGCTACACACGGGTCTGCGGAACAGAGCCTCCAGAGGTTTCACAATTATGACTTCACATTCAACACGGAATTTCATGGATCTAAGGAAACCGTAAATTGTGGCCGTGCGAGAGTCTCACATTCTCAACGTCTAATGGCAGCTTAAGTTTCCCAGTCTGATCCGGCTGCTGCTTCGTTTCTGGGCAATTACCATTCAATACTGGACGTTCAGCCTTCTTTGGAATTCTGTGTTTGCGCCATGTCCCCGTGGCTCACTAAGACCACCTAGTGGAGGTTGATGTGTCTCCGGACAATCGTCTTAATGTCAGGCGTCTGCAACGGAGACCCCACAGAGTTTGCTGAGCACGGGGGAAATAAACTTCTGTTTCTTTATAACGCCCACTCGTGGCCCTTTTAGCATTTGATGGCAAAGAGCTCGTGCCGCATGATATTCAGTTCACGCACGCCGCCTGCAGTTTCTTTCTTGCAGAAAAAAACTTTTCTCGTGTATTTCTTGAAACTGCTGCCAAACTGCGGCACAGAAGATTTAGTTTTAGGTTTAACTTTAGACGGGCACTTAGCTGTAGGCAATGGGACACGTTTAGGGATAAGGTTAGCGTTCAGAGAGAGTTACGGCTGGGGTTAGGATTCACGTTATGTTAAGGTTGCAATGTAGGGTGAGTGTGAGGTTGAAGGTAACGGTAGGGTTTAGTGCTTAAGGGTGAACGAACCTGTTTTCTCATTTAGTCTTATGATAAACTTGACTGTTTAGGTATGGGTAGGGTTAATATTTGTGTGAGGGTTTGAAAGTGTGCGAGGTTACGAGTTAGCATTAGGCTTACGGTTTGTGAGGGATAGAGTTGTTAGGTTTGGGAGAAGGGTGACGGTGAGGAGCAAGGTTAGTTGTAGGGTGAGCTGCATGTGAACATCAGATTTGGAGATAGGATAAGGGGTGGGCTTAGGTTAGACATACGGTTAAGGTTAGGGCTTGGTTTAAGGTGAGCCTTAGTTTAGGGTTCGGAGTATACAGAGTTAGACCTCGGCTTAGGGGTAGACCTCTGCTTAGGTTTAGTTAGACCTAGAGTTAGGATTAGGCTTAGGATTCGGGTTGGTTTTAGGATAGGATTTAGATTTGAGGTTTCATTTACGTTTGGACTATTGGAAGTACATCTGCTCTCCCTGGCTGTCCTTCATGATCACCATGTTTCTGAGAGTCATGGTTTAGGGGAAATCTTGCTAGGTGCAGGTTTCAAAGCACAACGGCGCCTCCTGCAGTGTGGTTTTCCGTCAAACTTATGCTCGCTCTTTGAGAATCCTGGGTCGCTGGGAAAACCGTGAGTCCCGCGACTTTCTCAAGTCCAGTGTGCCCCACGCAGCAGTGTGCTTTGTGTCTGAGAATTCCGGAAAATCAGGAACCCGGCCATGAAGTTCAGCCTGCATTCTGTTTTCACACGCAAGTGGCTCCTTAGAGGTTCTCATGCCTCTGTACACTGACGCTTCCATCAACGTCATTTCTCGCAGGTCAATAGCGCCTGTTTGATTTTCACAGGTCTGGGGAAAGTGGCGAAGCGCCTGGGATCCCGTGCTTTACCACTGTGCGGCCTCATGAAGATGCTTGTAAGTACAGCGGCAAGAACCTCTGTGTCAATTCTCTCAGATTGTCATTGCGATGGGAAGATCCTAATTCGCTAGAAAACGTTTTTCCATGGAAGACATTTCACCACAAAGCTCTCTTTTGTGTGGAGAAAACTCTGCTGAATGATACTGCCAGCAGGTGCGTGTCTCCCAGTTCCTTTTACGTCGATGGAGGAGACGCGTAAGTGTAAGGATAACGGTGAATGTTGGACCTTCATAACCCAGGAAGATCAGAAACCCGAGTCACTTCAGGAACGTAGATGTGGGACTCCGGAGAAAACATCACTCAGGTACTTAAATGAACTTTCCTTACAATGTGGAGGCCTGAAACGCCTTGTGCCTGAGGGAACCCGTGCTCCAGGCCTAGATAATTCTGTGGAGCGTGCCTCCCTCAGCTGCTTCCTTTTCTCTCACCAACAACATTGCTCCGTGAAATTCTGCGGATGATGAAAATTATTTGTCACGGGTAGGTATTTTCTCATTATTGGCCTTCCCTTCGAAGTACAAATACTTTCCTACACGGATGCTGCCTCCCTGAGCTTTCATTTGTCTGGGCTCCATCGATGCAGATTCCTGTGCTGAATACGCCATGGACTGGCACAGGTGTGTGCTTGTCAGCACGCCGGGCGTATGCAGCAATTTCGTTTTCCCAACTTCTACTGGGCTTGATCCAGGGTCCTTATTCCAATGAAAACGTTTTACGTCAAATTCCAGAGGAGCACCATTGTGCCTCTGGGAGCTACACCCGGGTCTGCGGAACAGAGCCTCCAGAGGTTTCACAATTCTGACTTCACATTCAACACGGAATTTCATGGATCTAAGGAAACCGTAAATTGTGGCCGTGTGAGAGTCTCACATTCTCAACGTCTAATGGCAGCTTAAGTTTCCCAGTCTGATCCGGCTGCTGCTTCGTTTCTGGGCAATTACCATTCAATACTGGACGTTCAGCCTTCTTTGGAATTCTGTGTTTGCAGCATGTCCCCGTGGCTCACTAAGACCACCTAGTGGAGGTTGATGTGTCTCCGGACAATCGTCTTAATGTCAGGCGTCTGCAACGGAGACCCCACAGAGGTTGCTGAGCACGGGGGAAATAAACTTCTGTTTCTTTATAACGCCCACTCGTGGCCCTTTTAGCATCTGATGGCAAAGAGCTTGTGCAGCATGATATTCAGTTCACGCATGCCGCCTGCAATTTCTTTCTTGCAGAAAAAACTTTTCCCGTGTAATTCTTGAAACTGCTGCCAAACTGCGGTACAGAAGATTTGGTTTTAGGGTTAACTTTAGACGGGCACATAGCTGTAGGCATTGGGACACGTTTAGGGATAGGGTTAGCGTTCAGGAGAGAGTTACGCCTGGGGTTAAGATTCATGTTATGTTAAGGTTGCAATGTAGGGTGAGTGTGAGGTTGAAGGTAATGGTAGGGTTTAGTGCTTAAGGGTGAACGAACCTGTTTTCTCATTTAGTCTTATGATAAACTTGACTGTTTAGGTATGGGTAGGGTTGATATTTGTGTGAGGGTTTGAAAGTGTGCGAGGTTACGAGTTAGCATTAGGCTTACGGTTTGTGAGGGATAGAGTTGTTAGGTTTTGGAGAAGGGAGACGGTGAGGAGCAAGGTTAGTTGTAGGGTGAGCTGCATGTGAACATCAGATTTGGAGATACGATAAGGGGTGGGCTTAGGTTAGACATACGGTTAAGGTTAGGGCTTGGTTTAGGGTGAGCCTTAGTTTAGGGTTCGGAGTATACAGAGTTAGACCTCGGCTTAGGGGTAGACCTCTGCTTAGGTTTAGTTAGACCTAGGGTTAGGTTTAGGATTAGGATTCGGGTTGATTTTAGGATAGGATTTATATTTGAGGTTTCATTTACGTTTCGACTGTTTAGGTATGGGTAGGGTTAATATTTGTGTGAGAGTTTGAAAGTGTGCGAGGTTACGAGTTAGCTCATTAAGCTCACTAAGACCAATAATGAAAAATACCTACCCGTGACAAATAGTTTTCATCATCCTCAGTATTTCACGGAGCAATGTTGTTGGTGAGAGAAAAGGAAGCTGCTGAGGGAGGCACGCTCCACAGAATTATCTAGGCCTGGAGCACGGGTGCCCTCAGGCACAAGGCATTTCAGGCCTCGACATTGTAAGGAATGTTCATTTAAGTAACTGAGTGAAGTTTTCTCCGGAGTCCCACATCTACGTTCCTGAAGTTGACTCGGGTTTCTGATCTTCCTGGGTTATGAAGGGCCACCATTCACCGTTATCATTACACTCACGCGTCTACTTCATCGACGTAAAAGGAACTGGGAGACACGCACCTGCTGGCAGCATCATTCAGCAGTTTTCTCCACACAAAAGAGAGCTTTGTGGTGAAATGTCTTCCATGGAAAAACCTTTTCTAGCGAATTAGGATCTTCCCATCGCAATGACAATCTGAGAGAATTGACACCGAGGTTCTTGCCGCTGTACTTACAAGCATCTTCATGAGGCCGCACAGTGGTAAAGCACGGGATCCCAGGCGCTTGGCCCCTTTCCCCAGACCTGTGAAAATCAAACAGGCGCTATTGACCTGCGAGAAATGACGTTGCTGGAAGCGTCATTGTACAGTGGCATGAGAACTTCTAAGGAGCCACTTGCGTGTGAAAACAGAATGCAGGCTGAACTTCATGGCCGGGTTCCTGATTTTCCGGAATTCTCAGACACAAAGCACACTGCTGCGTGGGGCACACTGGACTTGAGAAAGTCGTGGGACTCACGGTTTTCCCAGCGACCAAGTATTCTCAAAGAGCGAGCATAAGTTTGACGGAAAACCACACTGCAGGAGGCGCCGTTGTGCTTTGAAACCTGCACCTAGCAAGATTTCCCCTAAACCATGACTCTAAGAAACATGGTGATCATGAAGGACAGCCAGGGAGAGCAGATGTACTTCCAATAGTCCAAATGTAAATGAAACCTCAAATCTAAATCCTATCCTAAAATCAACCCGAATCCTAAGCCTAAACCTAACCCTAGGTCTAACTAAACGTAAGCAGAGGTCTACCCCTAAGCCGAGGTCTAACTCTATATACACCGAACCCTAAACTAAGGCTCACCCTAAACCAAGCCCAAACCTTAACCGTATGTCTAACCTAAGCCCACCCCTTATCCTATCTCCAAGTCTGATGTTCACATGCAGCTCACCCTACAACTAACCTTGCTCCTCACCGTCACCCTTCTCCAAAACCTAACAACTCTATCCCTCACAAACCGTAAGCCTAATGCTAACTCGTAACCTCGCACACTTTCAAACCCTCACAAAAATATTAACCCTACCCATACCTAAACAGTCAAGTTTATCATAAGACTAAATGAGAAAACAGGTTCGTTCACCCTTAAGCACTAAACCCTACCGTTACCTTCAAACTCACACTCACCCTACATTGCAACCTTAACATAACGTGAATCCTAACCCCAGCCGTAACTCTCTCCTGAACGTTAACCCTATCCCTAAACGTGTCCCAATGCCTACAGCTATGTGCCCGTCTAAAGTTAACCCTAAAACTAAATCTACTGTTTCGCAGTTTGGCAGCAGTTTCAAGAATTACACGGGAAAAGTTTTTTCTGCAAGAAAGAAACTGCAGGCGGCATGCGTGAACTGAATATCATGCGGCACGAACTCTTTGCCATCAGATGCTAAAAGGGCCACGAGTGGGCGTTATAAAGAAACAGAAGTTTATTTCCCCCGTGCTCATCAACCTCTGTGGGGTCTCCGTTGCCGACGCCTGACATTAAGACGATTGTCCGGAGACACATCAACCTCCACTAGGTGGTCTTAGTGAGCCACGGGGACATGCCGCAAACACAGAATTCCAAAGAAGGCTGAAAGTCCAGTATTGAATGGTAATTGCCCAGAAACGAAGCACACCCAGATCAGACTGGGAAACTTAAGCTGCCATTAGACATTGAGAATGTGAGACTCTCGTACGGCCACAATTTACGGTTTCCTTAGATCCATGAAATTCCGTGTTGAATGTGAAGTCAGAATTGTGAAACCTCTGGAGGCTCTGTTCCGCAGACCCGGGTGTAGCTCCCAGAGGCACAATGGTGCTCCTCTGGAATTAAACGTAAAACGTTTTCATTGGAATAAGGACCCTGGATCAAGCCCAGTAGAAGTTGGGAAAACGAAATTGCTGCATACGCCCGGCGTGCTGACAAGAACACACCTTTGCTAGTCCATGGCGTATTCAGCACAGGAATCTGCATCGATGGAGCCCAGACAAATGAAAGCTCAGGGAGGCAGCACCCGTGTAGGAAAGTATTTGTACTTCGAAAGGAAGGCCAATAATGAGAAAATACCTACCCGTGACAAATAGTTTTCATCATCCGCAGAATTTCACGGAGCAATGTTGTTGGTGAGAGAAAAGGAAGCAGCTGAGGGAGGCACGCTCCACAGAATTATCTAGGCCTGGAGCACGGGTGCCCTCAGGCACAAGGCGTTTCAGGCCTCGACATTGTAAGGAAAGTTCATTTAAGTACCTGAGTGAAGTTTTTCCGGAGTCCCACATCTACGTTCCTGAAGTTGACTCGGGTTTCTGATCTTCCTGGGTTATGAAGGGCCACCATTTACCGTTATCCTTACACTCACGGGTCTCCTCCATCGACGTAAAAGGAACTGAGAGACACGCACCTGCTGCCAGCATCATTCAGCAGAGTTTTCTCCACACAAAAGAGAGCTTTGTGGTGAAATGTCTTCCATGGAAAAACGTTTTCTAGCGAATTAGGATCTTCCCATCGCAATGACAATCTGAGAGAATTGACACCGAGGTTCTTGCCGCTGTACTTACAAGCATCTTCATGAGGCCGCACAGTGGTAAAGCACGGGATCCCAGGCACTTCGCCCCTTTCCCCAGACCTGTGAAAATCAAACAGGCGCTATTGACCTGCGAGAAATGACATTGCTGGAACTGTCAGTGTACAGAGGCATGAGAACCTCTAAGGAGCCACTTGCGTGTGAAAACAGAATGCAGGCTGAACTTCATGGCCGGGTTCCTGATTTTCCGGGATTCTCAGACACAAAGCAAACTGCTGCGTGGGGCACACTGGAACTGAGAAAGTCGCGGGATTCACGGTTTTCCCAGAGACCCAGGATTCTCAAAGAGCGAGCATAAGTTTGACGAAAAAGCACAATGCAGGAGGCGCCGTTGTGCTTTGAAACCTGCAACTAGCAAGATTTCCCCTAAACCATGACTCTCAGAAACATTGTGATCATGAAGGACAGCCAGGGAGAGCAGATGTACTTCCAATAGTCCAAACGTAAATGAAACCTCAAATCTAAATCCTAACCTAAAATCCACCCGAATCCTAAGCCTAAACCAAACCTTAGGTCTAACTAAACGTAAGCTGAGGTCTACCCCTAAGCCGAGGTCTAACTCTGTATACTCCGAACCCTAAACTTAACCCTAACCTAAGGCTTACCCTAAACCAAGCCCTAATCTTAACCGTATGTCTAACCTAAGCCCACCCCTTATCCTATCCCCAAATCTGATGTTCACATGCAGCTCACCCTACAACTAACCTTGCTCCTCACTGTCTCCCTTCTCCAAAACCTAACAACTCTATCCCTCACAAACCGTAAGCCTAATGCTAACTCGTAACCTCGCACCCTTTCAAACCCTCACACAAATATTAACCCTACCCATACCTAAACAGTCAAGTTTATCATAAGACTAAATGAGAAAACAGGTTCGTTCACCCTTAATCACTAAACCCTACCGTTACCTTCAACCTCACACTCACCCTACATTGCAACCTTAACATAACGTGAATCCTAACCCCAGCCGTAACACTCTCTGAACGCTAACCCTATCCGAAAACGTGACCCAATGCCTACAGCTATGTGTCCGTCTAAAGTTAACCCTAAAACTAAATCTTCTGTGCCGCAGTTTGGCAGCAGTTTCAAGAATTACACCGGAAAAGTTTTTTTGCAAGAAAGAAACTGCAGGCGGCATGCGTGAACTGAATATCATGCGGCACGAGCTCTTTGCCATCAGATGCTAAAAGGGCCACGAGTGGGCGTTATAAATAAACAGAAGTTTATTTCCCCAGTGCTTATCAACCTCTGTGGGGTCTCTGTTGCAGACGCCTGACATTAAGACGATTGTCCGGAGACACATCAACCTCCACTAGGTGGTCTTAGTGAGCCAAGGGGACATGCCGCAAACACAGAACTCCAAAGAAGGCTGAAGGTCCAGTATTGAATGGTAATTTCCCAGAAACGAAGCAGCAGCCGGATCAGACTGGGAAACTTAAGCTGCCATTAGACAATGAGAATGTGAGACTCTCGTACGGCCACAATTCACGGTTTCCTTAGATCCATGAAATTCCGTTTTGAATGTGAAGTCAGCATTGTGAAACCTCTGGAGGCTCTGTTCCGCAGACCCGGGTGTAGCTCCCAGAGGCACAATGGTGCTACTCTGGAATTTGACATAAAACTTTTTCATTGGTATAAGGACCCTGGATCAAGCCCAGTAGAAGTTGGGAAAACGAAATTGCTGCATATGCCCTGCGTGCTGACAAGCACACACCTGTGCCAGTCCATGGCGTATTCAGCACAGAAATCTGCATCGATGGAGCCCAGACAAATGAAAGCTCAGGGAGGCAGCACCCGTGTAGGAAAGTATTTGTACTTCGAAGGGAAGGCCAATAATGAGAAAAAACCTACCCGTGACAAATAGTTTTGATCATCCCCAGAATTTCACGGAGCAATGTTGTTGGTGAGAGAAAAGGAAGCAGCTGAGGGAGGCACGATCCACAGAATTATCTACGCCTGGAGCACGGGTGCCCTCAGGCACAAGGCGTTTCAGGCCTCAACATTGTAAGGAAAGTTCATTGAAGTACCTGAGTGAAGTTTTCTCCGGAGTCCCACATCTACGTTCCTTAAGTTGACTCGGGTTTCTGATCTTCCTGGGTTATGAAGGGCCACCATTTACCGTTATCCTTACACTCACGCGTCTCCTCCATCGACGTAAAAGGAACTGGGAGACACGCACCTGCTGGCAGCATCATTCAGCAGAGTTTTCTCCACACAAAAGAGAGCTTTGTGGTGAAATGTCTTCCATGGAAAAACGTTTTCTAGCGAATTAGGATCTTCCCATCGCAATGACAATCTGAGAGAATTGACACCGAGGTTCTTGCCGCTGTACTTACAAGCATCTTCATGAGGCCGCACAGTGGTAAAGCACGGGATCCCAGGCACTTCGCCCCTTTCCCCAGACCTGTGAAAATCAAACAGGCGCTATTGACCTGCGAGAAATGACGTTGTTGGAACTGTCAGTGTACAGAGGCATGAGAACCTCTAAGGAGCCACTTGCGTGTGAAAACAGAATGCAGGCTGAACTTCATGGCCGGGTTCCTGATTTTCCGGAATTCTCAGACACAAAGCACACTGCTGCGTGGGGCACACTGGACTTGAGAAAGTCGCGGGACTCACGGTTTTCCCAGAGACCCAGGATTCTCAAAGAGCGAGCATAAGTTTGACGGAAAACCACACTGCAGGAGGCGCCGTTGTGCTTTGAAACCTGCAACTAGCAAGATTTCCTCAAAACCATGACTCTCAGAAACATTATGATCGTGAAGGACAGCCAGGGAGAGCAGATGTACTTCCAATAGTCCAAACGTAAATGAAACCTCAAATCTAAATCCTATCCTAAAATCAACCCGAATCCTAAGCCTAAACCTAACCCTAGGTCTAACTAAACCTAAGCAGAGGTCTACCCCTAAGCCGAGGTCTAACTCTGTATACTCTGAACCCTTAACTAAGGCTCACCCTAAACCAAACCCTGACCTTAACCGTATGTCTAACCTAAGCCCACCCCTCATCCTATCTCCAAATCTGATGTTCACATGCAGCTCATCCTACAACTAACCTTGCTCCTCACCGTCACCCTTCTCTAAAACCTAACAACCCTATCCCTCACAAACCGTAAGCCTAATGCTAACTCGTAACCTCGCACACTTTCAAACCCTCACACAAATATTAACCCTACCCATACCTAAACAGTCAAGTTTATCATAAGACTAAATGAGAAAACAGGTTCGATCACCCTTAAGCACTAAACCCTACCGTTACCTTCAACCTCACACTCACCCTACATTGCAACCTTAACATAACGTGAATCCTAACCCCAGCCGTAACTCTCTCCTGAACGCTAACCCTATCCCTAAACGTGTCCCAATGCCTACAGCTATGTGCCCGTCTAAAGTTAACCCTAAAACTAAATCTTCTGTGCCGCAGTTTGGCACCCTTTTGAAGAATTACACGGGAAAAGTTTTTTCTGCAAGAAAGAAACTGCAGGCGGCATGCGTGAACTGAATATCATGCGGCACGAGCTCTTTGCCATCAGATGCTAAAAGGGCCACGAGTGGGTGTTATAAAGAAACAGAAGTTTATTTCCCCCGTCCTCATCAACCTCTGTGGGGTCTCCGTTGCAGACGCCTGACATTATGACGATTGTCCGGAGACACATCAACCTCCACTAGGTGGTCTTAGTGAGCCACGGGGACATGCCGCAAACAGAGAATTCCAAAGAAGGCTGAACGTCCAGTATTGAATGGTAATTGCCCAGAAACGAAGCAGCACCCAGATCAGACTGGGAAACTTAAGCTGCCATTAGACGATGAGAATGTGAGTCTCTCGTACGGCCACAATTCACGGTTTCCTTAGATCCATGAAATTCCGTGTTGAATGTGAAGTCAGAATTGTGAAACCTCTGGAGGCTCTGTTCCGCAGACCCGGGTGTAGCTCCCAGAGGCACAATGGTGCTCCTCTGGAATTTGACGTAAAACGTTTTCATTGGAATAAGGACCCTGGATCAAGCCCAGTAGAAGTTGGGAAAACGAAATTGCTGCATACGCCCGGCGTGCTGACAAGCACACACCTGTGCCTGTCCATGGCGTATTCAGCACAGGAATCTGCATCGATGGAGCCCAGACAAATGAAAGCTCAGGGAGTCAGCACCCGTGTAGGAAAGTATTTGTACTTCGAAGGGAAGGCCAATAATGAGAAAATACCTACCCGTGACAAATAGTTTTCATCATCCGCAGAATTTCAGGAGCAATGTTGTTGGTGAGAGAAAAGGAAGCAGCTGAGGAGGCATGCTCCACAGAATTATCTAGGCCTGGAGCACGGGTGCCCTAAGGCACTAGGCGTTTCAGGCCTCAACATTGTAAGGAAAGTTCATTTAAGTACCTGAGTGAAGTTTTCTCCAGAGTCAAACATCTACGTTCCTGAAGTTGACTCGGGTTTCTGATCTTCCTGGGTTTTGAAGGGCCACCATTTACCGTTATCCTTACACTCACGCGTCTCCTCCATCGACGTAAAAGGAACTAAGAGACACGCACCTGCTGCCAGCATCATTCAGCAGAGTTTTCTCCACACAAAAGAGAGCTTTGTGGTGAAATGTCTTCCATGGAAAAACGTTTTCTAGCGAATTAGGATCCTCCCATCACAATGACAATCTGAGAGAATTGACACCGAGGTTCTTGCCGCTGTACTTACAAGCATCTTCATGAGGCCGCACAGTGGTAAAGCACGGGATCCCAGGCGCTTCGCCCCTTTCCCCAGACCTGTGAAAACCAAACAGGCGCTATTGACCTGCGAGAAATGACGTTGCTGGAAGCGTCAGTGTACAGAGGCATGAGAACCTCTAAGGAGCCACTTGCGTGTGAAAACAGAATGCAGGCTGAACTTCATGGCCGGGTTCCTGATTTTCCGGCATTCTCAGACACAAAGCACACTGCTGCGTGGGGCACACTGGAACTGAGAAAGTCGCTGGATTCACGGTTTTCCCAGAGACCCAGGATTCTCAAAGAGCAAGCATAAGTTTGACGAAAAAGCACAATGCAGGAGGCGCCGTTGTGCTTTAAAACCTGCAACTAGCAAGATTTCCCCTAAACCATGACTCTCAGAAACATTGTGATCGTGAAGGACAGCCAGGGAGAGCAGATGTACTTCCAATAGTCCAAACGTAAATGAAACCTCAAATCTAAATCCTAACCTAAAATCAACCCGAATCCTAAGCCTAAACCTAACCCTAGGTCTAACTAAACGTAAGCTGAGGTCTACCCCTAAGCCGAGGTCTAACTCTGTATACTCCGAACCCTAAACTTAACCCTAACCTAAGGCTTACCCTAAACCAAGCCCTAATCTTAACCGTATGTCTAACCTAAGCCCACCCCTTATCCTATCCCCAAATCTGATGTTCACATGCAGCTCACCCTACAACTAAACTTGCTCCTCACCGTCTCCCTTCTCCAAAACCTAACAACTCTATCCTTCACAAACCGTAAGCCTAATGCTAACTCGTAACCTCGCACACTTTCAAACCCTCACACAAATATTAACCCTACCCATACCTAAACAGTCAAGTTTATCATAAGACTAAATGAGAAAACAGGTTCGTTCACCCTTAATCACTAAACCCTACCGTTACCTTCAACCTCACACTCACCCTACATTGCAACCTTAATATAACGTGAATCCTAACCCCAGCCGTAACACTCTCTGAACGCTAACCCTATCCGAAAACGTGACCCAATGCCTACAGCTATGTGTCCGTCTAAAGTTAACCCTAAAACTAAATCTTCTGTGCCGCAGTTTGGCAGCAGTTTCAAGAATTACACGGGAAAAGTTTTTTTGCAAGAAAGAAACTGCAGGCGGCATGCGTGAACTGAATATCATGTGGCACGAGCTCTTTGCCATCAGATGTTAAAAGGGCCACGAGTGGGCGTTATAAAGAAACAGAAGTTTATTTCCCCAGTGCTCATCAACCTCTGTGGGGTCTGTTGCAGACGCCTGACATTAAGACGATTGTCCGGAGACACATCAACCTTCACTAGGTGGTCTTAGTGAGCCACGGGGACATTCCGCAAACACAGAACTCCAAAGAAGGCTGAACGTCCAGTATTGAATGATAATTTCCCAGAAACGAAGCAGCAGCTGGATCAGACTGGGAAACTTAAGCTGCCATTAGACAATGAGAATGTGAGACTCTCGTACGGCCACAATTCACGGTTTCCTTAGATCCATGAAATTCCGTGTTGAATGTGAAGTCAGAATTGTGAAACCTCTGTAGGCTCTGTTCTGTAGACCCGGGTGTAGCTCCCAGAGGCACAATGTTGCTCCTCTGGAATTTTACATAAATCGTTTTCATTGGAATAAGGACCCTGGATCAAGCCCAGTAGAAGTTGGGAAAACGAAATTGCTGCATACGCCCGGCGTGCTGACAAGAACACACCTGTGCCAGTCCATGGCATATTCAGCACAGGAATCTGCATCGATGGAGCTCAGACAAATGAAAGCTCAGGGAGGCAGCACCCGTGTAGGAAAGTATTTGTACTTCGAAGGGAAGGCCAATAATGAGAAAATACCTACCTGTGACAAATAGTTTTCATCATCCGCAGAATTTAACGGAGCAATGTTGTTGGTGAGAGAAAAGGAAGCAGCTGAGGGAAGCACGCTCCACAGAATTATCTAGGCCTGGATCACGGGTGCCCTCAGACACTAGGCGTTTCAGGCCTCAACATTGTAAGGAAAGTTCATTTAAGTACCTGAGTGAAGTTTTCTCCGGAGTCCCACATCTACGTTCCTGAAGTTGACTCGGGTTTCTGATCTTCCTGGGTTATGAAGGGCCACCATTCACCGTTATCCTTACACTCACGCGTCTCCTCCATCGACGTAAAAGGAACTGGGAGACGCGCACCTGCTGGCAGCATTATTCAGCAGAGTTTTCTCCACACAAAAGAGAGCTTTGTGGTGAAATGTCTTCCATGGAACAACGTTTTCTAGCGAATTAGGATCTTCCCATCGCAATGACAATCTGAGAGAATTGACACCGAGGTTCTTGCCGCTGTACTTACAAGCATCTTCATGAGGCCGCACAGTGGTAAAGCACGGGATCCCAATCGCTTCGCCCCTTTCCCCAGACCTGTGAAAATCAAACAGGCGCTATTGACCTGCGAGAAATGACGTTGCTGGAAGCGTCAGTGTACAGAGGCATGAGAACCTCTAAGGAGCCACTTGCGTGTGAAAACAGAATGCAGGCTGAACTTCATGGCTGGTTCCTGATTTTCCGGAATTCTCAGACACAAAGCAAACTGCTGCTTGGGGCACACTGGAACTGAGAAAGTCGCGGGACTCACGGTTTTCCCAGAGACCCAGGATTCTCAAAGAGCGAGCATAAGTTTGACGGAAAGCACACTGCAGGAGGCGCCGTTGTGCTTTGAAACCTGCAACTAGCAAGATTTCCTCTAAACCATGACTCTCAGAAACATTGTGATCGTGAAGGACAGCCAGGGAGAGCAGATGTACTTCCAATAGTCCAAACGTAAATGAAACCTCAAATCTAAATCCTAACCTAAAATTCACCCGAATCCTAAGCCTAAACCCAACTCTAGGTCTAACTAAACGTAAGTAGAGGTCTACCCCTAAGCCGAGGTCTAACTCTGTATACTCCGAACACTAAACTTAACCCTAACCTAAGGCTCACCCTAAACCAAGCACTAACCTTAACCTTATGTCTAACCTAAGCCCACCCCTTATCCTAACCCCAAATCTGATGTTCACATGCAGCTCACCCTACAACTAACCTTGCTCCTCACCGTCTCCCTTCTCCAAAACTTAACAACTCTATCCCTCACAAACCGTAAGCCTAATGCTAACTCGTAACCTCGCACACTTTCAAACCCTCACACAAATATTAACCCTACCCATACCTAACAGTCAAGTTTATCATAAGACTAAATGAGAAAACAGGTTCGTTCACCCTTAATCACTAAACCCTACCGTTACCTTCAACCTCACACTCACCCTACATTGCAACCTTAACATAACGTGAATCCTAACCCCAGCCGTAACTCTCTCTGAACGCTAACCGTATCCGAAAACGTGACCCAATGCCTACAGCTATGTGTCCGTCTAAAGTTAACCCTAAAACTAAATCTTCTGTGCCGCAGTTTGGCAGCAATTTCAAGAATTACACGGGAAAAGTTTTTTCTGCAAGAAAGAAACTGCAGGCGGCATGCGTGAACTGAATATCATGCGGCACGAGCTCTTTGCCATCAGATGCTTAAAGGGCCACGAGTGGGCGTTATAAAGAAACAGAAGTTTATTTCCCCAGTGCTCATCAACCTCTGTGGGGTCTCTGTTGCAGACGCCTGACATTAAGACGATTGTCCGGAGACACATCAACCTTCACTAGGTGGTCTTAGTGAGCCACGGGGACATGCCGCAAACACAGAACTCCAAAGAAGGCTGAACGTCCAGTATTGAATGGTAATTTCCCAGAAACGAAGCAGCAGCCGGATCAGACTGGGAAACTTAAGCTGCCATTAGGCAATGAGAATGTGAGACTCTCGTACGGCCACAATTCACGGTTTCCTTAGATCCATGAAATTCCGTTTTGAATGTGAAGTCAGCATTGTGAAACCTCTGGAGGCTCTGTTCCGCAGACCCGGGTGTAGCTCCCAGAGGCACAATGGTGCTACTCTGGAATTTGACATAAAACGTTTTCATTGGTATAAGGACCCTGGATCAAGCCCAGTAGAAGTTGGGAAAACGAAATTCCTGCATATGCCCTGCGTGCTGACAAGCACACACCTGTGCCAGTCCATGGCGTATTCAGCACAGGAATCTGCATCGATGGAGCCCAGACAAATGAAAGCTCAGGGAGGCAGCACCCGTGTAGGAAAGTATATTTACTTCGAAAGGAAGGCCAATAATGAGAAAATACCTACCTGTGACAAATAGTTTTCATCATCCGCAGAATTTCACGGAGCAATGTTGTTGGTGAGAGAAAAGGAAGCAGCTGAGGGAGGCACGCTCCACAGAATTATCTAGGCCTGGAGCACGGGTGCCCTCAGGCACAAGGCGTTTCAGGCCTCGACATTGTAAGGAAAGTTCATTTAAGTACCTGAGTGAAGTTTTTCCGGAGTCCCACATCTACGTTCCTGAAGTTGACTCGGGTTTCTGATCTTCCTGGGTTATGAAGGGCCACCATTTACCGTTATCCTTACACTCACGCGTCTCCTCCATCGACGTAAAAGGAACTGAGAGACACGCACCTGCTGCCAGCATCATTCAGCAGAGTTTTCTCCACACAAAAGAGAGCTTTGTGGTGAAATGTCTTCCGTGGAAAAACGTTTTCTAGCGAATTAGGATCTTCCAATCGCAATGACAATCTGAGAGAATTGACACCGAGGTTCTTGCCGCTGTACTTACAAGCATCTTCATGAGGCCGCACAGTGGTAAAGCACGGGATCCCAGGCGCTTCGCCACTTTCCCCAGACCTGTGAAAATCAAACAGGCGCTATTGACCTGCTAGTAATGACGTTGCTGTAAGCGTCACTGTACAGAGGCATGAGAACCTCTAAGGAGCCACTTGCGTGTGAAAACAGAATGCAGGCTGAACTTCATGGCCGGGTTCCTGATTTTCCGGGATTCTCAGACACAAAGCAAACTGCTGCGTGGGGCACACTGGAACTGAGAAAGTCGCGGGATTCACGGTTTTCCCAGAGACCCAGGATTCTCAAAGAGCGAGCATAAGTTTGACGAAAAAGCACAATGCAGGAGGCGCCGTTGTGCTTTGAAACCTGCAACTAGCAAGATTTCCCCTAAACCATGACTCTCAGAAACATTGTGATCATGAAGGACAGCCAGGGAGAGCAGATGTACTTCCAATAGTCCAAACGTAAATGAAACCTCAAATCTAAATCCTAACCTAAAATCCACCCGAATCCTAAGCCTAAACCAAACCTTAGGTCTAACTAAACGTAAGCTGAGGTCTACCCCTAAGCCGAGGTCTAACTCTGTATACTCCGAACCCTAAACTTAACCCTAACCTAAGGCTTACCCTAAACCAAGCCCTAATCTTAACCGTATGTCTAACCTAAGCCCACCCCTTATCCTATCCCCAAATCTGATGTTCACATGCAGCTCCCCCTACAACTAACCTTGCTCCTCACCGTCTCCCTTCTCCAAAACCTAACAACTCTATCCCTCACAAACCGTAAGCCTAATGCTAACTCGTAACCTCGCACACTTTCAAACCCTCACACAAATATTAACCCTACCCATACCTAAACAGTCAAGTTTATCATAAGACTAAATGAGAAAACAGGTTCGTTCACCCTTAATCACTAAACCCTACCGTTACCTTCAACCTCACACTCACCCTACATTGCAACCTTAACATAACGTGAATCCTAACCCCAGCCGTAACACTCTCTGAACGCTAACCCTATCCGAAAACGTGACCCAATGCCTACAGCTATGTGTCCGTCTAAAGTTAACCCTAAAACTAAATCTTCTGTGCCGCAGTTTGGCAGCAGTTTCAAGAATTACACGGGAAAAGTTTTTTTGCAAGAAAGAAACTGCAGACGGCATGCGTGAACTGAATATCATGCGGCACGAGCTCTTTGCCATCAGATGCTAAAAGGGCCACGAGTGGGCGTTATAATGAAACAGAAGTTTATTTCCCCAGTGCACATCAACCTCTGTGGGGTCTCTGTTGCAGACGCCTGACATTAAGACGATTGTCCGGAGACACATCAACCTCCACTAGGTGGTCTTAGTGAGCCAAGGGGACATGCCGCAAACACAGAACTCCAAAGAAGGCTGAACTTCCAGTATTGAATGGTAATTTCCCAGAAACGAAGCAGCAGCCGGATCAGACTGGGAAACTTAAGCTGCCATTAGACAATGAGAATGTGAGACTCTCGTACGGCCACAATTCACGGTTTCCTTAGATCCATGAAATTCCGTGTTGAATGTGAAGTCAGAATTGTGAAACCTCTGTAGGCTCTGTTCCGTAGACCCGGGTGTAGCTCCCAGAGGCACAATGTTGCTCCTCTGGAATTTTACATAAATCGTTTTCATTGGAATAAGGACCCTGGATCAAGCCCAGTAGAAGTTGGGAAAACGAAATTGCTGCATACGCCCGGCGTGCTGACAAGAACACACCTGTGCCAGTCCATGGCATATTCAGCACAGGAATCTGCATCGATGGAGCTCAGACAAATGAAAGCTCAGGGAGGCAGCACCCGTGTAGGAAAGTATTTGTACTTCGAAGGGAAGGCCAATAATGAGAAAATACCTACCTGTGACAAATAGTTTTCATCATCCGCAGAATTTAACGGAGCAATGTTGTTGGTGAGAGAAAAGGAAGCAGCTGAGGGAAGCACGCTCCACAGAATTATCTAGGCCTGGATCACGGGTGCCCTCAGACACTAGGCGTTTCAGGCCTCAACATTGTAAGGAAAGTTCATTTAAGTACCTGAGTGAAGTTTTCTCCGGAGTCCCACATCTACGTTCCTGAAGTTGACTCGGGTTTCTGATCTTCCTGGGTTATGAAGGGCCACCATTCACCGTTATCCTTACACTCACGCGTCTCCTCCATCGACGTAAAAGGAACTGGGAGACGCGCACCTGCTGGCAGCATTATTCAGCAGAGTTTTCTCCACACAAAAGAGAGCTTTGTGGTGAAATGTCTTCCATGGAACAACGTTTTCTAGCGAATTAGGATCTTCCCATCGCAATGACAATCTGAGAGAATTGACACCGAGGTTCTTGCCGCTGTACTTACAAGCATCTTCATGAGGCCGCACAGTGGTAAAGCACGGGATCCCAATCGCTTCGCCCCTTTCCCCAGACCTGTGAAAATCAAACAGGCGCTATTGACCTGCGAGAAATGACGTTGCTGGAAGCGTCAGTGTACAGAGGCATGAGAACCTCTAAGGAGCCACTTGCGTGTGACAACAGAATGCAGGCTGAACTTCATGGCTGGTTCCTGATTTTCCGGAATTCTCAGACACAAAGCAAACTGCTGCTTGGGGCACACTGGAACTGAGAAAGTCGCGGGACTCACGGTTTTCCCAGAGACCCAGGATTCTCAAAGAGCGAGCATAAGTTTGACGGAAAGCACACTGCAGGAGGCGCCGTTGTGCTTTGAAACCTGCAACTAGCAAGATTTCCTCTAAACCATGACTCTCAGAAACATTGTGATCGTGAAGGACAGCCAGGGAGAGCAGATGTACTTCCAATAGTCCAAACGTAAATGAAACCTCAAATCTAAATCCTAACCTAAAATTCACCCGAATCCTAAGCCTAAACCCAACTCTAGGTCTAACTAAACGTAAGTAGAGGTCTACCCCTAAGCCGAGGTCTAACTCTGTATACTCCGAACACTAAACTTAACCCTAAACTAAGGCTCACCCTAAACCAAGCCCTAACCTTAACCGTATGTCTAACCTAAGCCCACCCCTTATCCTAACCCCAAATCTGATGTTCACATGCAGCTCACCCTACAACTAACCTTGCTCCTCACCGTCTCCCTTCTCCAAAACCTAACAACTCTATCCCTCACAAACCGTAAGCCTAATGCTAACTCGTAACCTCGCACACTTTCAAACCCTCACACAAATATTAACCCTACCCATACCTAAACAGTCAAGTTTATCATAAGACTAAAAGAGAAAACAGGTTCGTTCACCCTTAATCACTAAACCCTACCGTTACCTTTAACCTCACACTCACCCTACATTGCAACCTTAACATAACGTGAATCCTAACCCCAGCCGTAACTCTCTCTGAACGCTAACCGTATCCGAAAACGTGACCCAATGCCTACAGCTATGTGTCCGTCTAAAGTTAACCCTAAAATTAATCTTCTGTGCCGCAGTTTGGCAGCAATTTCAAGAATTACACGGGAAAAGTTTTTTCTGCAAGAAAGAAATTGCAGGTGGCATGCGTGAACTGAATATCATGCGGCACGAGCTCTTTGCCATCAGGTGCTTAAAGGGCCACGAGTGGGCGTTATAAAGAAACAGAAGTTTATTTCCCCAGTGCTCATCAACCTCTGTGGGGTCTCTGTTGCAGACGCCTGACATTAAGACGATTGTCCGGAGACACATCAACCTTCACTAGGTGGTCTTAGTGAGCCACGGGGACATGCCGCAAACACAGAACTCCAAAGAAGGCTGAACGTCCAGTATTGAATGGTAATTGCCCAGAAACGAAGCAGCAGCCGGATCAGACTGGGAAACTTAAGCTGCCATTAGACAATGAGAATGTGAGACTCTCGTACGGCCACAATTCACGGTTTCCTTAGATCCATGAAATTCCGTGTTGAATGTGAAGTCAGCATTGTGAAACCTCTGGAGGCTCTGTTCCGCAGACCCGGGTGTAGCTCCCAGAGGCACAATGGTGCTCCTCTGGAATTTGACATAAAACGTTTTCATTGGTATAAGGACCCTGGATCAAGCCCAGTAGAAGTTTGGAAAACGAAATTGCTGCATATGCCCTGCGTGCTGACAAGCACACACCTGTGCCCGTCCATGGCGTATTCAGCACAGGAATCTGCATCGATGGAGCCCAGACAAATGAAAGCTCAGGGAGGCAGCACCCGTGTAGGAAAGTATTTGTACTTCGAAGGGAAGGCCAATAATTGGAAAATACCTACCCGTGACAAATAGTTTTCATCATCCGCAGAATTTCACGGAACAATGTTGTTGGTGAGAGAAAAGGAAGCAGCTGAGGGAGGCACGCTCCACAGAATTATCTAGGCCTGGAGCACGGGTGCCCTCAGGCACAAGGCGTTTCAGGCCTCGACATTGTAAGGAAAGTTCATTTAAGTACCTGAGTGAAGTTTTCTCCGGAGTCCCACATCTACGTTCCTGAAGTTGACTCAGGTTTCTGATCTTCCTGGGTTATGAAGGGCCACCATTCACCGTTACCCTTACACTCACGCGTCTCCTCCATCGACGTAAAAGGAACTGGGAGACACGCACCTGCTGGCAACATCATTCAGCAGAGTTTTCTCCACACAAAAGAGAGCTTTGTGGTGAAATGTCTTCCATGGAAAAACGTTTTCTAGCGAATTAGGATCTTC
This sequence comes from Tenrec ecaudatus, assembly GCF_050624435.1. Lineage (NCBI taxonomy): Eukaryota > Metazoa > Chordata > Mammalia > Afrosoricida > Tenrecidae > Tenrec > Tenrec ecaudatus. The sequence goes on along the minus strand of NW_027457555.1, from coordinate 1,795,440 downwards.
CCATCGCAATGACAATCTGAGAGAATTGACACCGAGGTTCTTGCCGCTGTACTTACAAGCATCTTCATGAGGCCGCACAGTGATAAAGCACGGGATCCCAGGCGCTTCGCCCCTTTCCCCATACCTGTGAAAATCAAACAGGAGCTATTGACCTGGAGAAATGACGTTGCTGAAAGCAACAGTGTACAGAGGCATGAGAACCTCTAAGGAGCCACTTGCGTGTGAAAACAGAATGCAGGCTGAACTTCATGGCCGGGTTCCTGATTTTCCGGGATTCTCAGACACAAAGCAAACTGCTGCGTGGGGCACACTGGAACTGAGAAAGTCGCGGGATTCACGGTTTTCCCAGAGACCCAGGATTCTCAAAGAGCGAGCATAAGTTTGACGAAAAAGCACAATGCAGGAGGCGCCGTTGTGCTTTGAAACCTGCAACTAGCAAGATTTCCCCTAACCCATGACTCTCAGAAACATTGTGATCATGAAGGACAGCCAGGGAGAGCAGATGTACTTCCAATAGTCCAAACGTAAATGAAACCTCAAATCTAAATCCTAACCTAAAATCCACCCGAATCCTAAGCCTAAACCTAACCCTAGGTCTAACTAAACGTAAGCAGAGGTCTACCCCTAAGCCGAGGTGTAACTCTGTATACTCCGAACCCTAAACTTAACCCTAACCTAAGGCTTACCCTAAACCAAGCCCTAATCTTAACCGTATGTCTAACCTAAGCCCACCCCTTATCCTATACCCAAATCTGATGTTCACATGCAGCTCACCCTACAACTAAACTTGCTCCTCACCGTCTCCCTTCTCCAAAACCTAACAACTCTATCCTTCACAAACCGTAAGCCTAATGCTAACTCGTAACCTCGCACACTTTCAAACCCTCACACAAATATTAACCCTACCCATACCTAAACAGTCAAGTTTATCATAAGACTAAATGAGAAAACAGGTTCCTTCACCCTTAATCACTAAACCCTACCGCTACCTTCAACCTCACACTCACCCTACATTGCAACCTTAACATAACGTGAATCCTAACCCCAGCCGTAACTCTCTCTGAACGCTAATCATATCCCTAAACGTGTCCCAATGCCTACAGCTATGTGCCCGTCTAAAGTTAACCCTAAAACTATATCTTCTGTGCCGTAGTTTGCCAGCAGTTTCAAGAATTACACGGGAAAAGTTTTTTCTGCAAGAAAGAAACTGCAGGCGGCATGCGTGAACTGAATACCATGCGGCACGAGCTCTTTGCCATCAGATGCTAAAAGGGCCACGAGTGGGCGTTATAAAGAAACAGAAGTTTATTTCCCCCGTGCACATCAACCTCTGTGGGGTCTCTGTTGCAGACGCCTGACATTAAGACGATTGTCCGGAGACACATAAACCTCCACTAGGTGGTCTTAGTGAGCCACGGAGACATGCCGCAAACACAGACCTCCAAAGAAGGCTGAACGTCCAGTATTGTATGGTAATTGCCCAGAAACGAAGCAGCAACCAGATCAGACTGGGAAACTTAAGCTGCCATTAGACAATGAGAATGTGAGACTCTCGTATGGCCACAATTCACGGTTTCCTTAGATCCATGAAATTCCGTGTTGAATGTGAAGTCAGCATTGTGAAACCTCTGGAGGCTCTGTTCCGTAGACCCGGGTGTAGCTCCCAGAGGCACAATGGTGCTCCTCTGGAATTTGACATAAAACGTTTTCATTGGTATAAGGACCCTGGATCAAGCCCAGTAGAATTTGGGAAAACGAAATTGCTGCATATGCCCTGCGTGCTGACAAGCACACACCTGTGCCAGTCCATGGCGTATTCAGCACAGGAATCTGCATCTATGGATCCCAGACAAATGAAAGCTCAGGGAGGCAGCACCCGTGTAGGAAAGTATTTGTACTTCGAAGGGAGGGCCAATAATGAGAAAATACCTACCCGTGACAAATAGTTTTCATCATCCGCAGAATTTACGGAGCAATGTTGTTGGTGAGAGAAAAGGAAGCAGCTGAGGGAGGCACGCTCCACAGAATTATCTAGGCCTGGAGCACGGGTGCCCTCAGGCACTAGTCGTTTCAGGCCTTGACATTGTAAGGAAAGTTCATTTAAGTACCTGAGTGAAGTTTTCTCCGGAGTCCCACATCTACGTTCCTGAAGTTGACTCGGGTTTCTGATCTTCCTGGGTTATGAAGGGCCACCATTCACCGTTATCCTTACACTCACGCGTCTCCTCCATCGACGTAAAAGGAACTGGGAGACAGGCACCTGCTGGCAGCATCATTCAGCAGAGTTTTCTCCATACAAAAGAGAGCTTTGTGGTGAAATGTCTTCCATGGAAAAACGTTTTCTAGCGAATTAGGATCTTCCCATCGCAATGACAATCTGAGAGAATTGACACCGAGGTTCTTGCCGCTGTACTTACAAGCATCTTAATGAGGCCACACAGTGGGAAAGCACGGGATCCCAGGCGCTTCGCCCCTTTCCCCATACCTGTGAAAATCAAACAGGCGCTATTGACCTGTGAGAAATGACGTTGCTGGAAGCGTCAGTGTACAGAGGCATGAGAACCTCTAAGGAGCCACTTGCGTGTGAAAAGAGAATGCAGGCTGAACTTCAAGGCCGGGTTCCTAATTTTCCGGAATTCTCAGACACAAAGCACACTGCTGCGTGGGGCACACTGGAACTGAGAAAGTCGCGGGACTCACGGTTTTCCCAGAGACCCAGGATTCTCAAAGAGCGAGCATAAGTTTGACGGAAAGCACACTGCAGGAGGCGCCGTTGTGCTTTGAAACCTGCAACTAGCAAGATTTCCCCTAAACCATGACTCTCAGAAACATTGTGATCGTGAAGGACAGCCAGGGAGAGCAGATGTACTTCCAATAGTCCAAACGTAAATGAAACCTCAAATCTAAATCCTAACCTAAAATCCACCCGAATCCTAAGCCTAAACCTAACCCTAGGTCTAACTAAACTTAAGCAGAGGTCTACCCCTAAGCCGAGGTGTAACTCTGTATACTCCGAACCCTAAACTTAACCCTAACCTAAGGCTTACCCTAAACCAAGCCCTAATCTTAACCGTATGTCTAACCTAAGCCCACCCCTTATCCTATACCCAAATCTGATGTTCACATGCAGCTCACCCTACAACTAAACTTGCTCCTCACCGTCTCCCTTCTCCAAAACCTAACAACTCTATCCTTCACAAACCGTAAGCCTAATGCTAACTCGTAACCTCGCACACTTTCAAACCCTCACACAAATATTAACCCTACCCATACCTAAACAGTCAAGTTTATCATAAGACTAAATGAGAAAACAGGTTCCTTCACCCTTAATCACTAAACCCTACCGCTACCTTCAACCTCACACTCACCCTACATTGCAACCTTAACATAACGTGAATCCTAACCCCAGCCGTAACTCTCTCTGAACGCTAATCATATCCCTAAACGTGTCCCAATGCCTACAGCTATGTGCCCGTCTAAAGTTAACCCTAAAACTATATCTTCTGTGCCGTAGTTTGCCAGCAGTTTCAAGAATTACACGGGAAAAGTTTTTTCTGCAAGAAAGAAACTGCAGGCGGCATGCGTGAACTGAATACCATGCGGCACGAGCTCTTTGCCATCAGATGCTAAAAGGGCCACGAGTGGGCGTTATAAAGAAACAGAAGTTTATTTCCCCCGTGCACATCAACCTCTGTGGGGTCTCTGTTGCAGACGCCTGACATTAAGACGATTGTCCGGAGACACATAAACCTCCACTAGGTGGTCTTAGTGAGCCACGGAGACATGCCGCAAACACAGACCTCCAAAGAAGGCTGAACGTCCAGTATTGTATGGTAATTGCCCAGAAACGAAGCAGCAACCAGATCAGACTGGGAAACTTAAGCTGCCATTAGACAATGAGAATGTGAGACTCTCGTATGGCCACAATTCACGGTTTCCTTAGATCCATGAAATTCCGTGTTGAATGTGAAGTCAGCATTGTGAAACCTCTGGAGGCTCTGTTCCGTAGACCCGGGTGTAGCTCCCAGAGGCACAATGGTGCTCCTCTGGAATTTGACATAAAACGTTTTCATTGGTATAAGGACCCTGGATCAAGCCCAGTAGAATTTGGGAAAACGAAATTGCTGCATATGCCCTGCGTGCTGACAAGCACACACCTGTGCCAGTCCATGGCGTATTCAGCACAGGAATCTGCATCTATGGATCCCAGACAAATGAAAGCTCAGGGAGGCAGCACCCGTGTAGGAAAGTATTTGTACTTCGAAGGGAGGGCCAATAATGAGAAAATACCTACCCGTGACAAATAGTTTTCATCATCCGCAGAATTTACGGAGCAATGTTGTTGGTGAGAGAAAAGGAAGCAGCTGAGGGAGGCACGCTCCACAGAATTATCTAGGCCTGGAGCACGGGTGCCCTCAGGCACTAGTCGTTTCAGGCCTTGACATTGTAAGGAAAGTTCATTTAAGTACCTGAGTGACGTTTTCTCCGGAGTCCCACATCTACGTTCCTGAAGTTGACTCGGGTTTCTGATCTTCCTGGGTTATGAAGGGCCACCATTCACCGTTATCCTTACACTCACGCGTCTCCTCCATCGACGTAAAAGGAACTGGGAGACAGGCACCTGCTGGCAGCATCATTCAGCAGAGTTTTCTCCATACAAAAGAGAGCTTTGTGGTGAAATGTCTTCCATGGAAAAACGTTTTCTAGCGAATTAGGATCTTCCCATCGCAATGACAATCTGAGAGAATTGACACCGAGGTTCTTGCCGCTGTACTTACAAGCATCTTAATGAGGCCACACAGTGGGAAAGCACGGGATCCCAGGCGCTTCGCCCCTTTCCCCATACCTGTGAAAATCAAACAGGCGCTATTGACCTGTGAGAAATGACGTTGCTGGAAGCGTCAGTGTACAGAGGCATGAGAACCTCTAAGGAGCCACTTGCGTGTGAAAAGAGAATGCAGGCTGAACTTCAAGGCCGGGTTCCTAATTTTCCGGAATTCTCAGACACAAAGCACACTGCTGCGTGGGGCACACTGGAACTGAGAAAGTCGCGGGACTCACGGTTTTCCCAGAGACCCAGGATTCTCAAAGAGCGAGCATAAGTTTGACGGAAAGCACACTGCAGGAGGCGCCGTTGTGCTTTGAAACCTGCAACTAGCAAGATTTCCCCTAAACCATGACTCTCAGAAACATTGTGATCGTGAAGGACAGCCAGGGAGAGCAGATGTACTTCCAATAGTCCAAACGTAAATGAAACCTCAAATCTAAATCCTAACCTAAAATCCACCTGAATCCTAAGCCTAATCCTAACCCTAGGTCTAACTAAACATAAGCAGAGGTCTACCCCTAAGCCGAGGTCTAACTCTGTATACTCCGAACCCTAAACTTAACCCTAACCTAAGGCTCACCCTAAACCAAGCCCTAACCTTAACCGTATGTCTAACCTAAGCCCACCCCTTATCCTATCCCCAAATCTGATGTTCACATGCAGCTCCCCCTACAAATAACCTTGCTCCTCACCGTCACCCTTCTCCAAAACCTAACAAATCTATCCCTCACAAACCGTAAGCCTAATGCTAACTCGTAACCTCTCACACTTTCAAACCCTCACACAAATATTAACCCTACCCATACCTAAACAGTCAAGTTTATCATAAGACTAAATGAGAAAACAGGTTCCTTCACCCTTAATCACTAAACCCTACCGTTATCTTCAACCTCACACTCACCCTACATTGCAATCTTAACATAACGTGAATCCTAACCCCAGCCGTAACTCTCTCTGAACGCTAACCCTATCCCTAAACGTGTCCCAATGCCTACAGCTATGTGCCCGTCTAAAGTTAACCCTAAAACTAAATCTTCTGTGCCGCAGTTTGCCAGCAGTTTCAAGAATTACACGGGAAAAGTTTTTTCTGCAAGAAAGAAACTGCAGGCGGCATGCGTGAACTGAATATCATGCGGCACGAGCTCTTTGCCATCAGATGCTAAAAGGGCCACGAGTGGGCGTTATAAAGAAACAGAAGTTTATTTCCCCCGTGCACATCAACCTCTGTGGGGTCTCTGTTGCAGACGCCTGACATTAAGACGATTGTCCGGAGACACATAAACCTCCACTAGGTGGTCTTAGTGAGCCACGGAGACATGACGCAAACACAGACCTCCAAAGAAGGCTGAACGTCCAGTATTGAATGGTAATTGCCCAGAAACGAAGCAGCACCCAGATCAGACTGGGAAACTTAAGCTGCCATTAGACAATGAGAATGTGAGACTCTCGTACTGCCACAATTCACGGTTTCCTTAGATCCATGAAATTCCGTGTTGAATGTGAAGTCAGCATTGTGAAACCTCTGGAGGCTCTGTTCCGCAGACCCGGGTGTAGCTCCCAGAGGCACAATGGTGCTCCTCTGGAATTTGACATAAAACGTTTTCATTGGTATAAGGACCCTGGATCAAGCCCAGTAGAAGTTGGGAAAACGAAATTGCTGCATATGCCCTGCGTGCTGACAAGCACACACCTGTGCCAGTCCATGGCGTATTCAGCACAGGAATCTGCATCGATGGAGCCCAGACAAATGAAAGCTCAGGGAGGCAGCACCCGTGTAGGAAAGTATTTGTACTTCGAAGGGAAGGCCAATAATGAGAAAATACCTACCCGTGACAAATAGTTTTCATCATCCGCAGAATTTCACGGAGCAATGTTGTTGGTGAGAGCAAAGGAAGCAGCTGAGGGAGGCACGCTCCACAGAATTATCTAGGCCTGGAGCACGGGTGCCCTCAGGCACAATTCGTTTCAGGCCTCAACATTGTAAGGAAAGTTCATTTAAGTACCTGAGTGAAGTTTTCTCCGGAGTCCCACATCTACGTTCCTGAAGTTGACTCGGGTTTCTGATCTTCCTGGGTTATGAAGGGCCACCATTCACCGTTATCCTTACACTCACGCGTCTCCTCCATCGACGTAAAAGGAACTGGGAGACGCGCACCTGCTGGCAGCATTATTCAGCAGAGTTTTCTCCACACAAAAGAGAGCTTTGTGGTGAAATGTCTTCCATGGAACAACGTTTTCTAGCGAATTAGGATCTTCCCATCGCAATGACAATCTGAGAGAATTGACACCGAGGTTCTTGCCGCTGTACTTACAAGCATCTTCATGAGGCCGCACAGTGGTAAAGCACGGGATCCCAATCGCTTCGCCCCTTTCCCCAGACCTGTGAAAATCAAACAGGCGCTATTGACCTGCGAGAAATGACGTTGCTGGAAGCGTCAGTGTACAGAGGCATGAGAACCTCTAAGGAGCCACTTGCGTGTGACAACAGAATGCAGGCTGAACTTCATGGCTGGTTCCTGATTTTCCGGAATTCTCAGACACAAAGCAAACTGCTGCTTGGGGCACACTGGAACTGAGAAAGTCGCGGGACTCACGGTTTTCCCAGAGACCCAGGATTCTCAAAGAGCGAGCATAAGTTTGACGGAAAGCACACTGCAGGAGGCGCCCTTGTGCTTTGAAACCTGCAACTAGCAAGATTTCCTCTAAACCATGACTCTCAGAAACATTGTGATCGTGAAGGACAGCCAGGGAGAGCAGATGTACTTCCAATAGTCCAAACGTAAATGAAACCTCAAATCTAAATCCTAACCTAAAATTCACCCGAATCCTAAGCCTAAACCCAACTCTAGGTCTAACTAAACGTAAGTAGAGGTCTACCCCTAAGCCGAGGTCTAACTCTGTATACTCCGAACACTAAACTTAACCCTAAACTAAGGCTCACCCTAAACCAAGCCCTAACCTTAACCGTATGTCTAACCTAAGCCCACCCCTTATCCTAACCCCAAATCTGATGTTCACATGCAGCTCACCCTACAACTAACCTTGCTCCTCACCGTCTCCCTTCTCCAAAACCTAACAACTCTATCCCTCACAAACCGTAAGCCTAATGCTAACTCGTAACCTCGCACACTTTCAAACCCTCACACAAATATTAACCCTACCCATACCTAAACAGTCAAGTTTATCATAAGACTAAAAGAGAAAACAGGTTCGTTCACCCTTAATCACTAAACCCTACCGTTACCTTTAACCTCACACTCACCCTACATTGCAACCTTAACATAACGTGAATCCTAACCCCAGCCGTAACTCTCTCTGAACGCTAACCGTATCCGAAAACGTGACCCAATGCCTACAGCTATGTGTCCGTCTAAAGTTAACCCTAAAATTAATCTTCTGTGCCGCAGTTTGGCAGCAATTTCAAGAATTACACGGGAAAAGTTTTTTCTGCAAGAAAGAAATTGCAGGTGGCATGCGTGAACTGAATATCATGCGGCACGAGCTCTTTGCCATCAGGTGCTTAAAGGGCCACGAGTGGGCGTTATAAAGAAACAGAAGTTTATTTCCCCAGTGCTCATCAACCTCTGTGGGGTCTCTGTTGCAGACGCCTGACATTAAGACGATTGTCCGGAGACACATCAACCTTCACTAGGTGGTCTTAGTGAGCCACGGGGACATGCCGCAAACACAGAACTCCAAAGAAGGCTGAACGTCCAGTATTGAATGGTAATTGCCCAGAAACGAAGCAGCACCCAGATCAGACTGAGAAACTTAAGCTGCCATTAGACAATGAGAATGTGAGACTCTCGTACGGCCACAATTCACGGTTTCCTTAGATCCATGAAATTCCGTGTTGAATGTGAAGTCAGCATTGTGAAACCTCTGGAGGCTCTGTTCCGCAGACCCGGGTGTAGCTCCCAGAGGCACAATGGTGCTACTCTGGAATTTGACATAAAACGTTTTCATTGGTATAAGGACCCTGGATCAAGCCCAGTAGAAGTTTGGAAAACGAAATTGCTGCATATGCCCTGCGTGCTGACAAGCACACACCTGTGCCCGTCCATGGCGTATTCAGCACAGGAATCTGCATCGATGGAGCCCAGACAAATGAAAGCTCAGGGAGGCAGCACCCGTGTAGGAAAGTATTTGTACTTCGAAGGGAAGGCCAATAATTGGAAAATACCTACCCGTGACAAATAGTTTTCATCATCCGCAGAATTTCACGGAACAATGTTGTTGGTGAGAGAAAAGGAAGCAGCTGAGGGAGGCACGCTCCACAGAATTATCTAGGCCTGGAGCACGGGTGCCCTCAGGCACAAGGCGTTTCAGGCCTCGACATTGTAAGGAAAGTTCATTTAAGTACCTGAGTGAAGTTTTCTCCGGAGTCCCACATCTACGTTCCTGAAGTTGACTCAGGTTTCTGATCTTCCTGGGTTATGAAGGGCCACCATTCACCGTTACCCTTACACTCACGCGTCTCCTCCATCGACGTAAAAGGAACTGGGAGACACGCACCTGCTGGCAACATCATTCAGCAGAGTTTTCTCCACACAAAAGAGAGCTTTGTGGTGAAATGTCTTCCATGGAAAAACGTTTTCTAGCGAATTAGGATCTTCCCATCGCAATGACAATCTGAGAGAATTGACACCGAGGTTCTTGCCGCTGTACTTACAAGCATCTTCATGAGGCCGCACAGTGATAAAGCACGGGATCCCAGGCGCTTCGCCCCTTTCCCCATACCTGTGAAAATCAAACAGGAGCTATTGACCTGGAGAAATGACGTTGCTGAAAGCAACAGTGTACAGAGGCATGAGAACCTCTAAGGAGCCACTTGCGTGTGAAAACAGAATGCAGGCTGAACTTCATGGCCGGGTTCCTGATTTTCCGGAATTCTCAGACACAAAGCAAACTGCTGCGTGGGGCACACTGGAACTGAGAAAGTCGCGGGATTCACGGTTTTCCCAGAGACCCAGGATTCTCAAAGAGCGAGCATAAGTTTGACGAAAAAGCACAATGCAGGAGGCGCCGTTGTGCTTTGAAACCTGCAACTAGCAAGATTTCCCCTAACCCATGACTCTCAGAAACATTGTGATCATGAAGGACAGCCAGGGAGAGCAGATGTACTTCCAATAGTCCAAACGTAAATGAAACCTCAAATCTAAATCCTAACCTAAAATCCACCCGAATCCTAAGCCTAAACCTAACCCTAGGTCTAACTAAACGTAAGCAGAGGTCTACCCCTAAGCCGAGGTGTAACTCTGTATACTCCGAACCCTAAACTTAACCCTAACCTAAGGCTTACCCTAAACCAAGCCCTAATCTTAACCGTATGTCTAACCTAAGCCCACCCCTTATCCTATACCCAAATCTGATGTTCACATGCAGCTCACCCTACAACTAAACTTGCTCCTCACCGTCTCCCTTCTCCAAAACCTAACAACTCTATCCTTCACAAACCGTAAGCCTAATGCTAACTCGTAACCTCGCACACTTTCAAACCCTCACACAAATATTAACCCTACCCATACCTAAACAGTCAAGTTTATCATAAGACTAAATGAGAAAACAGGTTCCTTCACCCTTAATCACTAAACCCTACCGCTACCTTCAACCTCACACTCACCCTACATTTCAACCTTAACATAACGTGAATCCTAACCCCAGCCGTAACTCTCTCTGAACGCTAATCATATCCCTAAACGTGTCCCAATGCCTACAGCTATGTGCCCGTCTAAAGTTAACCCTAAAACTATATCTTCTGTGCCGTAGTTTGCCAGCAGTTTCAAGAATTACACGGGAAAAGTTTTTTCTGCAAGAAAGAAACTGCAGGCGGCATGCGTGAACTGAATACCATGCGGCACGAGCTCTTTGCCATCAGATGCTAAAAGGGCCACGAGTGGGCGTTATAAAGAAACAGAAGTTTATTTCCCCCGTGCACATCAACCTCTGTGGGGTCTCTGTTGCAGACGCCTGACATTAAGACGATTGTCCGGAGACACATAAACCTCCACTAGGTGGTCTTAGTGAGCCACGGAGACATGCCGCAAACACAGACCTCCAAAGAAGGCTGAACGTCCAGTATTGTATGGTAATTGCCCAGAAACGAAGCAGCAACCAGATCAGACTGGGAAACTTAAGCTGCCATTAGACAATGAGAATGTGAGACTCTCGTATGGCCACAATTCACGGTTTCCTTAGATCCATGAAATTCCGTGTTGAATGTGAAGTCAGCATTGTGAAACCTCTGGAGGCTCTGTTCCGTAGACCCGGGTGTAGCTCCCAGAGGCACAATGGTGCTCCTCTGGAATTTGACATAAAACGTTTTCATTGGTATAAGGACCCTGGATCAAGCCCAGTAGAAGTTGGGAAAACGAAATTGCTGCATATGCCCTGCGTGCTGACAAGCACACACCTGTGCCAGTCCATGGCGTATTCAGCACAGGAATCTGCATCTATGGATCCCAGACAAATGAAAGCTCAGGGAGGCAGCACCCGTGTAGGAAAGTATTTGTACTTCGAAGGGAGGGCCAATAATGAGAAAATACCTACCCGTGACAAATAGTTTTCATCATCCGCAGAATTTACGGAGCAATGTTGTTGGTGAGAGAAAAGGAAGCAGCTGAGGGAGGCACGCTCCACAGAATTATCTAGGCCTGGAGCACGGGTGCCCTCAGGCACTAGTCGTTTCAGGCCTTGACATTGTAAGGAAAGTTCATTTAAGTACCTGAGTGAAGTTTTCTCCGGAGTCCCACATCTACGTTCCTGAAGTTGACTCGGGTTTCTGATCTTCCTGGGTTATGAAGGGCCACCATTCACCGTTATCCTTACACTCACGCGTCTCCTCCATCGACGTAAAAGGAACTGGGAGACAGGCACCTGCTGGCAGCATCATTCAGCAGAGTTTTCTCCATACAAAAGAGAGCTTTGTGGTGAAATGTCTTCCATGGAAAAACGTTTTCTAGCGAATTAGGATCTTCCCATCGCAATGACAATCTGAGAGAATTGACACCGAGGTTCTTGCCGCTGTACTTACAAGCATCTTAATGAGGCCACACAGTGGGAAAGCACGGGATCCCAGGCGCTTCGCCCCTTTCCCCATACCTGTGAAAATCAAACAGGCGCTATTGACCTGTGAGAAATGACGTTGCTGGAAGCGTCAGTGTACAGAGGCATGAGAACCTCTAAGGAGCCACTTGCGTGTGAAAAGAGAATGCAGGCTGAACTTCAAGGCCGGGTTCCTAATTTTCCGGAATTCTCAGACACAAAGCACACTGCTGCGTGGGGCACACTGGAACTGAGAAAGTCGCGGGACTCACGGTTTTCCCAGAGACCCAGGATTCTCAAAGAGCGAGCATAAGTTTGACGGAAAGCACACTGCAGGAGGCGCCGTTGTGCTTTGAAACCTGCAACTAGCAAGATTTCCCCTAAACCATGACTCTCAGAAACATTGTGATCGTGAAGGACAGCCAGGGAGAGCAGATGTACTTCCAATAGTCCAAACGTAAATGAAACCTCAAATCTAAATCCTAACCTAAAATCCACCTGAATCCTAAGCTTAATCCTAACCCTAGGTCTAACTAAACATAAGCAGAGGTCTACCCCTAAGCCGAGGTCTAACTCTGTATACTCCGAACCCTAAACTTAACCCTAACCTAAGGCTCACCCTAAACCAAGCCCTAACCTTAACCGTATGTCTAACCTAAGCCCACCCCTTATCCTATCCCCAAATCTGATGTTCACATGCAGCTCCCCCTACAAATAACCTTGCTCCTCACCGTCACCCTTCTCCAAAACCTAACAAATCTATCCCTCACAAACCGTAAGCCTAATGCTAACTCGTAACCTCTCACACTTTCAAACCCTCACACAAATATTAACCCTACCCATACCTAAACAGTCAAGTTTATCATAAGACTAAATGAGAAAACAGGTTCGTTCACCCTTAATCACTAAACCCTACCGTTATCTTCAACCTCACACTCACCCTACATTGCAATCTTAACATAACGTGAATCCTAACCCCAGCCGTAACTCTCTCTGAACGCTAACCCTATCCCTAAACGTGTCCCAATGCCTACAGCTATGTGCCCGTCTAAAGTTAACCCTAAAACTAAATCTTCTGTGCCGCAGTTTGCCAGCAGTTTCAAGAATTACACGGGAAAAGTTTTTTCTGCAAGAAAGAAACTGCAGGCGGCATGCGTGAACTGAATATCATGCGGCACGAGCTCTTTGCCATCAGATGCTAAAAGGGCCACGAGTGGGCGTTATAAAGAAACAGAAGTTTATTTCCCCCGTGCACATCAACCTCTGTGGGGTCTCTGTTGCAGACGCCTGACATTAAGACGATTGTCCGGAGACACATAAACCTCCACTAGGTGGTCTTAGTGAGCCACGGAGACATGACGCAAACACAGACCTCCAAAGAAGGCTGAACGTCCAGTATTGAATGGTAATTGCCCAGAAACGAAGCAGCACCCAGATCAGACTGAGAAACTTAAGCTGCCATTAGACAATGAGAATGTGAGACTCTCGTACTGCCACAATTCACGGTTTCCTTAGATCCATGAAATTCCGTGTTGAATGTGAAGTCAGCATTGTGAAACCTCTGGAGGCTCTGTTCCGCAGACCCGGGTGTAGCTCCCAGAGGCACAATGGTGCTCCTCTGGAATTTGACATAAAACGTTTTCATTGGTATAAGGACCCTGGATCAAGCCCAGTAGAAGTTGGGAAAACGAAATTGCTGCATATGCCCTGCGTGCTGACAAGCACACACCTGTGCCAGTCCATGGCGTATTCAGCACAGGAATCTGCATCGATGGAGCCCAGACAAATGAAAGCTCAGGGAGGCAGCACCCGTGTAGGAAAGTATTTGTACTTCGAAGGGAAGGCCAATAATGAGAAAATACCTACCCGTGACAAATAGTTTTCATCATCCGCAGAATTTCACGGAGCAATGTTGTTGGTGAGAGCAAAGGAAGCAGCTGAGGGAGGCACGCTCCACAGAATTATCTAGGCCTGGAGCACGGGTGCCCTCAGGCACAAGGCGTTTCAGGCCTCAACATTGTAAGGAAAGTTCATTTAAGTACCTGAGTGAAGTTTTCTCGGGGTCCCACATCTACGTTCCTGAAGTTGACTCGGGTTTCTGATCTTCCTGGGTTATGAACGGCCACCATTCACCGTTATCCTTACACTCACGCGTCTCCTCCATCGACGTAAAAGGAAGTGGGAGACACGCACCTGTTGGCAGCATCATTCAGCAGAGTTTTCTCCACACAAAGAGAGCTTTGTGGTGAAATGTCTTCCATGGAAAAACGTTTTCTAGCGAATTAGGATCTTCCCATCGCAATGACAATCTGAGAGAATTGACACCGAGGTTCTTGCCGTTGTACTTACAAGCATCTTCATGAGGCCGTACAGTGGTAAAGCACGGGATCCCAATCGCTTCGCCCCTTTCCCCAGACCTGTGAAAATCAAACAGGCGCTATTGACCTGCGAGAAATGACGTTGCTGGAAGCGTCAGTGTACAGAGGCATGAGAACCTCTAAGGAGCCACTTGCGTGTGAAAACAGAATGCAGGCTGTACTTCATGGCCGGGTTCCTGATTTTCCGGAATCCTCAGACACAAAGCACACTGCTGCGTGGGGGCACACTGGAACTGAGAAGGTCGCTGGACTCACGGTTTTCCCAGAGACCCAGGATTCTCAAAGAGCGAGCATAAGTTTGACGGAATACCACACTGCAGGAGGCGCCGTTGTGCTTTGAAACCTGCAACTAGCAAGATTTCCCCTAAACCATGACTCTCAGAAACATTGTGATCGTGAAGGACAGACAGGGAGAGCAGATGTACTTCCAATAGTCCAAACGTAAATGAAACCTCAAATCTAAATCCTAACCTAAAATCCACCCGAATCCTAAGCCTAAACCTAACCCTAGGTCTAACTAAACGTAAGCAGAGGTCTACCCCTAAGCCGAGGTGTAACTCTGTATACTCCGAACCCTAAACTTAACCCTAACCTAAGGCTCACCCTAAACCAAGCCCTAACCTTAACCGTATGTCTAACCTAAGCCCACCCCTTATCCTATCCCCAAATCTGATGTTCACATGCAGCTCACCCTACAACTAACCTTGCTCCTCACCGTCACCCTCTCCAAAACCTAACAACTCTATCCCTCACAAACTGTAAGCCTAATGCTAACTCGTAACCTCTCACACTTTCAAACCCTCACACAAATATTAACACTTCCCATACCTAAACAGTCAAGTTTATCATAAGATAAATGAGAAAACAGGTTCGTTCTCCCTTAATCACTAAACCCTACCGTTACCTTCAACCTCACACTCACCCTACATTGCAACCTTAACATAACGTGAATCCTAACCCCAGCCGTAACACTCTCTGAACGCTAACCCTATCCCTAAACGTGTCCCAATGCCTACAGCTATGTGCCCGTCTAAAGTTTACCCTAAAACTAAATCTTCTGTGCCGCAGTTTGGCAGCAGTTTCAAGAATTACACGGGAAAAATTTTTTCTGCAAGAAAGAAACTGCAGGCGGCATGCGTGAACTGAATATCATGCGGCACGAACTCTTTGCCATTAGATGCTAAAAGGGCCACGAGTGGGCGTTATAAAGAAACAGAAGTGTATTTCCCCCGTGCTCATCAAGCTCTGTGGGATCTCCGTTGCAGACGCCTGACATTAAGATGATTGTCCGGAGACACATCAACCTGCACTAGGTGGTCTTAGTGAGCCACGGGGACATACCGCAAACACAGAATTCCAAAGAAGGCTGAACATCCAGTATTGAATTGTAATTGCCCAGAAACGAAGCAGCACCCAGATCAGACTGGGAAACTTAAGCTGCCATTAGACGATGAATATGTGAGACTCTCGTACGGCCACAATTCACGGTTTCCTTAGATCCATGAAATTCCGTGTTGAATGTGAAGTCAGCATTGTGAAACCTCTGGAGGCTCTGTTCCGTAGACCCGGGTGTAGCTCCCAGAGGCACAATGGTGCTCCTCTGGAATTTGACATAAAACATTTTCATTGGAATAAGGACCCTGGATCAAGCCCAGTAGAAGTTGGGAAAATAAAATTGCTGCATACGCCCGGCGTACTGACAAGCACACACCTGTGCCAGTCCAAGGCGTATTCAGCACAGGAATCTGCATCGATGGAGCCCAGACAAATGAAAGCTCAGGGTGGCAGCACCCATGTAGGAAAGTATTTGTACTTCGAAGGGAAGGCCAATAATGAGAAAATACCTACCCGTGACAAATAGTTTCATCATCCGGAGAATTGCAGGAGCAATGTTGTTGGTGAGAGAAAATGAAGCAGCTGAGGGAGGCACGCTCCACAGAATTATCTAGGCCTGGAGCACGAGTGCCCTCAGGCACAATTCGTTTCAGGCCTCAACATTGTAAGGAAAGTTCATTTAAGTACCTGAGTGAAGTTTTCTCCGGAGTCCCACATCTACGTTCCTGAAGTTGACTCGGGTTTCTGATCATCCTGGGTTATGAAGGGCCACCATTCACCGTTATCCTTACACTCACGCGTCTCCTCCATCGACGTAAAAGGAACTGGGAGACACGCACCTGCTGGCAGCATCATTCAGCAGAGTTTTCTCCACACAAAAGCGAGCTTTGTGGTGAAATGTCTTCCATGGAAAAACGTTTTCTAGCGAATTAGGATCTTCCCATCGCAATGACAATCTGAGAGAATTGACACCGAGGTTCTTGCCGCTGTACTTACAAGCATCTTCATGAGGCCGCACAGTGGTAAAGCACGGGATCCCAGGCGCTTCGCCCCTTTCCCCAGACCTGTGAAAATCAAACAGGCGCTATTGACCTGCGAGAAATGACGTTGCTGGAAGCGTCAGTGTACAGAGGCATGAGAACCTCTAAGGAGCCACTTGCGTGTGAAAACAGAATGCAGGCTGAACTTCATGGCCGGGTTCCTGATTTTCCGGAATTCTCAGACACAAAGCACACTGCTGCGTGGGGCACACTGGAACTGAGAAAGTCGCGGGACTCACGGTTTTCCCAGAGACCCAGGATTCTCAAAGAGCGAGCATAAGTTTGAAGGAAAGCACACTGCAGGAGGCGCCGTTGTGCACCTAAAATCCACCCGAATCCTAAGCCTCAACCTAACCCTAGGTCTAACTAAACGTAAGCAGAGGTCTACTCCTAAGCCGAGGTCTAACTCTGTATACTCCGAACCCTAAACTTAACCCTAACCTAAGGCTCACCCTAAACCAAGCCCTAACCTTAACCGTATGTCTAACCTAAGCCCACCCCTTATCCTATCCCCAAATCTGATGTTCACATGCAGCTCACCCTACACCTAACCTTGCTCCTCACCGTCACCCTTCTCCAAAACCTAACACCTCTATCCCTCACAAACCGTAAGCCTAATGCTAACTCGTAACCTCGCACACTTTCAAACCCTCACACAAATATTAACCCTACCCATACCTAAACAGTCAAGTTTATCATAAGACTAAATGAGAAAACAGGTTCGTTCACCCTTAAGCACTAAACCCTACCGTTACCTTCAACCTCACACTCACCCTACATTGCAACCTTAACATAACGTGAATCCTAACCCCAGCCGTAACTCTCTCTGAACGCTAACCCTATCCCTTAACGTGTCCCAATGCCTACAGCTATGTGCCCGTCTAAAGTTAACCCTAAAACTAAATTTTCTGTGCCGCAGTTTGGCAGCAGTTTCAAGAATTACACGGGAAATTTTTTTCTGCAAGAAAGAAACTGCAGGCGGCATGCGTGAACTGAATATCATGCGGCACGAGCTCTTTGCCATCAGATGCTAAAAGGGCCACGAGTGGGCGTTATAAAGAAACAGAAGTTTATTTTCCCCGTGCTGCCTTTCTGCTCTGCCAAGATTTCTGTCTTGCTCAAGGACCGTGGTTCTCAACCTTCCTATAATGCCACAGGCCTTATATACCACTCCTCATGTAGTGGATACAATCCCAGTCATAAATTTATCTTCATTGCTACTTCATAACTGTAATGAAGCTACTGCTATGAATTGGACCACCCCTGTGCAAGGGTAGTTCATCACCCTAATGGAGTCCTGACCCACAGGTTGAGAATCTCTGCTCCAAACTATGAAGAATGTCTCTTAACGTATATTTCAGCACATTGTTAGAAGCAAAAGTCCTGTTGTTGTTGTATTTAGGTGCCTTCAAGTGGGTTTTGGCTCATAGCAACTCTAGGCAAAATATAACGAAACGCTCCCCCATCCTGTGCATTCCTCACAGTGGTTCTTTGCTTGCGCTGGTTGTTTCAGCCACTGAGCTAATCCAACTTGGAGGGGCTGCCTCTCCTTTGCTGCCCTTCTACTCTACCAACATTTGTGTCTTCCTCTCGAACAGTGGTTCTCAATCTTCCTAATTCCACGACCCTTTCATGCAGTTCCCAATATAGTGGTGGACCCCCAGTCATACAAAATTTTCGCTGATATTTCATTACTGTAATTTTGCTAATCTTATGAATCAGGCAACCCTTGTGAAAGGGTCATTCAACCCACTCACTCCCCAAAAGGGTTCGTGATTCATAGGTTGAGAACCCTGCTCTAAACTAAGAGGAGTTTCTCTTAAGATCTACATCAGCATATTGTTAGAAGCTCAAGTCCTTTTTTGTTTTGCTGTTAGTTGCCATCGAGTGGGTTTTGACTCTCAGCAACTCTACGCACAATATAATGAAACGCTGCCCCGTCCTGTGCCGTCCTCATAGTGGTTTGTTGATGGCACTCATTGTTGCAGCCACTGAGCTATTCCATCTTGTAGGGTCTGCCCTTCTGCAGTACCACGTTTTGTGTATTCCTCATGGGCAGTGTTTCTGAACCTTCTTAATGGCATGGCTCCTTTATACAATTCTTAATGTTGTGGTGATCCTCCAACAGTAATTTTTTTTCATTGTTACTACATTACTGTGATTTTTCTACTGTTATGAATTGGGCAACACCTGTGACAGTCTCGTCTGAAACCCCATAGGGGTCGCGACCCACAAGTTAAGATCCACTGCTCTAAATTTAGAGGAGTTTCTTTTAAGATCTAGTTCAGCATATTGTTAGAAGTACACGTCCTGTAGTTATTGTCGTTAAGTTCCGTCGAGTGGGTTTTGACTCTTAGCAACTCTATGCACAATATAATGAAACGCTGCCTTGTCCTGTGTCACCCTCACCGTGCTTCTGTGCTTGGCCTCAGTGTTGCAGCCACTGTGCTAATCCAACTTGTTGGAGACTGCCGCTCTCTTCCTTCCCATTTGTACCAAATTTGTGTCTTGCCTAGTGAAGTGGTTCTTAACCTTCCTAATGCCACTACCTTTTCATATCGATTCTCATTTAGTGGGGACCCACAATCATAAAATTATTTTCATTGGTACTTTGTCACTGTAATTGTACTACAGTTATGAATTGGGCCACCCCTGTGAAAGGGTCATTCTACCCTCCCAAGGGGCGCGACCCACAGGTTGAGAACTGCTGCTCTAAAGTTAAAGGACTTTCTCTTAAGTCCTACTTCACCATATTGTTAGAAGCACAAGTCCTGTAGTTATTTTTGTTGAGTGATGTTGAGTGGGTTTCTGGTCATAAGAACTCTATGCACAATATAATGAAATGCTGCCCAGTCCAATGCCATGCTCAGAGTTGTTCATTTGCTTGTGCTCATTGTTGCAGCCACTGGGCTAATCAATCTTGTAGGGGCTGCCTCTCCTTTGCTGCCCTTCTACTCTACCAAGAATTCTGTCTTCCTCTAGGGAAGTGTTTCTCAACCTTCCTAATGCCATGACTCTTTCATACCATTCCTCATGTAGTGGTGACTGCCAAATCATGAAATTATTTTCATTGCTACATCGTAACTCTAATTTTTCCAATTTATGAACGGCCCACTCCCGTGAAAGGGTCATTCGTCCCACAAAAGGGGTCACAAACCTCAGTTTGAGGACCGCTGCGCTAAACTAATAGGAGGTTCTCTTCAGGTCTACTTAGGTACATTGTTAGAAAAACAAGTCCTATTTTTTTCTTGTGGGTTTTGACTCATAGCAACTCTATGTCAATATAATGAAACACTGTCCCATCTTGTGCCATCCTTGCAGTGTTTCTTTGGCTTGTGTTTATTGTTGCAGCCACTGTGCTATCCCATCTATATTGTGGCTGAATCTATTTTGTTGCCCTTCAACTGTATCAAGAATTGAGTCTTCCTCTTGGACAGTGGTTTTCAACATTCTTACTCACGACCCTTTCATATAGTTCCTCATGTAGTCGTGACCAACCAACCATAAAATTATTTTTGTTGCTACATCCTAGCTGTAATTTTGCTACTGCTATAATTCAGGCCACCCCATAAAAGGGCAGTTTGACCCCCTAAGTAGACATGACCCACAGGTCGAGAGCCGCTGCTCTAAACAAAGGGGAGATTCTCTTAAGGCCTTATTCAGAATATTGTTAGAATCACAAGTCCTGTTGTTATTGTTGTTGGGTGCAGTCGAGTGGGTTTGGCTCATAGCCACTCTCTGCACAATATAATGAAACTCTGGGGGTCTTAAAGGCTTGAAGGTAAACAGGCTGAAATCTAGCTCAGAAGCAACAAAGCCCACAGAGAAGAAGCACACAAGCCTAAATGAACACGAAGTGTTGAAGGGATCAGGTAGCAGACACCAAAGAACAAAAACCAATACTGTGTGATCACCTTCACCACATGAACGCTGAAGATGAATGTGTGCATAAGTAAGTGTGGTGAAAAAGGCTGATGGTGCCCGTCTATCAAGCGATATAGCGTGCCGGCTCTTAAAGGCTTGAAAGTAAACAAGCAGGCCCAGAAGCAACAAAGCCCACATGGAAGCATCACACCAACATGTGTGATCATGAAGGACTGAGGGGA
This sequence comes from Tenrec ecaudatus, assembly GCF_050624435.1. Lineage (NCBI taxonomy): Eukaryota > Metazoa > Chordata > Mammalia > Afrosoricida > Tenrecidae > Tenrec > Tenrec ecaudatus. Next base: position 1,774,709 of record NW_027457555.1, on the reverse strand, counting down.
CCAGTTTTCAAGCAACAAAGGCGGGAGGAGGGATTACATCATCGTAAATGAGGGGAGTGCATGACGGGGGACCAATGCCCACCTGTAGACAACTGGACATCCCTTGCGGAGGGGTAGTGGGAAGGAGATGAGTCACTCAGGGTTCAGTGTAGCAATAATGAAACCCACAACCTTCCTCTAGTTATTAAACACTTCCTCCCCCCACCTCTCATGATCCCAATTCTACCTTGCAAACCTGGTTAGACCAGAAGATACGCAGCGCTACAGATGGGAACTAGAAACACAGGGAATCCAGGACAGATAAACCCCCAGGACCAGCGGTGAGAGTGGCGATACTGGGAGGGAAGTGGGTGTAGAAATGGGTAACCGATCACAAGGATCTACATATAACTTCCCCCCTGGGAGATGGGCAACAGAAAATTGGGTGAAGGGAGACGCCGCACAGTGTAAGATAAGAGAAAATAATAATTTATAAATTATTAAGGGTTCATGAAGGAAAAGGAGCAGGGTGAGAGGGGGAGAGGGGAAAGGGGAAATGAGCTGATTCCAGGAATCCAAGCAGAAAGCAAATTTTGAGAATGATGAAGGCAATGAATGTATAAGTGTGCTTTACACAATTGGGGTATGTATGGATTGTGATGAGTTGTATGAGCCCCAATAAAATGATTTTTAAAAAGATAAATTAAGAAATATCTATAAATGAATGAAGGCAACATATGTACAAAATGCCTGATGCAATCAATATGGATTGCAACAAAAGTTGTAAGAGTCTCCAATAAAAGATTTTTAATAAAAATGTATATATAATAAATATTTTCCTAATTTATATAAATGACTAATAAGAATAAAATTAAGCAGTCTGGGTTTTTTATAGGAAAAAATAATGATAAAAGAACAAATGAGAGATTCAGCAGGAAGCAATGGATAGGAAAATATTATAAGGAAAGTTTTCTTTTATATGGAATGTACATTCTCTTACATGACAACAATCAGAATATGACATAAGAACCTCAGACCAAATACTAGAATAAAATAGAGGAAAACATTCCCAACCCTTCAATAAAATGCTATATGCTTTCGATGATTTTCACAAAAGGTCAAATTCTTTAACAAAATATTTTGTTCATTCAAAATTTTAATTATGCATAAATTTATGTCTACTTGCATTACATCTCATAAAAAGCCTTAAGAATTGTTTTTGCTCTATCTAAAACTAAATAGAAGATAGTGAAGGTGAAAAAATAGCTTTCGTGAATGTTGCTTTGAAATACAAATGGCATTGTCCTAAGAAATTATAATGATTTAATTTTTAAAAATCATTTTATTAGGGGCACATACAACTCTTATCACAATCCATACATACATCAGTTGTGTAAAGCACATCCGTACATTCATTGCCCTCATCATTCTCAAAACATTTGCTTTCCACTTAAAGCCCTGGCATCATGTCCTCATTTTTCTCCGCCCTCCCTGGTCCCCCCTCACTCATGAACCCTTGATAATTTTTCAGATCTTACATATTTTGTCTCCCTTCACCCACGTTTCTGTTGTCCATCACCCAGGGAGGAAGTTATACGTAGATCCTTGTAACTAAGGTCTCAGAGCAGCTGGGTGTGATGCAGGGGAAGCTCTGGAAGCAGCTGCAGACACTGCGGGAGTTGGCAGCCCAACAGTGAGGGTCACTGCATCCGTGGGTACCAGAAAACTGGCTGGGTTTGCTTATTCCCCTAGATGCTACCCCTGCCTTGAAGAGAACCATGACAGAGGCCTGTAGACATGTGTCAGGAAAAGATGAGTCCTTCACTGTTTCCTCTTCCCACAAACTTTTGAGGAGAGCCTGCAGGGCAGGGGCTCGGCTCCCTGGCTCCAGTCACCTGCCCTTCCCCACAGCCACACCCTCGCCAGCCCCAACTCCCCATGCCCTGGGTTTGCTTCTTGAATCCAGAGGAGCAGCTTGGGCAAAGACCATGAAGAACCTTGTCCTTCAGGCAGCCCCTTTGATTGGGTCCCTTGACCTCCACAGTGTGGACACATGCACACTACCTGTTGGGGGACTCAGGCTGTCACCACAGGGGCCAGGATCTGAAGAGGATGCTGGCACTGCAGGGCTTCCTGAGGGAAGCCGAGGACTTGCAGAGTTGGCTGAGCAGCCAGCAGCAGGTGGCCAGAGGAGAGAGGACTATGAGCACAGTCTAGTGAGGAAGGGGCTAGGGACAAGGAAGGAGCCCTGGAGCTGAATGAAGACGGGTAGTGGAGGGGGGCTGCATGCACAAGGGGCTAATGGGGACCATCAGTCTGGACTGAGGACAGCTGTGGCTTCCTATTCCCCTGTCTGCGTAGAGGGGCAAGTTCTGTGGCTGTTCAGTCCTGCCCTGCCCAGTCACTCACTGAGGTGTCTCACAGCCCACCAGTCAGTGCCCCCTGTGACCCCTCTCCTCTCTTCTCAGCTCCTCTTAACCAAGTTTGCAATGTTTTGGCACCAAGTGAAGATGGGTGGCCACCAGGGGGCAGCCTGCCCCACTAGCGAAGAGCCTGCTGGAGTGGTGGCCCACCACTGCCCCAGGGCCCAGCAGTGGTGACAGGACCTACAGTGAGTACCAGCAGCCTGGAGCAGGGGTGAGTTTGGGAGGAGGTGCTGGGCATGGGATGAAGAAGCTTCCAGGGAGACCCTTGCTGTGCTGCGGCTCTGCCCAACCACTGTCTCTGGAGAGGGCCCGAGTTCAGGGAACCCAGGGCAGCCCCTGCTGTCTGCGGCCTGTGGAGGAGGCAAAGCTGGGTCGGTGGATCAGGGAGCCTGGTCACAAAGCCCACTTTGCAGGGTCACTTTCCCAAGCCACGGGCTCCCTGCACCTGCAGGGGTGTTCTGGGAAGAGTTGAGCTGGGCTGAGGATGCCCTGCACAGCCCCAGGCTGACCCAGGTCACAGTACAAGCTACTGCATTTCCAGCCCAGATGGAGCTTAGGCGAGATCCCAATTTGCCCATGATCCTAGCCCAGAGGCTGGCCCGGAGTCTCAGGGGCCCCGCATTTGATGCATGCAAGAACCATGGAGGGGTGCAGCTTCTACCTTTGAAGGGTGTGCAATCTCCTCCAAACACACAGCATGCCTGGGTGGCACACAACGTGGCTACCTGCCGTGTGCCGGGCTTTAGAATGACCCCACCTGCTGACTCATGCGGATCCTCCAGAGGGTTTGCAAGTCAGTAAATCTTTCCAGGAGTAGGGAACCTCTTATTTCTCCTGAGGAGCAGTTAGTGGGACTGAACCAGGCAATAGCCCAACACTTCCCAAGCAGGCCTCCTGGAGCATCGTTAGAGCAAGGGGTAAACTGCTAGTGATAATGGGCTCCTGGGAGGAGAGTTTGCAGAAAGGCCTAAAGCGCCGAGCAAGATCTCAGGACGGTGGCCCTCTGGGAGCTTAGGACAAGTTCTAAACCCAGCCAGGAAGCTGAAGGGCTGACCAGACAGAAGCTTAGGGGGAGGAATGAGCATGCTGGGATAACTCCTGACCCTCGCCTGGGGGCAGGGCTGCCTGGTTGGAGCTGTGGGAGCTGACTCAGGCCCGACCCCACCTGCTCTGAGACGCTGAGGCCACCCTCAAAGTTCACAGCAACTGTCTCACGTGCTCGTCCGTATCCAGGTGTGTGCCTGGGGGAGTGGGTGGCTTCTGCAAGTGCTGCCACCCCAGGCCCAGAGTCCCACACTCAAAGCCCGGGCCCTTGGCCACCATGCTGTGTCAGGAGAAAGCTACAAGCCTCCTAGATGCTGTGTCCCACTGGGTGGAGGCCCCCCTGAGGAGACATGAATCGCACCAATGAATCACACAATCTGCCTCTGACACCTTTAGGCCTACTCACCCCCCACTATCATCACCCAGGTGCCGCTTTCCACTCTGGACTAGAGTGCATAGGTATTAGCAAGAGATAAAACTCACGACACATGGAACCCAGGAACAGGTATGGGAATAGAGATACAAAAAGGGTAGGGGGAAGGGAGGTAGAGGATGGGAGGAAGGGGAACCGATAGCAATGAATGACATATAACGACACACCCCTCGCAGGGAGAGGAGCAACAGAAACCTGAGGATAAAAGAGACAATGGTCGATGTGAGATATGAAAATAATAACAATCTATAATCTATCAAGGAACCATGATTGGGGGAGGAGGAAAAAAAGAGGAGCTGATCCCAAGGGCTCAATAGAAAGTAAATGTCTCGAAAAGAATGATGGCATGTTCCAAATCTGTGGGGACACAACCGATACTCTCCCCTGGGTGGGTTAGTACCAGAGAATGTACAGCGGTGCAGTGGGAATCTGGAGGCACAGGGAATCTAGCACAGACGAACCCTTCAACACCAGCGGTGGGAGTGGCGACACCAGGAGGGAAGGGCATGTAGAAAGGGAGAACCGCTCTCGGAGATCTATGTGTAACCTCCTCTCTGGGAGATTGTCAAGGGGGAGGCGGGTGAGGGGAGACGCCGGGGAGTGTAAGATAAGATATAATAATTATTTATAAACTATCAAGGGACCAGGGGTGGGATCGGGGAGGGAGGGGATGGGGGGGGAAAGGGAAACCGAGCTAATTCCAGGAACCCAAGTGGAAGGTGAATTATTAGAGTGACGAGTGCAACGAATGTATAAGGGTGCTTTGCTCATTTGATGTATGTACAGATTGTGATAAGAGCCTTATGAGCCCCAATAAAAAGATTTAAAAAAAAGAAAATGATTAGGGCAAAGAATGTACGGATGTGCTTTATACAATTGATGTATGTATATGTATATGTATGGATTGTGATAAGAGTTGTATGAGCCCCTAATAAAATGTAAAAATAAATAAATATATTTAAAAAAAGAAAAGAATGATGGCAATATACGTATGACTATGTCAGATACAATTGGTGTATGGATTGTAACAAGAGTTATAAGAGTCCCCAATAAAATAAATAAATTTAAATTTAAATTTAAAAAAAACCACCACTGTCTCCTCCTGCCCCTTCATCTGCTCCCGTGTGCTCTGATCAAATATGTCCATCTCCCAGAGCTGCAGAGTCAATGTCGTCCTTTGGAACAAATTCTTTTCGGGGGAGGGGCAGGAATCCACTTAATCTATGGTGCTGGGGCCAGCCTCCCAGACCTCTCCAGAGTGGAGCACAGCCTGGCCCACCAGGCCGTGATGATGATGTTCCTGAGTAGAGCAGCCAGTCCACAGAGAGAACAAAATGGCTGGCCCCACTATGAGACATGATGCCCCTAAGTGACTAAGGGCGATACAGGGGACAGCACCAGAGACACAGTGTGGGAATTGCACCTGACCTGATCCCACCACACCGAGGCAAATCACTGGGGGGGTGCAGTGGAACAGCAAGTGAATGGAGTGGCAAGGTCCCCAGGGAATGCTGAAAGTGGACTTTGGGGCCAGGGCGTGGTGCCCCAACAGACTGGACTGGAAAACGCTCCTAAGGGCCAGCAAACGATTCCTGAACTAACTACAAGCTTTTCTCTTGTGAACTGTTTTGTTCTGTTCTTTGTCAGTGGTTTGTTTTTGTTGTTTTGTTGTCTGGTTGTATACTGTTGCTTTGTTTTCCTCTGTCTAGTTTTCGTGCATGTTAGTGACTCCACAGGTCTGTCTGAATAGGACAGGCTGGATGAACTATCTGGAGGAAAAACAACGGGACCGACAGTTCTGGGGGGACTTGGGGTCGGGGGTTAGGGGGGGTAAGGAAGTGGTGTTAACAAACCCAGGGACAAGGGGAAAACATGGGACCCCAAATGGTAGAGAAGGGGGAGTGGCAGGCCTGGTGGGAAATGATCAAGGGTAAGGTTGCTTAGAGAAGAGGTATACTCTAGCCCAGGTGGCGATGAAGCATGGTAGTAGGGCAGGAGGAAAGTCAAGGGAGATGGAGGAAAGAGCTCGGTGTCAAAGGGCATTCATGGAGGTCTAGACAAAGACATGTACATGCAAATATATATAGGAGGATGGGGAAATAGATCTATGTGTCTATATTTATAGGTCAAGTATTAAGGTGGCGGAAGGACCTTGGGCCTCTACTCAAACACTCCCTCAATGCATGAATACCTTCTTTTATTAAATTGGAACTCTATGATGCTCACTCTCCCGACACGGCGGCTGGAGCCAAAGTGGGTGAACAAGTAAATGTGGTGAAGAAAGCTGATGGTGCCCGGCTATCAAAAGAGATAGTGACTGGGGTCTTAAAGGCTTGAAGATAAACAAGCGGCCATCTAGCTCAGAAGCAACAAAGTCCACATGGAAGAACACACCAGCCTGTGTGATCGAGTGGTCCCAAAGGGATCAGTTACCAGGCATCAAAGAACAAAAAATCATATCATTGACTGCACACCTCCATGATAGGATCGCTGAAGACAAACGGGTGCATAAGCAAATGTGGTGAAGAAAGCTGATGGTGCCCGGCTATCAAAAGAGATAGTGTCTGGGGTCTTAAAGGCTTGAAGGTGAACAAGCGGCCATCTAGCTCAGAAGCAAATAAGCCCACATGGAAGAAGCACACCGGCCAGTGCGATCACGAGGTGCTCAAGGGACCAGGTATAAGGCATCATGCAAAAAAAAAAGATATAAGTGTGTGTATGTATGTGTATATATGTGTATATGTATATATGTATGTGTATATATGTATATATATATATATATCATATTAAATGAAGGAGGAAATGCAGAGTGAGACCCAAGGCCCAAGTGTCAACCAATGGAGATCCCCTCATAGAGGGGTTTAGGAGAGGAGATGGGTTAATTAGGGTGTGAGGTAGTATCGATGAAGAACACAGCTTTCCCCCAGATCCTGGACGTTTCCTCCCCCCAACTACCATGATCCGAATTCTACCTTGCAGGGCTGGATAGGACAGAGGCTGTACACTGGTGCATATGAGGGTTGGAGGTACAGGGAATCCAGGGTGGATGATACCTTCAGGACCAAGGGTGTGAGAGACGATGCTGGGAGAGTGTGGGGTGAGTGGGTTGGAAAGGGAGAACTGATTACAAGGATCCACATGTGACTTCTTCCCTGGGAGAGGGACAGCAGAGAAGGGGAGAAGGGAGACTCCGGATAGGGCAAGATATGACAAAATAACGATGTATAAATTACCAAGGGCATATGAGGGAGGGGGGAATGGGGAGGGAAGGGGAAAAAAAAGAGGACCTGATGCAAGGGGCTTAAGTGGAGAGCAAATGCCTTGAGAATGATTGGAGCAGGGAATGTATGGATGTGCTTTATACAATTGATGTATGTATATGTATGGATTGTGGTAAGAGTTGTATGAGTCCCTAATAAAATGTAAAAGAAGAAAAGAGAAAAAAAAACCACCAAAAACCTCCATCTGCACAGTGAGGCAGTGAAGGGACAAGAGTCCCTCGTCCCTCGGCTCTCACACAAGGCCACCAAAGGCTACCTCTAAGTGGGGGTCTGGCAAAGTTGTGGATGGGTGGGCAAAGCTATCAAGCGGCCCATGAGGGACTTCATTGGCCCTGCAAACTGGGTGGGAAGGAGGGGTGGCTGGCAGAGCTGAGGCCGAGTAGACACTTGGTAAGGCTGTGGGATTGAGCGGCAGAGACATGGAGGTTTGGACATGAGTGGTGGTGGACTCAGGCCGGCTGTGACGCTGCCTCGGTACCAGGTCCCCTCATCCCGTGCTCTCCCGTGCTCTCCCAGGCTCCAGGTGCAAGACTATGCCTCCTGGGCAGCCAGTGTGCAGTGAGATTTGCAGGTGGTGGAGGAGCCCCAAGACCCCGGCAGTGGAGCCCAAAGCTTTAGTGTCCACCAAGAGCTGCGGGCCAAGCTGGAGGCCAAGAAGGAGCTGCACCAGTGCGCCACCCAGCGGGGACAGCAGGTGCTCCAGGCTACAGGGCCGTCCGCCGTGGAGGTCGGCTCCCCTTTCTGGCCCTCCCCCCGCCCACTGGACCCCCGCACCCTGGCCCCACAGGGCCAAGCACCTTTCTTTTCTATTTTTTTAATCATTTTATTGGGGGCTCGTGCAATTCTTATCACAATTCATACATACATGCATTGTGTCAAGAACATATGTACAGGCTCTTCCTCTAACTGTAGCGGCCTGAGGTGACCTGATAAAATGGTTCGCTACTCATTTGACACAGAAAACCCTACAAAATCCTGCAAATACAGAGGGTCGAATCTCTGGGTTCACTTCAAAAACACCCATGAAACTGCCCAGGCCATCAAAGGCATGCACATCTGGAAAGCCACCAAATACTTGAAAGACGTCACTCTGCAGAAGCAGTGTGTGCCTTTCCGATGGGACAATGATGGTGTTGGTAGATGTGCCCAGGCCAAACAGTGGGGTGGGACCCAGAGTTGGTAGCCCAAAAAGAGTGCTGAATGTTTGGTTCACATGCTTAAAAATGCAGAAAGTCATGCTGAACTTAAGGGTTTAGATGTGGATTCTCAGGTCATCGAGCACATCCAGGTGAACAAAGCCCCCAAGATGCACCACCGGACTTACAGAGCTCTTGGCTAGATTAATCCACACAGGAGCTCCCCCTGCCACATTGAAATGATCCTGACTGAGAAGGAACAAATCGTTCCCAAGCCAGAAGAGGAGGTTGCACTGAAGAAAAAGATTTCCCAGAAGAAACTGAAGAAGCAAAAACTCATGGCTTGGGAATAAATTAAGCTTAAATAATAAAAGGGTTTTATTTTTAAAAGAACATATGTACATTTGTTGCCATCATCATTCTCAAAACATTTGCCTTCTACTTGAGCCCTTAATATCTGCTGTTCATTTTCCCCCTCCCTCCGCACTCCCCCTACTTCACGAAACCTTCATCATTCATAAATTAATATTATTTTATCATATGTTGCACTGTCCAAAGTCTCCCCCTTCCTTCTTCTCTGCTGTCCCTCCCCCAGGGAGGAGGCTATTTGTAGATTCTTGTAATCAATTTCCCCTTTCCACCCCACATTCTCTCGACCCTCCAGGCATCGCCACTCTCACCACTGGTCCTGAAGGAGTCATCTGTCCTGCGTTCCCTGTGTTTCCAGTTCCTATATGTACCTATGTACACCCTCTTATCTAGCCAGATTTGTAAGGTAGAATTGGGATCATGAGAGTGGGGGGAGGAAGCATTTTAGAACTAGAGGAAAGTGATATGTTTCATCGTTGCTACCCTGCACCCTGACTGGCTCATCTCCTCCCCACAACCCTTCAGTAAAGGGTGTCCGGTTGGCTACCAATGGGCTTTGAGTCTCCACTCTGCACTCACCCACATTTTCAATGATATGATTTTTTGTTCTTTGATTCTTGATACCTCATGATCCCTTCGACAGCTCGTGGTCACACAGGCTGGTGTGTTTCTTCCATGTGGGCTTTGTTGCTTCTGAACTAGGTGGCCACTTGTTTATCTTTGAGCCTTAAAGTTCCCAGATGCTATATCTTTTGACAGCCAGGCACCATCAGCTTTCTTCACCACATTTGCTTACGCACACGTTTGTCTTCACTGATCGAATCAGGAAGGTGGGCACCCACTGATACGATTTTTAGTTCTTTGATGTCTGATAACTGGTCCCTTCTACACCTCGTGGTCAGCCAGGCTGGTGTTCTTCTTCCATGTGGGCTTTGATACTTCTCAGCTAGATGGCCGCTTATTTATCTTCAAGCCTTTAACACCCCAGACGCTATATCTTTTGATAGCCGGGCACCGTCAACTTCCTTCACCACATTTGCTTATGCACACATTTTTCTTCAGCAATCGTGTCGGGAAGGTGTGAATCCTGCAATGCCAATTTAATAGAACAACGTGCTCTTGCATTGAGTAAGTGCTTGAGTGGAGGCCCAATGTCCATCTGCTGCCTTAATACTAAACCTATAAATATATGCACATAGATCTGTTTCCCTACACTCATATAAATATATTTACATATGTACATTCCAGTCTTTGGACCTCTATAAATACCCTTTGTCACCTAGTTCTCTCCTCTATTTCCTTTTATTTTCTCTTGTCCCACTATCATGCTCAGCCTTCATTTGGGTTTCAGTAATTTCTCTCGGTTACCTTGCCCTTGCTGAATCCCTACCAGACCACTCACACCCTCCTTGCTACTGATTTTGGATAACTTATTGCTCCCCTGTCCCTGGGTTGGTCAGCACTACCCCTTTGCCCCCTTCCCTCCCACTCCCCTATTCCCCCGGAACTATTGGTCCCCTTGTTTTCTCCTCCAAACTATTCATGCAGTCTATCATATCTAGATAGGTCTGTAGAGATAATAATATGCACCAAAAATCAAGTTATTGCAAGATAGGCAATGAGTGAGAACACAGCAATGACAACAAAAAGGAAACCAATTACCCATAGAAGAATAAATTAATTTTGGAAGGCAAATGCTTTGAAAATGATGAGGGCAAAGAATGTACAGATGTGCTTTATACAACTGATGTAAGGATGGATTGTGATAAGAGTTGTATGAGTCCCTAATAAAATGCTTTTTTACGAATAAAATAAAAGAAAAAATTTTAAAGAAAGAAAAACCTATACATAGATGAAGGTCTGATTTTTAATCTCTAGGCGTGTCCTTCAGTCAGGTCCAATGGGGTACCATGCTTTGGCCCCAGAGTCTGTCCTTTGTACTACCTCAGGGGCTCCCTGCTCTGCTCCCATGGTTGCTCTGCCACACACTTTTAGTGGTTTGCCTCAGTGCCATAGGATCGGTCTGGGCCAGTTCTAACCCTGAGTCTCCAGTGTTGTCCCCCTTAGGGCCCTGGGCCATAAATGGACGGTGTGTCTCGTGGTGGGATAAGCCACATTGTCCACTCTGTCCATTGGCTGTTCAGAGCTGGGATATCGTCCTCCAGGCCTGATGGGCCAGGATGTGCTCCACTCTCTCTTCCTCCCCCTTCTTTGCTCCCATTTGCTCTGATCAAACATGCCCCTCTCTCCTAGATGCAGCTTCAGTGCTGTCCTCTGAAGTAAATTCTTCTGGGGGCAGGGGCAGTTGTCCACATAGCTGGTATGGGAGCCCAGCCCTCAGGCCCCTTCACTGGCTCCCCACTCCGTGCGGGCACACTGCATTCATCTGGCACTGGCTTTATATCTGGTCCCTCTTTCCCAGTGGAAACACAAACAATACCCTCCCCTTGGGTGGGACAGTCAGGCACCTTTTCTCTGGAGCTTCCCTCAGCACCACCTTCGGTTGTGTCCATGCCCATGCCCAGGTCCAGGAAATTCTATGCGCCATGCAGGATGCTTGGGAGCAGGTCTTTCAGGCCTGGGAATGGAAGCAAGGTAGACTGCAAGCCATGCACCACAAGCAGCTCTTCCTCAGACAGTGTGGCATCTGGACAAAATCCTGCAGGCCCAAGAGACAGCTCCCCTCACCACACACAGACACACTGACCCCAGGACCTCCAATCCTCCTGTAGTACCACCCCAAGCCCCTTGCTTCCTGGATCACTGGCTGCTATTCTGATACGGAGCTAGATAGTGTGTCTTCCCAAGTGGCCAAGGGTACACCTGAGCCTCAGGTCACTCAGGGCCATCTCCTCTCCACACCTGGCCCCGGCCAGCCAAGCCCTACGCGGTTTGGTTGGAAATTGATGGGGCTCCTCCCCACCTCGTCAGAAGTTGGGATGTTCCTAACGGCCCCCAGGTTGGAGTGCTCTTCTTCCTCAGGTTCCTTCCCCTCCTGCTCAGCACCCACCTCCCCACCCCCAGCCGCAGGCCCCTTGATGCACCCCCAGAGAGCCCAGGCTGTAAACCAAGTTTCTGGCAGATGTTGCTGTCTAGGGTTCCCTTTGAACCACCATCTGTGCCCCTGCTCCCCCCCCACCTCTGTGTCACCTCCATGGCTGCCCCAGGTCTTCCAGGAAGCCAGTGCCCTGGAGGGCTCTGTGGAAGAGGTGGAGCGGCGGATCCAGAAGCATGGCACCTTCCAGAGGTGCTGAGCACACAGGAAAGGGAGGTGATGGCCAGGACGGTCATGGGCGTGACCCTGATTACGCCGGGGTATCCAGACTGTTGGGGGCACACGGGTGAGGTGTGTATGCACACCGAACCTGTTCTGGTGGGGGAGGGATTACCAAGGAGCCAGGGGCTCCAATCCAGGGCTGGTGACCAAGCCGAGGTGCCCAAGCACCCAGAAGCGCATGGGGATGGGTTAGGCCACACTCTGGGGACCACAGAGGGCATTTGGATCTGCCCATATCACCTGGCCCCTGCTTCCTTCTGCCCAGGAGCCTGGCCAACCCTCTACTGCAGAGCTGTTTAGTGAGGGTTAGAGACTTATAGTGAGGGCTATGGGCTGTGAGCCAGCCCCAGCAGGGGTACACTCGGTACTCAGGGCTGGGTCCACCTCCCACTTCCCACCTCCCACTACGCAGGTGGCTGCGCTGAGAGAGCAGGCCAGGGTGCTGCCAGGCCCCTGGGTTCAGGGCCTGCTGGGCACGATATGAGAGTGGCCGGCTTGAGTGGAAGCCTTGGGATAAGGTCAGCGACACAGCTTCACACCTCTCTGATTACTGCCGGCTGTTTCAGGGTTGCTAGCCAGGTCAGAGGGCACCCCACCTGAACCCCATTTTACTTTTACAAGTGACCTTCAGCCCCACTAGGGGCCAAGGGGCGGCCTGCGGTGGAATGGGATGTGGAGAGTTTAATGGCTTTTCCAGGGGCAAAGCTAGGACTGGAGCCCAGGGCCCTTGATTCTCAGACCCGTGTGGACACCTGTCATCCTGATGGGCAGAGTAGACAGGGCCCCAGGGGTGGGTGAGGGGCACCCTCCACATGAGAACCCACCTATGGACCCTGCCCAGCCACTTCCTAGATCTGAAGACTGATGGGCCTGGGCCCTGTCATCTTGGGTGAAAGAAAAATTATTGTGCTGTCCCTGAGCTTGGTCAGCATTTCACTCCTTGGCACAGCCCGAGGGGGAGACGGGGTCACCGCTTGGGGCCAAGGCAGTATGAACATCAGGGCACTCATGTCCCCACCATCACACAGGACAGCGACTGGATCCAGGGGTGGGGCCAGCAGCTGGAATAGCCTGTCCCTCTTGGGGAACACAAAGAGAAGCTGATGCGGTTTCAGAAACACCTGGCCTATGAGACAGAGACCCCATGGAAGGGAGACAGGAAGGGAATTAACAGGAAGGCCTGGGACCCCTGCTAGGTACTGGTTTTCCATCCAGCAGCCTTGTCCCCAACACCCGCAGTGTCACTGTGCAGACACTAATCAGACTCTGTCACCTGCCCAAGGCCAAGGCCAAGACCAGCCAGGAAGAAAGGATCAAAGAGAATCCTGGGCAGAATGTCAGAGGCTAAGCCTGTAATGTGCCCGTCCTCCACAGTGTGCCCTTGCTAGAGTCCTAGACATTGCGAAGGCTCTGGAGAGCATGGAGAGGCTGCTGCACAGACACGGGGCTTTGGAGCAGGAGATGGGCCTCCTCCAAGTTCAGGGGCAGGTATGCCACTGGGTCTAGCATTGGAGCCAGGCAAGGGGACCTCTTCTGTGGGACCCTGCAGAGGAAGAGCTGAGCCAGTATACTCCCATGCCAGGGTCCTCTTGAGCACAACCTGATCCCCTTCCTCAGCCTCCGGACATCCCCCATATCCCGGAGCAGAAGGCAGCCCTCCTCTGCCAGAGAAGCCTGGGGTCAGCCCGCAGCCTCGGCCACAGGTGCCAACAGTTTATGGACAGCTGGCAACAGCTCCAGAGCAGAGCCCAGAAGTGGTATGGACACCCTTTGGGTCCATTTCTTCACTCCTGCCCCCCTTCAGCAATCAAGTCCCATGCATCTCTTTGACTCCTTGTTTTAGGGTACAAAAGAGACCTTCAGGACAAACAATGTAAAGAAAACATCGATCAAGTCTTAAAAGAGACCACGACCACACAATGACCCAGACACATCATCCGTGAAACAAATCCAGGGAGACTCATATGTGTGTAAGAAAGAGGTCTACTGGCGATATCTAAAACAGATGGAAATAGAGTTACCATGTGACCCAACAATCCCCGCACCCTTACTGGGCAAGAAACAAACCAAGATCAGACATCTGTGCTCCAATGTTCATTGTGGCACAATTCACAATTGCAAGGAATTGGAAACAACCCAAATTTCCATCACCTGACAATTGGATTAAAAAGCTGGGTACCTCTACCAGCGGGGATCAATGATGTAATGTCACACCGGAAGTTCTCGGCGCCCCAGCATGGGTCTCTGGGCTTCCTGCCTCGGAAGCGCAGCAGCCGGCATGGCAGTAAGGTGAAGAGCTTCCCCAAGGATGAACGCCTCCAAGCCGGTCCACCTGACGGCCTTCCTTGGCTACAAGGCCGGCATGACCCACATTGTGCGCGAGGTCGACAGGCCAGGCTCCAAGGTGAACAAGAAGGAAGTGGTGGAGGCCGTGACCATCATGGAGACCCCTCCCATGTTGGTGGTGGGCATCGTGGGCTATGTGGAGACACCTCGCAGCCTCCGGACCTTCAAGACGGTCTTTGCGGAACACATCAGTGACGACGAGTGCAAGCGACGGTTCTACAAGAACTGGCACAAGTCGAAGAAGAAGGCTTTCACCAAGTACTGCAAGAAGTGGCAGGATGATGAGGGTAAGAAGCAGCTCGAGAAAGAATTTAGCAGCATGAAGAAGTCCTGCCCGGTCATGCGCGCCATCGCCCACACCCAGACGCGCCTGCTCCACCTGACGGAGATGCAGGTGAACGGGGGCTCGCTCCGTGGCTGAGAAGCTGGACTGGGCCCGAGAGAAGCTGGTGCCAGTGAACCAGGTGTTCGGGCAGGATGAAATGATCGACGTCACGGGGGTGACCAAGGGCAAAGGCTACAAAGGGGTCACCAGTCGTTGGCACACCAAGAAGCTGCCCTGAAAGACCCACCGAGGGTTGCACAAGGTGGCTTGTATCGGGGCCTGGCATCCCGCCCGTGTGGCCTTCTCGATGGCCCGCGCTGTGCAGAAAGGCTACCACCACTGCATAGAGATCAAAAAGAAGATCTATAAGATTGGCCAGGGCTACCTCGTCAAGGATGACAAGCTTATCAAACAACGCCTCCACTGACTAAGATCTCTCTGACAAGAGCATCAACCCCCTGGGCGACTTTGTCCACTACGGGGAAGTGATCAATGACTTTGTCATGCTCAAGGGCTGCATGGTGGGCACCAAGAAGCGAGTGCTCACTCTGCACAAGTCTCTGCTGGTGCAGACCAAGCGCCGTGCCCTGGAGAAGATCGACCTCAAGTTCATCGACACCACTTCCAAGTTGGGCCATGGCCGTTTCCAGACGGTGGAAGAGAAAAAAGCTTTCATGGGACCACTCAAGAAAGACCGGATTGCCAAGGAGGAAGGCGCATAACAGATGGTACAGCTGGTGGGATCAGAATAAAGACTTCTTTTTCAGTGGGGGGAAAAAAACTGTGGTACATACATACAATGGAGTACTACGCATCGCTAAAAAGTAGTGATGAACGTATGAAGCACATCACTGCATGGGAAGAACTGGAGGAAAGCATGCTAAGCGAAGTAAACCAAGCACAAAAGGACAAGTACACATTGAGTCCACGGAGGTAAGCTTTAAAAACAATGCAAAAGTGATATAGGGGAAAAGCTACTGTATGAACATTCCTGGGGAGAGGACCAGGTAATTTGGCAGGGACCAGACCAAATTCAGGGATACACATGGTAGACAGATAAAAAGAGGCGAGGAAAGGAAAAGTAATAATAATAATAAATAAATGGGTAGCGGGGTCACAGGGCACTAACCCGCCCAAGGGTGTCACCGTGAACCCGTATATCTCCGATCTGCCTGCCTCTGTGCCTTTGTCTGTGCTCACCCTTTCTCTACTTGACTCGGTCCTACACCTGTTCTTTTGTGTCTGGCTTATGTCATTACCAGCAGCCCTGCTGGCGTAGTGGTTACAAATTGGACTGTGATCTGCAAGACCGGCAGTTCAAGTCCACCAGCTGCGCCTTGTGAGAAAGATGAAGCTTTCTATGTCTGTAAAAGAGTTACCATCCCCGGAACCCATGGGGGCAGTTCCACTCTGCCCTTTAGGGTCACCATGAGACAGAGTTGACTGGATGGCAGTGAGTTGGGAATTTTATTTATTTCATTCCCTGCATGTCTTTCCAAGGTTCATTTGTGACCTGACATTTATCCCCCTATTTTAATGAAAGGACACCACTCCGTTCTAGAACTCAAACTCACTGACTTGGTCCATCCATCTGTCCACGGACTCAAAGGCGGCTTCCACCTTTGGCTTTCGTAACTATAATGCAGTGATGTCCATAATTGAAAAGAAAGTGTTTTTACATGATGTTTTTAGGGGACACAGTGAGACCAGAGCATTTGTCCCTGCCGGTGAAGGGACTGGAGGTCAATCCTTTTTTTTTCCTTCTTTTTTAAGTGTCTCTATTCCCATCTACAAAAGATGGACCCCACTCAGGACTGTATATGGTTTCTCTCCTTGAAACAAAATAATCCATTGTTCTGCCCATTACATAGAGGGGGGCACGAAGCTTACAAGCTAGTGCCCAGAACCTACAGCCACAAGGCTGGTGGCTGGAGGAGGTCTGTGTGCCCACTGTGGCTGCAGGAGGGACAGAGGGGCCTGCAGGGGGCGCACTGGGCCTCAGAGACCTTCCAGGCGAGGCTACAGGAACTGGAGCAGCTCTGGGGCAAGCTGAGGGCCAACTGTAGGAGGAAAGAGGCCACGCTCCAGGAGGCCTGCAAGGTAGGACTGTGCACGCCCTGGGACAGGTTGGATGGGACCCAAGGTTGCCCAGTGCCCACTGCTCACCCCACGTCCTGCCCCAGGCCCTGCGTACGGGGGAGCATCTGGGAGATGGAGAACTGGCTGCATCCTGTGGAGGGGGAGCTGCGAGTCCCTGGCAGTGGATAGGACCGTCCTGGGGTGGATGAGCTCCTTGGGGCTCAGGCAGACGTGGAGGCAGCAGTGGCTGAGCATGCTCAAAGGGCACGGAGCCTGCTGGCCCGGGCCTGGGCCTTCATCCCTGAAGGGCTCAGCCTCAACGTGGAGGATCCTGCCCGGCTGCTGCTTCAGAAGTAGATCTGCCTGTGCCCCCTCCTGCTTCCCTGCAGGAATCCCACCCCTGTCCCCAGCACACCCACTCCCAGCGCTCCTGTGACCAGCATGAGGAGCTCACCTTAAGACTGTCAACCCTGCACCACCACCACACCCTGACCCCCCGCACTGACAGCAAGCTAGAGAGCCTGCGGGAGCCCTGAGGCCCGGAGCCTCCTTTCCCAGTTCTTTAGGGACACTGATGAGGAACTGGCCTGGGTGCAGGAAAAACTGGCCCTGGCCCCAGCCCAGGACCACGGCCAGAGTCTGAGCGAGGGGCAGCACCTGCAGCAGCAGCACCAGGTGCCAGCCCACCCCAAGATCAGAGGGGAGGGTGTCTGCCCCAGCAGGGAGCAAGCACAGGGCCCTGAGTGACCACTGGAGACTATGAGAAGACACAATGTGGGGCCCAAGAAGGAGCTTCTGCCTCAGCAGGCTTTGGGACATCCTGGGCTCTTTGCTGACCATGGAGACAGGGTCCATGTCTATGGGGCCCCATAAGGCTTCAAGGGAGTCTCCCAATGAATGGCCTGTTCACATAGAAGCCCTGGAGACCTTGCGTACTCCACAGAACTTGAAGCAAGAGCTGCACAGCCGGTCCTGGCCAGGATGGTGGAGGACACAGGGCACAAGCTGCAGGCCGGCACTTTGCCACCCAAGAGGTGGCAGCTGAGGTGCAGCAGCTGGAGAGCGCCATGCGCTGCCTGTGCGCAGAGGCAGAGCAAAGGAGGCTGAGGCTACAGCAGGCTCAGGAGGCCCAGCAGCTGCAGATAGATAGAGGTGAGGGGCACGATAAGTGGGGGTCTGCCCGGTGTCCAGGGCTCAAGGGGACTCCTATGGGGGACCCAGACTCTCGATGTGCCTAGCAGCTCCTCTAAGCGCTCTCTTGTTCCAAGGCCTCTCTTCCACACGTGTCCAGAGATGAGACCCACTGGGTCCTTTAGCTTTGCTTTCCTACTGAGGCAGAATGGACCCAATGGCAGTGGGTGTGGGGGTGTCTTCTAAGCCGGTGGCTCTTCTCAGTCGGTTATTGCATTCGAATGTCCTGGAACTTTGAAAAGATATGGACATGCAGCCTCCAATCCAGACAAAATCTGGATCTACAGGGGTGGGGCCTAGGCAGAAGCACCTTTTAAAGCTCTCCTGCCAACCCCGCGGGGAGGAGGCAGCACACCCAGGTCCAGTGGGGAAACAGATAAGCCACTCTGGACAACCGTCTGGCCGGAACCACCGTGTTCTTGTGACACGGGAGAACTTCGTGGGAAAGGGAAAAAAAAAGGCCACAGGGCTGCAGGGGACCTCGGGGAAGGAGCTGTCTTGCTTCCTGAGAACCAAGACTGCCTTCAGAGTAAACTGTGGGAAATAAAAAAGAAACAGGGGGCGGGCTTCTAAAGAGCAGCCAGGTGGGCCGGTGCACTCCTTCTCAAGGCTGCAAACCCAGGCTGGAGGCCATGGCCCGCCCGGCTGTCACACCAGCTCCTGGAGGCAGAATCCTGGCTGGCAGAGCAGGGCTGTGCCCTGGACGGCATGAACACGGGCCTCGTGCACCCTGATGCCATGGTTGGAGGCCACCCAGAGTGAGCTGAAAGGGTTCTGCGGGCACCTGGAGGATTTGCAGAACTCAGACAGGTTGGCAGGGGGTGGGAAACCTAGGGAGCAGGGGGTGGGCAGCCAGAGAGGAGAGGGCAGCAATCCCCTGTGACTTTCCTGATGCAGCCCCACAGTGCTGTCCAGCTGTGGGCGGTGAGGGAGGTCCGACAGTACGACTATGGGCAGCGGAGGCCCAGGGGTAGTGCCAACTGAAGGGAGAAGCCCTGCTCCTCCACGCCTGGCTGTACAGCAAGTTGGCCACTGCCGACTCCCAGGACTGTGGGAAGGACCTTGAGGGTGTGGAAGTGAGTCGTGCCGGGAAAGTGGATGGAGGAACGGAGGGTAGGGTAGATGCTGGGTGGGCTGAGGGGGCAGGAGATGCCCTGCGGAGTTCTAGAACCAGGGCTGAGGGATGTGGGAGCTGTTGGGGCCAGCTGGCCCTTTCGTGAGTTTTAGGAGCTGCCTGAACCCTATCCACATTGACCCTCTCCAGCCCCACCTTTGCACATGCTGGAACAGAAGTTCAAGGTCTTCCGGGAGAAAGGGCAGAGTGTGGGGCTGCCAGGGTGCAGGCTCTGAGGGAGCTGGCAGGTGCCCTGGAACTCGACTCCCCCAGCTCCATGGCCCAGAGTCAAGTCCACAGGAGCTGGGTTGAGGCCACATGGGTGAGGCTGGACAAGGCAATGAAAGCCCGCACAGAGGTGGGTGCCTAGAGGGACAGGCCAGCGACAGCCAAGGGGCTCGGGATACAGGGGCCTACCCCAGATGTGTGTGCGTGTGTGTGTGTGCTCATGTGTAGGGGTGGGCATGTGGGTGTGTGCATGCGTACTTCTGTGTGTATTCTCGTGTGTGCATGTGTGTATGAAGGGGCATGGCTGACTCCAGCTCCCAGCATCAATCAGCCTTCCCCATCCAGCCACGCTCCTTCCTGCCCCCAGTTTGGAGTCCTTCAGCGCAGGTCACCCCTTGTGGCAGGAGCACGAAGTGGACTCTCCCAATGCTCCCTGAGCACGGGCCGCAGTTTCGTTGGGGGCACAGGCCCTGCTGGTCTTCTTGCTGACCGCCACTCTTAGAGCTCCCTGCCTCCCCTCCCCACACCCTCCATTCTCGGGATCTGGTGTCTCAGTGCACTGAGCACCTTACAGGTCCTGCAACCGAAATCCTGGGGCTGGGTGGCCCCAGGGCCAGCCCTCTCCTCACTGACTGTTGGAGGTGCTACAGGCAGACCCCCACAGGCAGTCCACTCGCTCCCTGAGCCGCCGTCCTCATGTGCTCAGGGCTCCCCATATTTTTGCTTTCCACCCAACATGCGTGTCAAGACCCTTTCCTCCCTCGGGCCCTGCCTGTGGCCCCCGAGCCTCATCAGGAACCTGCTGTGATCAGAGGAAACCATCTTCTAACCACCAAAGGGCCAGAAGGCGCGAATGTACAGCGATGATAATAGGTAAAGGTCACGGTAAAGTCACAGAGGACAGGAAAGACAGGGGCGAGAGAATACAATACAGAGTCAGACATGTTTTATTAGGCATTCTCACTTCAGCTCCTCTTGATGGAACACATGGAACTGGGAGAAGTGGAACCTTTGCTATCTTGGGACGTGTATAGGGAGCCTGGAGACACACATCTTCAGTAGTGACATGGGTCACAAGGTGGGTGGTATCTCAGCAAGGTGAGGAAAGCTAATACCTGCATTGGGGGAAGCTACAAAGGGGGCTGGGTGTCACGGTGGGAAGAGAGGGCCAAAGGATCATATCTGCTTCTACACAGAGATACAATCAGCCATGTGCTCACGTTAAGGCAGCCTAGCTGTTAACGGAGAATCCGTGGGAATGATTTTTAAAGTAGGATAATGTACTTAGACTTTACCTCTAACTTACCAAAGTAGAGGCTTTCCTACCGTGGAACACCAGCTTTCCAGATTCTCACTGTTATAAGTTAGGGAATAGAGTCTTCGTCCTATTTCCCTCCGTGTTAACGCCCCAAAAATCCCCAAGCCAAAGTCTTTGCTCAAAAGGAGGTGGCCCTGTTCTCAGGGAGAAAGTTGCTGGCCCTCCTTCCCGCTGTGCCCTCGACTTCCACAAGGCGGCGCTCGAGCTGTGGGGCCACATACAGAAGGTGGTCCTGGTGGAGGGTGCTGTCCTTGGCCACGACCTGGCGTCTGTGGAGGTCCTGCAGCGCCAGCACCGCCTCTTGCAGGGAGGGCCCCAGTCCCTCCCCCCCCTCCGCGTGAACCCCTCTTTGTAGGCAATGGATGGATGAGGAGCCCTCGCCCCCAGCTGACCTCAGGCAGTACTGCAGCCTGCCCCTGCCCCCTCTGCGATGGGGGGTGATGAGCCTGGGCTTGACCTAGGCTGGGGTACAGCCAGGATGGCCTGCAGAGTCCTGGGTGGAGAAGCATTCAGCCTGCTTTTTGCCAGCTGCAGAGGGAGCTGGTGGCTGTGGACGAAGTGGTGGTTCAGATGGGGATGGAGGCCATTCAGGTACACCCTGCGGTCCAGGAGGGCCTGGCCGGGCAGCTGGCTGAGGTGCAGGAGGCCTGGGCCACCTGGACATGAAGTCCTGGGAGCAGGACCAGCAGCTGGAGTGGGCAGCCCATGGCCATGCCTTCCTCAGGCACTGCCAGGAACTGCTGTATGTGCCACCCCACCTGGATGGGGGCTCGCTCTGTTCCATGCGGGTGGGAGCACCCAGCTCTTCCCTGCCTCCTCCCTGTTCTGCCCTCCTGGCCCTAAGACCTGTTCCCATGCCCTGTCCCCCACCCAGCACTCGGGCTCAAGAGAAGCAGGCGCTAGTCTATATCCTCTGAAGGGCCAGCTGGGGCCAAGGAGACACTGGGGCAGGAGCTCTGCCTGAGAGCCCAGGCAGTGCGGCCGGCGGGGTAGCAGCTGCTGGACACCAGCCACGTCATAGCCCCAGAGATGTGCGCGCTGAGGGCTAGGGCCAGGGTGGTGCGTGGCCAGAGCCCCCTTTCCTGCTTCTCCCTGCTCCACGGTAACCCAGTCCTGCCCCACACAGGCGACACCCTGCGCCCCTCCCAACAGCCCTCTGCCCCCCAGGTCACAGCGTCTCCGGGAGCTGAACAGGCAGCTGCAGGAGCTCCGGACGACCTGGGCCCTTCACCAGGAGCACTGCCTGGTGAGCCAGGACCAGGAGGAGCTTCGGGGAATGCTGGGTCAGGCTGAGGTCTGGCTGGCCTTCTGAGAGGACCTCCTGCTAGACCCTGACTGTGGGGTGAGCAGGAATCCACCCCTTAGAGGGCCACATGCCTGGCACCAGGACTTGGAAAGGCAGCTGGCGGCCCAGGAGGAGAAGCTCACCCAGCTCCAGATGTAGGTGAGGGTGTGGAGGGCGCGACTGAGGAGGGGTCCAGGGGCCTCAACCTGCGGTGGAGTCCCCAGAGCATTGATCCGCCCTGAGGGGCACCCCTTCGAGGAAACAGCCGCAGGGTCCTGTCCTCCGTGGGCAGTCTGGCTCTGTGGGGTCCATCACAGCTTCTTCTGCCCAACTGCTCCCTCCCCTCCTCCTCCTGGTTTCCCCCTCTGAGAGCTGCCCCCAGAGCAAGCCCTGTGGGACACAGAGGGTCACTATGGGTGGAAACCAATCAATAATCTCATGGGTGCAGAGCACACTCTGAGGAACACAGGGGAGGTGACACTAGCTACAGAGAATCTGAGTGGAGCGAGGGTTTGTAATCCTTGTGTAGGCTGGGGGCGGGGCTGATAGGGGGGTTTGATACCACAGGATCCTGTGGGACTGAAAGTGAGGACCTGAGGGTGGATGGGCAGAGGGAGTGCCCCATCCTCTGAGGCAGGAAGGTGGTCAGCTAGGGTGAGCACGGAGGAAGATGAGCAGGGGCTCTGCAGTCACACAAATATCACCTAAGAATCTCACTTTAGTATAAAATGTTTGTCTCCATTGCAAAGCCACCTCTAGCAACTAGGATCCCCTCTCTCCCATCTGGAGCAGACAAGTGAAGAAAATCAAGAACTGAAGCAAAGCAGTCCACAGGACTAACGGACCACCAACACCACAGCCCTCCATCCTTGTCCTGGAGACCAGGAGAGTTAGATGGTGCCCAGCCACCGCCTCAAACTGCTCTGGTTGAGCTCAAACTGGCAACTTGTGCACAGCTTGAAAGCCAATGGAAGTCAACTTCATGAAGAGAGGGCATTACAAGTTTGACAGGGACTGCTGGAGCCCCGAGACCAGGGCCCTTCAAATCCAAAACAGAGCCCAGGTCCGGGAATCACCGCTGCCCAAGCAACAGTCGAGCTGATAAAGTGAACGCATGGCACCTGTGAGGCACTTGCTTCCCAGAGCAAAGGGGAGCATTTGCCCTCAAAGTTCAGGAGGGAGGGATGGGCCAGGGAGGAGGCAAAAAGAGTGCTGTGTTATATTATGAGGGCTGCAAACGAAATGTGTATAAATTGTTAAACTGCTCTGCATGTTTCCACTTAAAACAAAAACCCTCTATATTAAAATTCATATATATATATATATATGTGCATTATATGTGTGTATATATATATTAGTCAAACCCAAGGTCAGAAAAAGGCATGCCCCGGGCTGCTGCTCGTGGCAAGGTCAGTGGTCTGAAACCCATCAGAAAGACGCGGCTCGGCTGTCTGCTCCCATAGTGACAGCCTCAGAGAGCCGCAGGGGCCATCGTGTGCTGTCCTACAGGGCCTCGATGATAGAAATCGACTCGATGGCAATGATTTGAGTGCTTTGAAGGTCAGAAACTGTAGATAGTGATCTATAAACGTCCTTCTCTCCTGTAAGGTGTCTGTAACACAATCAAAGGAAAACAATCGGTCTGCTCTCCAGATCTTCAATGGGACCATTTCCAGGGAGCCTGGCCACACACTGCCAGGCTGTGCCTTCTCAGATCCGCTGGCACTGCTAGGAAGGTTGTGGGCCCTGCAGGGGTGGGGGACTCTCCAGCCTGCTCCCCAGCAATAGAGGCACTAGGCCAAGACTGGAAGAGCCCCGGCGGGGGGAGAGTGGGGAGGTTGAGGCAGTCACTGTGCCCTGCTTCTGATACTCTTCATGTGGCTGCTATGGTCACCCTTGACCTCAGGGAAGGCCAAGGGTCACCAGGGCAGAAAACACTTCCTTTTTACGGTGAGGGCCATATCGGGTCTCAACTCCACTGCTAATTAGTTGTGGTCTCTAGAAAGTAACCCAGCCTCTCGGTGCACCCAGTTTCCCCAGTGCTGTCTGGAGTCCCCAGAAGGGCCAGGTACAGCCAGGCTGCTTGCAGCTGGGCCAGAACCAGCAGCTGCCCTCACCGTGCCCTGACGCCAGAAGCCCAGAACTCAGAGGCTGAGCTTTGCTGAAGGTCGTCCGACAGGGCCTCTCAGCTTAAGTAAGCGGTCCCAAGCTCCAGGCTGCACAAGTTGCTCCCTGGAACACGTGGCCCGGGCCCCCAATGTGGGCACACAGAAAGCCAGTTCACCTCTCAGGACAGTGGTGGTGTGACTGGATGTGGACACGCCCGCATCACCCGCTCGGGGCTCCTGGAGCAGGGTCCCCATCTGCTCTGCACCTCCCGCACCAGACGCCCACTGCCATGGGACTAAGAGAAGCCTCACCCCCACCCGCCAGGGCAACCCATGGTCCCCGGGCAGCTTCTGGACCATGTCACTCCCTTTCCCAGACTTGACGGCTGTCCCAACCACGGGCTCAGCCCTCTGTACCCATGCCTGTCCATGTGTGCATGTGTGTGTGCGGGCGCACCTGTGATAGATGTTCACGTGTTTTTGGTAGATGCGTGTCCATCGGTGTGGTGTGTGTTCATCCAGATGTGTTTATGGTATACATGCCTGTGGTATGTCCATCTATGTGTGTGTGTCTGTGTGGTGTGCGTCCATGGGCACACACACATCTGCAGACCCGTGCGATCCTTCAGCTTCCTGCTGCTGGCTGGTCTGCGGAGAAGAGCAGGCCCTCTCGGAATGCCTTGCCTACTGGAGCAGCACGGGGTTAGGGCAGCCTCTCTTGGCATAGTCCCAGCAAGCTTGCCTGGACTTGGCCTCTTGCAACTGTGCCCTTTGGCCTGCCTTCTCCTCTTCCCTCTCCAAAACAACCTCGGCTCATGGGCAGCCTGCTGCTCCCCGTCCCTTGCTGTCACAGTCCCCTACAGCTCTCCCAAGGCACAGGCCCCGTCGCCCTCCAAGGGGAGAAGAGAATCTAGTCAGGGGTCAGAAGGTGGAGGCAGAGAAGGCAGGGCAGGGCAAGGCTCTCTCTCTCTCTCTCTCTCTCTCTCTCTCTCTCTCTCTCTCTCTCTCTCTCTCTCTCTCCCTCTCTCTCACATGTGCAAGCAGGAGCCCCTGTTCCCCCCTACTCCCACCCCCCAGAATGTGCAGCACCCCTGAGCCCACCACCCTCCACCAGTGGAGACATCCTGGGGCACCATCTCCGCTGTAATTGCCCACCTCCACTCACTCTCCCATGGGGTCCAGTTCATGAATGGGATGGATGGCTGGGGTGAAGCCTCATCCTGGACACAGGGGTACTGAGCAGTCACTCCTGCCCTGACTCTCACTCTGTGCCCAACTTGGGAGTCACTCAGCCATGCATTGGAGGGAAGGGGAGTGTCATGGGAATCCACGTGGTTACCAATGCTGGAGGAACGTGGGGTATTGTCAGGGAGGTGGTGGTGGGGCAGGTGTGACCCAGAGACCCAACATTCATTCACTGGGCCTCGCTGCTCCTCCACAGGGGTGGGTGGGGCCAGAAGTGACCTGGGGCTGTAGGTGAGTGGGTGGGCCCAGAAGTGACCCTGGGGCTGTAGGTGAGGACGTGCTCCATCCAGGTCACCACATGGAACCAGCCACAGACTGCCCATGCAGGCTCGCCACAGTCTAGCCAGGCCACCACGCAGCACCCTGGGAACGGTCAGCTCCTGGTAAGAGGCAGCCCTTCCGAAGTCACACCTTCCTAGGCTCTTCCTCAAGGTGCTCTGACCCCCACCCGGCAAAGAGTGCAGCTACTGTCTCGGAGGGTGGGGCAGGGGTGCCCGAAGCAGACACCTCCTACGGGGCTTCCTGCTGGGAAAGGGTGGCACAGCACCAAGAGGCTGGCAACTCTTTGCGGGGCCAGGGAGATGTGTCCTTGTCTTGTTTCCTAAACTGGTCTTTGATGGTGGTACCAAAGGTCTCCCCATTCGTAGCAGCAATGACATCCTCAGACCGTTGGTGGGACGAGTCCTGTAATGTGTGCAGCCCCCGAGTCCCTGCGTACAGCATTCAGAGCAGCAGGGCGGGGGAGCCTGGGACCCTCCCCCCAGTGCCAGCACTCTACACCGGGCCCAGCCACCCCAAACCCCAACCCCACCCCATTTGCACCCCGGCTGCCACAGCACCTCTGCACCTCACCTCTCCCGGTGCTTGGAGAAGAGGCCCACTGTGGCCTGCTCCAGGGGCCCAGGGCCCAGGACCAGAGCAGCTGCTGAGCTGTGGCAAGCCCGCAGTAACAGCTTCGGTTCACAGTGCAGATGGCCCTCTGGGAGGTGCTGGCATCTCCTGCCCCGTCTGGGGTACCAGGGCATACACCCAAGGCTAGGAAGGGTGCCGCTGGGGCCAACCAGGCCCTCCGAGGCCCCAGAACACTGGGGGATGGCTCTCTGAGGCTGAGGCATGGCCGGGCAGAGCTGCAGCGCTGTCCCTCCATGGCGTCAATCGGGGCGGGCTGTCAGCGCTGCCTCCTCCTCCGCACGGCCTCGCGCAGGGCAGCCGGCAGCAGCTCCTGGTTGTTGCAGATGTTGTAGTGGGCCAGGCCCAGAAGCTTGTCCAAGTCCTCCTGGCTATAGATCACTTTCGAGTAGTGGTAGGGGGAGTCAGACGGAGACAGGTTCACCCGGCCGGCCTCCTGCTCCTCGGGTGTCCTAGGGACCCCTGTGCAGAGAGCACATCGTGGGCATGGAGGGGCAGGGTGCTGGGGTGGAGGGCGGGTCTGCTGGGTCGGGGAGGCTGGGACACCAGGAACAGGGTGGCGGCAAGCTGGCTCACCAGGGGCTGAGTGGTCCCGGAAGGAGTCGTTGACCAGGGGGAAGTGCAGAATGACTGGGGCCTCAGGCCGGCTGGGGTCGGAGAACTTGTGGCACTCCCGAGGCTGGCGCTCCTCATCGAGGCTGGGAGAGATGGGCAGGAACGGGATGCCCTGCTCTTGGCACATGCGGCCCACCAGCTGCAGCTGCTGCAGGGGCACAGAGGGCAGGAGAGGGCTAGCCTCGGGCTCCCTTGGTCCTGGACACTGACGTCACATAGGACCAAGCATCAGTCGGAGTGGACAGCCGTGCCGCAGCCCCTCAGAGCTCCACCAAACGGACTGTAGCCATCGCTGAGGCCAGCCATGAAGGGCACACACCTCTCACTAAATTAACACAAAAACTAAACGCTGGGGTGTTGACGGCCTGCAACCAGCCGGGGTGCAGGTGCAGCCAACCAGATTCACCATCACATCCTCTCCCATTGCGGAGAAAGCCCCCTGAAGGAGCGTGAATGAAACCCCAGGTCTTTTCACAGGGAGCGCTGGTGGTGAAGCAGTTATGTGCTGGGCGAGGTTCTGCAGGGTCAGCACTGGGAAACCACCCGCTGCTCCATGGAGAGAGGGCCGAGCACCACGTTCCTGAACTTGTGCCTCCACGTTGGTAGCCACAGACTCTCCCTTAATAGCCATGCTGCCTTCAAGTGAGCACATGGCTGGTCTGATCTCCCTACAGAGGCAGACATCCTCTGGCTCTCTCTTCCTGCTGTCCCCCAGCCCCCCTCTCAGTTTCCCCCAATGCAGCTGTTAGGCTTCCTCATTTGTGAGCTCAGCGTTACTGTCGATCCCACCCACCTTGTGGCGTATGTAACTACTGAATATGCATGTCTTAAGGCTACCTGTAACTACCCCAAGATAATACAGATGCTCTCTCTTCCCCCACTTCCACGTGGTCCATCAAGAGGAGCTGAGGTGAGCATGCTATCATAAAACGTGCCTGACTCCTTTATTGTACTCTCGCTCCCCTATCTCTCCTAGCCTCTATGACTTTACTAGACCTTTACTATTTTATCGCCATACAATTGTGCCTACTGACCCATTGGTTGTTAGAGGCTGGTTTCCTGTGACAAACTGCTCCGTGGGCATTTTTACTCCCGTAAGCAGTTCGATCTCGGAAACACACCAAGGGGGACCCGGTGAGTCACCATGGACTCCATGGTGGGGATCCTGGTTTGGTTGTTTTGACATGGTGTGGTGGTTAGATATTATGTCCACTTGGACCTGCGTGAAAGTGCAGGTGTGGAGTCCCACCTGTCACTCAGGTGGAAGCCTGGTGATCCCTCCTGGGAAGGAAGGGGAGATGCTATGAGCCTCTTCCTCCTCGCTGGGATTCTGTCTCCAGGGACGGCCCCATGGGGCCACCAGCCTGGAGAGCCGCTGACTCGGCCGTGTTCACGCCAGCCTGGGCATTATCTGCCTGCAGCTACACAGAGGCTGAGGAAGGTTCTGACTAGCATGGTCTTGAATCACAATGGGCTGGGATGCCTTGCTGATCTAAAGCTCTTTTTTTCTACACAGAGGAGTGTTGCTGCTTTTGTTTCTCTGCACAGCTCAGCCCATAGCATGTGGGTCCCTGTCTCGTAGGGTTGAGAGGAAGCCAGCAAGGCACACACTGTGAAGCCGCCCTAGCATCCTCGGGTGCCACTCATCAGCTCCCCCACCTGAAAGGCGGCATTTAAGTTGTAGTCCAGCGACAGGATGAGGTCCACGTCCCAGGTGGGCTGCAGGAGGGGCGGGCAGCTGGTGTTGACAAAGTAGCCCACGTCCAACAGGCACAGGCGGGGCTCCCCAGGGGTCAGCTGGTTAGGGAGTCCATCCAGTTTGGTGTCTAGAGAGGTGGGCGGGGTGGGAGGGCAGCCTTGAGCACGGGTGCTGAGGACACCACGCTTGCTCCCCTGGTCAGTGGCAGTCACTGGCTGCTCCTGGAAAAAGACTCCGCCCTCAGGCCCCACCCACCTGGCCCCAGCCCTGAAGCAACCTCCAGCCCCAGCTGAAGGAGAAGGCAGGAAACTCTACTTCCCACATCCCGTGGGGCCACACATGGAAGGCCTGGAGCCAAGGGGTGGGGTGAGGAGCCCAGGAGGGGCCTGGAGCCAAGGCCCACAGCTCTGGGAAGACATCAGGGGGCTGGGCCCCGGTGGGAGAAGCTACCTTTCCAGGAGGAGAAGTGAGGGTGCTGGAAATAGTCTTTGTGGAACTGGAGACCACGCAGAAAGTTGTGGGTGGCCTGGGCAAGCGGGCGCCACGTCAGGAGGCCAGAGAACAACTCCCTGATCCTCCCAGCCAGGCTGGGTGGCACTTCCATCTTCAGCACTGGGACCTGCTCCTTGTCTGCACAGCCAGGGAGTGGGGCGTGGGTGCTAGCCCAGTCTGAGCGCAGTGACCCCGGAGAGGGAAAGAGCTGAGACCAGTGCCCCCACCACCACACACACACAGAGCTGGGAGTCACATGCCCACCCCCAGCACCAGCCCCGGAGCCTGGGCACCTACCCAAGCTGGTCAGGGTCTGAGCCCAGCGATCCCAGAATGGACTGGGCTCCGAGGACCAGTATAAGCTGTCTTGGAGGCTGGCTGCATATAGGTTGGTCCAGATACCTGGGAGCGCAGACACAAGGGGACGAGAGCCCCCATTCCTGTCACAGCCTGACCCTTCCCTGGTGCCCGCCTCAGTGATGGTGCTCCCCCAGAAACATCCTCCCCTCCCCCATTCTCTCTCCAAGACCCCCTCACCTTCCAGGAAGCAGATGCGGGACTCAGGCATCCTCTTCATCAGCCGCCCCATGAAGAACTCGGAGCCGAAGAGCTCTGAGGGGATGAAGGCACCTTACTTGGAGAAACCGAGCTCGTAGGGGGAGAAATCACACCACTCTGCGGTGGGAAGGGACCGCTGTTGGCCACCACCCTCCTGCCCACCCGAACCCACGCAGGGCAGCCACAAAGGACGGGGCGACTCCCCTCCAGTCCAAGTGACTCTTGAGTCATGGGTGTCTGGATTCACTCGGGTCCCGGACCAGAGTGTAAGGAGAAGGGCATGAAAAACTGCCTCCCCACACCATCCCAACCACCCCTTCCCCGACTCCTGGCCGCCCGGGGCCTGAACCCGCTGCCTCAAAATGCCTCCAAATTCAAAGGTGGACAGGCCGTGCCCCTTAGTGTTGAGGGCATAGTACATGGGGAGAGGTTTCTGGCCGTGCCTCAGAGCCTGTCGCTGCTCTGAGAGCTTGTGGACATCAGGCTGTAGGGAGATACCTCCGTATAAACCCATTACTTCCTGGTCTCTGGAGATCTCCCCTCGCCCTGCTACCCAGCAGGTCTGCCTCCAGGTCCAGGCCCGTCCCCGTGGCCCGCCCTTCTGTACCCCATCATGTCGCATGGCCTCATTGATGAGGTCCCAGAGGTTGGTGAAGCAGGCCGGGTGTCCCAGGCGAGCGCGCTCCTCCAGCTCCTGGTAGTACCATTGCAGCTGGCTGGGAGCCAACACGCCCAGCTTGTTCTTGGTCACCTGCGTCTTCAGCAGTACGGTGGCGCCCCCAGGTCCTTCTGTGACCACTCTGGATCCTTGTAGAGGTTTTCTAAGGTCCTAGGCAAAGCCAGAAGTTGGGGGCAGACAGGTTCCTCTAAGAGTCCCCCGAGACCTCACACCCCTTCGGACCTTCTCTCCCAGGGCAGCAGCCCGCGGGTGCCTTCCAGCTCCATGGAGACAGCCGAAGCCCATGGGGCACCTTGGGCATATCGCACCTGCCACCTGCCTCCTCGCAGACCTTCCAATCTAGTCAGGGAGGCCAAGGGGGAACTGGAGAAGCCTTACCACAGGCACCCCTGCCTCTGCCCACTCACCCCCAGATCCACACTCAGCTTGCTCACCAAGTGGAGCCCGAGGCCCCTGTGATGTAGAAGATGCAGTCCAAGAGGCCCAGCTCCCTGAGGCCGGTCAGTTGCCTATACAGGGAAGTCATTGCCCGGACCCCTCCACCAGTAGCCATGATTGCCACCACTGTGACCTGGAAGGGCAGAGTACAGCTGGGCTCAAGGGAGGCCCCGCGGGGACTTCCAGTTGGTGGAGGGGAGGTCAGGGTGCACCGGGCAGTAAAAACCACAGGAGGAGAACACAGCAAGTCAAGTGGCCACTCAGTCCCGTGCCCCTGGCCCCACCACCAAGTTAGCGTAGGTCAGAGTCTGGTGGGGACCCATGGAGCGGGTCTGAGTCAGAGCAGCTGAGGAGAGTCATGTCAGGATAACCTCCTTCAGCAGGGTGGGTCCTTTCGGGCTTTGAAAACTCCAGGGAGCGTACAGGCCACAGGCCTTATCTCCCCATCCCCAGCCTGGGGAGTACGGCGGTCACTTCTTAAAAGACACAGGCTCACCTCAAAACCCCCAAATCAGCGTCCCTCTCTCCTTGCAAGGAGCTCATTTCCTTAGGAGCCAGCCCAACCAGCAGAGAGGCCTGGCCAGATGTCCACCGAGTTGTCTGAGAGGCCCAGTCTTAAAATCAGCTCCAGGCCAAGGGCCAACGCCCAGAGAAGGGTAGCTACCCCTGGTGGGGCCCGTGTTTCTGACACTGCTCAACCGCATCGGGCCCAAGATAACATCAAGAAAGCTCCGGGAAGTACAAGGGGGGTAGGTGGGCAGACGAGAGGCAAACACAAGTCCGCCTTACAACCAACCCTGGTCGGGCAATGGAAGTGTGGAGGCCCACTCAGCTTAACACTCGGCCTGAGACCCCCACACGCCTGCCCAGCCCGACAGACCTCATCCTCCTGCAGGTCTCCCTCCAGCTGCAGGGCCTGCTGCAGGGCCTTGGCCACCACCTGCTTCCTCCTGCTCAGGAAGGCCTGCTCCTCAGCACACAGCTCGAAGACCAGGCGCACGGCCAGCTCCCCTGGTCTGGGGGTGGGGTTGGGGGATGGACGGACACTGAGGCAGTGCTCATCCTCGTCAGAAAAGAGGACACTGGGCCCATCTCCCTGCAAGATCCACGTCCATCTCTTCTCTCCCTTCAGCCTGCGTGCTGAAGCTTGGAGAGTGAGGGGGGGATGGTGGGCCCAGAGCCACACCAACACGCCCGGCATGACAGCAAGGCCAGCCGGCAGATGAGGGTGTCCCTGAGGCCAAAGGTGGCCCTGAGTCTCAGCTTCTCCCTCCCCTGCAACGCTGGACCAGGGCTACACTGGGGAGGGGGCACGGGGGCTAAGAAGGAACAAAGGCCTTTAAGTTGGGGCTGCTTATGCTCCTAGACACTGAGGGCCAGCAAAAGTTCTTGAAGGCCCAGCCACGTTGCTTCCACCCAAAAGGTCGCTTCCTTCTGGTCTTTGTGCTCCTCAAACCAGGCGTGTTACTCTCCTCACACCCCACCTCTCTTCCACCCAGTGAGGCCACACGCAGACTACAAGGCTGAGGAAGGACCCTCTCTGCTCTGAGCACCTTCCCAAGACTGGGAGCTCCCTGCTGCAGCCACCCGCTTGCTTCCGGTCCTCCAGGAAACCCAGCTGCACGTAGCGCCCTCATTCCCCCGGCTGCTCTCCCCCAGCCAAGCCTCTCACCTGTCTTCTTTTCTCAGCTTCACCTTCATCAGAGGCTCCTGCAAACCAGCAAAACACCACTCAGAAAGGCTGGCACCTCCACCCCAACTTCGGCCCTGGGATGCCCCAGTCATCTCCACAGGGATGCACCCCCACAGCCCAGCCCAGGGGCTTGGCCCAAAAGAAAAGGGAGAGAAGGAGTCACCCCCTGCCCCCACCCCCGCACTGGCCTGAGGCCCTGTCCCACCCCCACATGAGGTCTCTTCCTCTGAGTGAAGAGTACCTGGGACGTAGGGAAGATCAGCCTCATGAGCTGGTCTGATGGCAGGGCTCTGAGCAGCACCACAGTTGCTCCTGGGGGGCGTTCTGCAAGGGGACCAAAACTGTACACTTACCCGAGTCTCAGAGCAGCGGAACCACCTGCCCCTGTGGGCCTGAATTCCAGGGGGTCAGTGGGGGGGGCACCCTACCTGCAGGTGGATACTCAGCTCCTGCTCCCAGCAGGTGGGGAAGTGGAAACGGAAGGAGTCGCTGCCTACGGTGGCCTCCTGAGATCCCTCGTAGGACCCGGGGACCACAAGCTGAACTTTTCCCTTTGACTCTGGAGAAAGGAACCGAGGTAGGGGTGGGAGGGGGTTCCCTGCCCGTGAGGTGTCTCCCGCCCCTGTGGCTGGCAGAGGCTGGGAGGAGTTACCCCCAGCCCAGCCCCCTCGGAGCAGGGTCATGGGAAAAGACCAGGTCTTGGTAAGCCCGGGAAGTTTCACCCCCAGCCCCTAGCCTTCGGAGGCTAAAGGTGGCTGGCAGCTTCTTCCAGGATGGGCAGCTGAGGAAGGGGGAAGACATAGGCTGAGGGCCAGGGCTGTCCTGGTGACCTGGGAGACTCACCCTTCTGGTCCCCGGCCTCCTCCATCCACACATGCAAGCGGGAAAGCTCACGGGCCTGTGTTGGGAAGAGAAGATTCATATGCCGCCCCTCCCACGCAAGGATACCTCACCACTACCCTTTCCCCTGCAGCCCGCGGTTCCTGCTCCTCAGTCCCATGTCCTCTGGAAATCATAGCCCCTCCCACTTTGCTCTTTCCTGGTCCAGACAGACTTGCAGCCAGGAGGGCAGGTGAGCAGATGGCCTGAGGGAGGGTGTGTCACTCACCACTACAATCCCAAAGCACTACTATGATCCCAAATCACTACTGTGATCCCAAATCACTACTATGATGCCAAATCACTACTATGATCACAAAGCACTACTATGATCACAAATCACTACTATGATCCCAAAGCACTACTATGATCACAAAGCACTACTACGATCCCAAATCACTACTATGATCACAAATCACTACTCTGATCCCAAATCACTACTCTGATCACACAGCACTACTATGATCCCGAATCACTACCATGATCCCGAATTAGTACCATGATCCTAAGTCACCATTACCATCCCAAATCACCACTATGATACCGAATCACTACTATGATCCTGAATCAATCACTACAATGATCTGACTCACCACTAGGACACCGTTGCTGGTGAGCTGCTCCGCACAGTCTGTCCTGGGAAAAGCCATGAGCAGGGGTCAGGTTCTTGCCCCCAAGGAAGCCTAGGCAGTCCTTCCAACCACAGAAAGTCCCCGGAGAAGGACACCAGCCCTGAGCGCATGAGGCTCTCTCCTTCCAGAAGGGACAGATTTGACCCAGAGCCCCTCTCCCTACCTCGCAACCCCCAACTCCCCTGACCCCCGCAACCCCCAACTCACACACTCCGCAGGCAGAATTCGAAGTCAAACCGCTCCCCACCCTGAAAAAGCAAGTTATAAAGGTAAGACGTGTGCATGTATGTGGGCATGCATGTGAGTGGTTGTGTGCACATGTGAGTGTGTGTGCATGTGTATCCACATGGCTGTGCATGTGTGAGTGTGACAGTGGTTGAGTGCATGTGCTTGCGTGTGAGTGTACCTGTGTATGTGTGTGAGGCTGCGTGTGGGTGTGAATGTGAGTGTGTGTGTCAGTGTGGGTATGTGCAGATTCCAACCCAGATGCCAGCCAGGGGTGCCAATGCGGGGAGGGCTGCTGTCCATAATGTGGCCCCGAGGAGGGGGCCGCTCCTCGGGAAGCAGGTCCTGGTTGACAAGGGCCTCGGGCACCAGGGAAACCTGACCTCATGGTCTGTAAACAAGTTCTTTGAAGAGGGGCATTTAAGCAGCATCCCGTTGGTGGTACCGAGGGTGGCCACCCATGTGGAGTCTTGCCTGCAGGCTCAGCAAGAAGCTCTGGCGCCGGAACTCCCCAGGCAGCAGAGTGCCCACGTCAAACAGCACTGACAGCACGGGGTCGTCGCTGGTCAGCAGGTCCTGGTCAAAGACTTTCAGCTCCACCATGTTCTGGAAGGGGAGCAGCGGGACAGGGCCATGGGGTGGGGGGTGGGGTGGGGGTGGCGCTGGGGGTACGCAGGGCTGGGCTGAGGCAGGCCCACCTTGATCTGCCTGTGCACCCGGAAGTGGAAGCTCTGGTTCCAGACAGGGTTTCTGCAGTTGTTGACCGTGCGCGTCTGGAGCCGGTGGTTGCAGGCCGTGGGCAGCCACAGGGTCACATAGAAGTCAGGGTGGGTCACTTGGAGGAGAAGAAATGAGGGCCAATTCTCCCCCAAGCCATGCAGAGTTCACCACCAGAGGGATCCCTGGGGACGCACCAAGCCCCACCCTCCATCACCAGCCCTTGCCCATCACTCTTTGCAGCCCCTCCTCCCAGGACCTCGCAGGCCCAGCCCTCCTGCCACCTCCCACCGTCCCTGCCCTGCTCCAATTGCAACCTCAGTTCCCTTCTCCTCTCTCGGTCAACTCACCCACGTCCCTGGCAGGCAGGCTGTGGGCCTGCAGCACACGAATGGTGAGCAGGCAGGTCCCGGGCAACTTGGCCTGCAGAGCAGCGGGGAGGGGACAAGCTTGCTGTGGGATGACATGACCAAAGGCCGCAGGCGATGGAAGGGAGGTTGGGGCACCTGTGAGGGCTCACCCTGCACCAACAGGGCCAAGGCCACTCAGAACCCCGAGTCTAGAAGAGACAGGGCACGTCCATAGGAACTTACACAATGCCCATGACAGGTCTGTCCCAAGGGCTATCCATACATTAACTCAGCCGACTACTACGCTGCCTCACGAGGAGGCGGAGGCATGGAGAGGTGACCCAGCAACTGGCCGGAGACCCAGAGGCAGGATCGCTGTGCTCTCCGCTTCCCTCTCCTGGAACCAGCAGGCTCCCATCTTGCCACCTGTCTGCCCCAGCCCATGCCCTCGCATACAAAGCTCTGGGTGGGCATACAGAAGGGCATGGAGGGAGCGGCCTGCTAGGACTAAGCTCCTGCTTGCTCACTCGCTACTCCCTGTGCATCCCACCCCTGGTCAGGAGGCATTTCTGGAAGCCACCTCTGTGCTGGGGCAGGTGGGAGGTTACCAGGCCAGGCAGCCCATGGGCGCCAAGCCCTGCGCCCTCCAGGTTCTCCGAGGGCAGAGAAACAAAGGACCCCAGGACTCCATCCCAAACCACCCCGGGCTCTGGGCTGAAGCCCTGCCAGGTGCGCTGGGGCCAGGGAGCGTGTGTCAGCACACCCTTTCACTGGCCTCCCAGCTGCGGTTGGAAGTCCCAGCTGCATGCGCCCAGGGGTTCCTGGCAGAGGAAGAACCCGGGAAAGTCACCCATCTCATCAGTCTCAGGCCCCGACACCCCAGGCAACTGACTCAGAGGGAGCAGGGGAGCAGCCAGGAGCCTCTCCCTGCCTAGAAGCTCTGTGGATCCCCAGCCCTGCCATGCCCCTACCCAAAGCTGGCAAACACGCCCCCTACACCTGAAGACCACCGCGGCCACAGCCCTCCAGAGAAAGCATTAGCCAGGACTCAGGTGGGCAGCAAGGGTCAGAGTGGGCTCCAGTGCCACGCCAGTCTTACCAGAGCCATGAGGCTGGGGGTCCCAGGCAGGGTGAGCAAAGGCAGCAGTAGCCACTGGGCCGAGGACTGTGGGGTTTTAAGCCAAAATCCAAGTATGTCCCAACTGGCCTCCCTAGCCCCTCCCACCTGCATCTTCCGCTCCGCCCAAGCCCCACACCCTGCCCAAGAAATGAGGCACCTCAGCCTATACAGGGGCTACTGACACCCTCCCATGGGCTCAAGATCCCCCACCCCTGCTGGGTTCCTGGAAAACCCACTGCCCCCAGCAGACACCACCTGGGCCTGCCCAGCCGGGTCCTGCTTCCAGGACAGCTCACCAACCACCCGTGTGAGCAGGACAGGATGGCATGGCTTGGAGGGGCCACAGGTCTGGGCAGCCGCCAGAGGTAGGGCAAGGGCAGAGTCCCCACCAACAAGGCTTGTAGCAACATCCAGGTACCAGTAGGACAGGAATGCCCAGTCTCCACTGAAGCAGACCCGGAGGAGGGGTGTATCCGGAGCCTATCATCACAGCAGGGGAGTGGCTTTTACTAAAAACAGCTCTTCAAAGCCAGGGCCTGGGCCACCTGGGTCCCCAGAGATGGCCAGGACTGGAGCTCCAGGTGGGCACCCAGGGGAAGGGGGCTCATCTCCCCTTTTGTGGGGGCAGCATGAGAAAGCCAGTTCCTTCTGCAGAGGAGCA
Organism: Tenrec ecaudatus; assembly: GCF_050624435.1. Lineage (NCBI taxonomy): Eukaryota > Metazoa > Chordata > Mammalia > Afrosoricida > Tenrecidae > Tenrec > Tenrec ecaudatus. The sequence continues at coordinate 1,737,858 of NW_027457555.1, read as the reverse complement.
GCCCAGTGGTGCGGGTGGGGCAGGTTCTGTCCCCTGGTCCCTGTGCTGGTTAGGAGACACAGGCTCGTCCCCAGGCCACCAACCCCATCGCGAAGCAAACCAGAGTCCCAGTCAACGAGCCTTGGCAGAGAGTTAAAACAGGGTTGGCCTGCCGGCCAGACCGGAGTACAAGCTGTGGTCCCTGGACAGACAGGGAGCTAGCTCCTCTCTCTGACGTTTCCATCTGAACCCTCCCCGCCCTCCTGGAGACACAGAAAGCCACAAGGGGCAGGTACCACATGGAGCCTCCCCGGCTTTATTGAGCATGTCCTTCGAGCGAGCGAGCGGGCCCTTACAGAAACCCTCTCCAGGCCCCAGGGCAGCCAGAAAGGTAGGGACCATCATTATATCCACTTCACAGCTTTACGGAGGAGGGAGGACGCCGCAGCTGGCCTCCACCCACGGGGCTGCTTCACCTGCGTGGCAGCTTTCTGGGAACCCTGACCTAGACACCTGCCTGGCACTTCCTGGTCCTCCTCCTATCACCCACGATAGTCTCCAGGGTCCGTCCCAACCCAAACGGGGTTCTGGGTCAGACAGATTGCATGGTGTCTCTGTGGGGGCCCATCTGGGGAGGAGCCAGAGTGCCCCCTGAGCTGTGGGGGGGCACGTTCCCTGGGGGCTCCACTAGTACAGGCCTGAGGCCTTGGTGAGGGTGTCGAGCAGTTGGAAGTAACTATACTTGAGGTCATACTCCATGTCGTACCAGAAGTTCACTGTGGGGAGAGCAAGCACAGGAGTGGGTGGCCCAGCTCTGATCCAGAGCCTCCCCAGTCCACCCGCTGGCCGAGGCCAGCAGCTCCTCACCAGCAATGCAGCCCTGGGAATGCTGCACGTGGTGGAACCACAAGGCCGGCAGGTAGAGCATCTCGCCGGCCTGCATGGTGCAGTGGAGGGCCTGGGCCCCACGGTACTGTGGGTACCGGGACAGATCTGGTGTCAAGGGATCCAGTGGAAGCCAGGGCACCTGGGGACGGAGCAGGACCGGGGAACTCGGCCTTTGGCCTTGCCAACGGTAAGGGCCAAAGGTCCCCCTCCATCCGCCCTGGGAAGCCAGCCCCAGACGGCGGGACCTTACGGAGGAAGGGGCCACCTTCCCAGGACCTTTGGGGCCCACTTGCTCCTCAGAGATGGATGAGCTCGCCCCTCCCTGAGACCCAGGGCCAAGATGGACACCTTCTCCATGGCCTCTTCATCCACCACCTCAAAGGTGCCCGCCTCAGTGAGTCGGTAGGTTGATGGGGTGTACAGCTCTGATGCCAGAGAAAAAGGGGTAGCTCAGCAAAGAGTGCTCCCAGCCCCTCACACTCCTCCCAGCCTCCCCGGTTGGCTGCCTGGCCCCAGGGACACAGGTAGGGAAGCCTCACTACCCTTCCTCTGGTTTGGGGCCCATGCGTAAGGCAGGTCCCAGCCCTACCATAGGGGATGAAGGGTCGGTCGCTGGACGGGTGTAACAGGAAATGTTTCTCTCCAGAGAGGACACAGTAGAGGTTTTCGTAGTGGTCCTTGTGCACTGCCAACACAAAGAAGGTCCTGGGCAGATTTGGCAGAGCAGGGCACATGAGAGGCAGAACCTGCCCACCCAGAGTCTTGCGCCTCAAGACAGCCAGGGGTGTAAAAACGAGAAAGTCCTGCGAATAAAGATTTCAACCTTCCATCCAAAGTGTCCCCTGATGTCTCCTTACGCCAAGTACTAGTTCAACTTAGCCAGTAAAGGATCTCCATCCCTCTGCCATGAGCATAGTGCTCTTTTAAACTCCATCCGGGCTCAGACTGAAAACAGCCTCTTCAAAGAACAGCCAGGATCCTGGAGGACAATGAATTTATAAGGGGGGAGGGGGAATCCCATTATTTTCTACACAGTTTCTGAAGCCCCCTCATTTCCCTCAGGGAGAAGAACTCGGGAAGGGAGGGTGAGAACGTTTGAACCAACTAGAGGGACTGAATCAATGTCACTGAGCTGTCAGCGTAGAAGCTTGGTGTGTGCTTTTGCTCTGTGTATTCTCAACGACATAGTCAAACCAGACTCCAGGAGATGCCCAGGGGGGGCTGGGGTGGAGGGCATTCCAGATCCCAGCCACCAGGGACTTGGCACTCACCACACGCCCCATGCGGGTCATCTCTCCAAAGAGGTAAATATCCAAGCATAGGGTTCTCCCAAGTTCACCTCCGGGGCCAACGTGCCCTCTTAGAGATGTCTAGTGCGCCCCCACACCAAAGCTATCCCACCCACCACGCTGCAATGCCGCTCCTCCTCTGTTCGCAGAATTGTAGACCGACCCTCCAGGCCAGCCTCCCACCCTTGGCCCTATCCTGGCTCCTCCCTGTCCCTGCATCCCAGAGACACCTACAGGACGTCACTGCGGCCGCCTCCCCCATTCAGAAGTTCACCGCGTCTGGCATCTTCCCTGCAGGACAGAGGAGGAGAGTTAGGAGTGGTTGTCCCCTGCAGGTCGGGTCTGGGATAACAACCAACAGGATGTGGGCAGGGGTACTGCGTGCGAGCGAGGGGCATCCCAGGGAAAAGTGGCGAAGAGGCCATGGTTTGGAGGGCTTGGGGAGTGGGCCCAGCCCCCCACAGGCAAAAGTTAGAGCACTAATCCTTTGCAGTCGGTCAACAGTCAAGGCTTCCATGGCGGCAGGGCCTGACCCTGGCCATGGGGTGGTGCGTGTGGGCCAAGACAATCAATGTCACCGAGCTGTCAGTGTAGAAGCTTGGTGTGTGCTTCTGCTGTGTATTCTCAACGACTGCCCTCTGCCCCAGTCGCCCCCTCTCACCCAGAGCTTCGGAGGCCCAGGGCACGTGGGGCTCCAAGTCGGGCAGCAGCTGGGGCAGCTCGGTAAGCAGGTTAGAGCACTGCTTCTGCACGTAGAGCACGCCAGGGTGCCGGGCCCTGCCCTCCAGGACGTCCAACACACCTCACAGGGGCAGCAGGCGCTCGGCTGGCATCACGAAGTGGTCTCCGCGCACGGAATCAGCATAGCCATCTGGGGTCACCGCTACGCTCACCTCCATGGCACCCACCGTGGCCCTAGGGGAAGGGACTCTAAGAGCATGCCCACATGCCACAAGACAGCTCGCCCATCACCCTAGCCCAGCCCAGGGCTGCACCCACCTCAGATAGGGGAGCGGCCACTTCTGCAGGGCATTGCGCACGATGCAGGGCCTGCTGGGGCAGACCCAGTCCCGGTAGAAGTGCAGTGGCATCGGGGCCTCATCCAGGTAGGGCACGATTGGAGGCACGCCAAGCTCTTAAGTGGGGTGGGAGGTAGATGTTGACATAAACAGCACCCAGCCACTTACGGATGAGATGCCCTCTCTGGGCAGGCCACAGGGTATCACTGGGCAGTGCTCACTGGGGAGGGACCAAGAGACTCTGGACCACCAGAAATAGAAGGGGATTTTCAAGGAGGAGGCTGACGCACGCCTACTCCAGGAGGGGCCACACAGCCCAAGAGCAGGTGAGCAACATACTCTGGTGTCAACTTGTGGAGGGGTGGAGTCTAAGCTGTCATTCAGGTTGCAGCTTGATGACCTCATTTGGAGGTGCCCACGGAAATCAATAGCTCCCTTCCTGTGAGACATTCCTGCTGACAAGACACACAGAGCTACACTAGAGCCCTGGAGCCGCAGGGCTCACTTGGAGACCCCTGCTAGCGCTGGGATGCCTCCACCACCACTGGGTCCACAAGGCTTTCCACCCACTGGCCTGTGATCTTCCTGCATCAGCATCATTGCTTGTGTTTCGTGAGTAGGAAGAGGGATTTATAGACTGGTATCGGACATATGGGCTAATATCAGACTTAAGGACTTGATCTGGACTGGGATGTTTTCATAATGTACAATTTTTCTTTGATATAAAGTTCTCTTTTAAAACACATATAAGTGTCTATGAATTTGTTTCTCTGGTCAACTGGGGCTAACACAGCACGACTCCTGCTTGGCCCAAAGCCCAGTCCTCCCAGGGCCAGACCCTTGGTTAGCTTCCCTAGCTGCGGTGGTGGACCTCTAGCGAAGTATAGAAAAGCAGCCTCAGGCACCACGCAGGGAGCTCCCCGTGGCTGGGGGCAGCAAGATGAAGGAAGAATGCCTTCCAACTGCGAATATTCACTGAATATTTTGGAATGTGCTCAGCACTTGGATTGGCCAGTGTGAATGGGTCCTTTCAAGATGCTGACAGCCTCATCGGGGAGACATGCCTATAACCTGAACGCCCTGGGTCTTCCATGATGGTACCGTGCTGTGTGCTGCCTGGGTGGCTTTCTCTTGCTGCCCTTCATCGCACCCTTCATAAACATCACTGACTCCCTGTTGTGCTCCTGGCTGGCTCCTCGTCTCACCGAGTCTACATACAAACACTCCCAACCTCCCTCGCCCTCACCTTCTCCCTCTCCCATGCCACCTCCTTTGGGGCCCCTCCACTCACAAGTCACCCCAAGAGCGTTCCTTCCCCCAGCTGGCTATCCTTCTTCTTTAGGAACTTGTGAACCACACCACCCACCGCCCACCCCCTCCCGGCCCCAGCCCACAACCATTTCTAGTAAACAAACAACAGTTGCCCTCGAGTCGATTCTGGTTCATGGTGACCTGGGATGTCAGAGTGGACCTTTGCTCCACAGTTTGTGGCCCTGACTTTTCTGAAAAGGATTGCATTTCGTTGGGGGTCCTTTAGGAGTAGGCAAAGTGCACCGACCTTCCCATTAGTAAGACAAATGCTTAACCATGGACACCACCCCGGGGCTCTGAAAAACTCCTCGTTCCCTTCCTGCGTGCATGTCCACTTGACCACCTGCACCGTCAAGCACACTATCTACGGGCCCTGGTGGTGGTCGGTGCTTAAGCATGTGGCTGCTAACCAGGAGGGGGTTGATCTCAGTCCACCAGGTGCCCCTCGGGGGAGAGACATGGTGGCCAATCTGTTTCCTCAGACACAATACGGGGCAGTCCTACGACTCCAGTGACAGGTTTGCAAACAGTTTAATATACTATCTACTCAATTGATTTCCACTGGATAGCTGTCTCTGTCCCCGGCTAGAATGTGATCTCCATGAGGGTGGGGGTGTGGGTTACACCTTCCCAGGATGGAGCACAGTGCCCAGCACGCCCATGATCCCTAGTACACACTGGCTTAATGACTGGATGAAAGGCTTACAATATCTCCTGCCACAGTGAACTAACTGGTTCCCCTGGCTTAACTCCCCTCCTTCCAAAAGCATTTATCACCCCAGCTCCAGACAACCTCTTGAAAGGCAGCCTCATGTTGTCACTCTGAGCAAACCTCCTTTGATGACTTACCACTTAGAGAATAAAGTCTGCCTGGCCTTGGTAACGGGGCCCAACCCATTCTTCTCCTCTGATTAGCCTCTGCCTGGAGCCGGCCCCTTACCACACACCCTCCCTGCTCCCTGGCCCTGCAGCTCCCTCCATTCTTTCCCTTGGGTAGAGCGGAAGGTTCCCCCCTGTGCTTCAAGGCCACTGCCCTCCCCTGAACCACAAGGTCGCGCGCCTCCGGTGAAGTCATCCGATTATTCTCACGGTCAGTGGGAAAGTGGGGATGTCTTTAGCTAGATCAGAAATTGGAGCTGAATAGGAAGGTCCCAGGGGACCTGGGAAGGTGGAAAGGGAAGAGCTGATTGGTACTTGAAAGTCACTGGCAAAGAGGCAAGAAGGATCCTGCCTAGTAGATACAGGAACGCGGAGGGGTGACACGTGGCCAAGCTGTGCCAGCCCACTGTAACAGGCATCGCGGAAGATGACACAGTAAAACCCAGAGATTCTCACAGAAATTCTTAACAGAAGTGGTAACTGCTATTTTTAGCCCCTTTATGTTTTCTACTCTTCTTCCATTTTGATTTTCTTGCATTTGAATAGATTTCTTTTGGGGTACAGTCACTCTTCTATCCCAGGGCTTTGAAACGAGAGAATTTCAAAGGAGATCTAGACAATTCATTTGACCCCATAATTCCTCTGCTAGGAATTTAACCAACCAAAATACACATGGCAAAACGCTTCCCTCTCCCGAGCGCACCAACCTGTCTCCGACTCAGGGTGTTTGCCTTCCGTGAACTGCCCCCGCATGTGTCTGCACACTCCCTCCCTCCCCGCCCTTGAGTCTGTGCCCAAGAGCCACCTCCTCATTGAGGCCCGCTCTACTCACCCTATTGAACCTCCATCCCGGAGCCCCTCATTGCACTTAACTGATTTCCCCACATTTATCTTCTAACCTACTGTCTCTTCATTTAGTGTGCCTACGGCTAACTGTAAGGAACCCCAGTAGCTGCTAACAGCAAGGTCAGTGGTTCAAACCCATCGGCCACTCTTCAGGAGAAAATAGACGCTGTCTGCTCCCTTAAAGAATTTCAGCCTCACTAACCCACCCAAGGGGAGCGGGTATTGTTTTTATCTCCACAGGGAAAGAGGGACCAGACTTCAACCCAATGCTCCAAGATGTGAATGCAGCATGCCAGCATGCAGTAGGGAACCAGTGGAGAGGTTTGAGGGGCCGGTCCCAATCCCAACTACTAAATGGACATCTGCCCCTCCCCCCAGAAGAATTTATTTCAAAGGGCGGCATTGAATCTGAAGCTCCGGGAGAGGGACATATCTGATCGGAGCACACGGGAGCAGAGGAAGGGGAACGAGGAGAGTGGAGCACATCCTGGACCACCAGGCCATGGGGACGATATTTCCAATTAGAACAGCCAGTTCACAGAGAGGACCACA